>NC_083412.1:14630112-14943287 GCF_020745735.1 Hemiscyllium ocellatum
AACCTCCATGTAAGATGCTGTAAATATCACTTTAGAATTAGAACGAGTCCTACAGCCGTATTAGGACACAAACAGACTTTAACCTCACACCTTTAATGCATTGTCTGAGCTGAGATGACACCTTTTGTTGGAGAATCTGAATTTATCTTGAGAATGTGACTTAAAGGAGTTCTGGGATTTACCTATTAATGCATTGAAATTAGGATACCCTTTCTAAAACAAATGAAAGACTTAATCTGAGTTTGATTTATATATTCAAGTCGCATGACACTGCAAACGTTCACGAAATTTTCTGCATCTTCTGGTCTTGCTCCATAACCAACTGATGAAGAAGCAGCGCTTCGAAAGCTAGTTCTTCAAAGTAAAACTGTTGGTCTATAACCTGGTGTTGTGTGATTTTTAGCTTTGCAAACGTTCCAGGTTGAATTTCTCTTGTCCCTGCTCTTCCCAACTGCCCAGTCCATTGATATCCTCCTGCATGTTACAGATACCATCCTCACTTTTTTTTGACTAGTCTTCCGAGTTTCATGCCATGTGTGAACTTCTTTATGATATTCCCATCAATTTAAGTCTAAACAATTCATCTACACAACAGTCAGCAAGCTCCCAGAACCGAGCTCTGTGAAACCCCACTGGAAATAGACTTGCTATCACGGAAACATCCCTCAACCATTTCCCTCTCTCTCCAGCCTCTCAGCCAGTTTTATGTTCAGCATGCCAACTACCTGAGATCCCATTGGCTCTTACTGTCTTGACCAATCTGCATGAGGAACTTTACCAAAGGCCTTACCAAAATCCATGTAGACCACATCAAATGCACTGCCCTCATCAACACACCAGCTTACCACATCAAAAGGTTATCAACCACAAACTTTCTGGAACAAATCCTGGGTCTGACTAATTATTCTCCCTTCAGTTGCAGATATAGTCTCCCTGCACTGTCCTTTTGGTCTCCTTTGTTGATGTATTTCTCTTGCAGCTGCGAGACTGAAAGGGAACCGAGATTGTCGAGCTTGCCATTCTGAAACCACATTGGGAACTGGGGGCAGATGCCTTAAGCCAGTGTCTGCAGCCTGACAAGGCCACATGGGGAAATCCTTTTCCAATGCAGGAAGGCTTAGCAGAGAGACACCTCGACAGTTATGGCAATCTCGGCAGTTGCTCTTGTTCATGTAGAGGGTCACAATCCTTGCATCACGCACTCCCTGTGGAAATGATCCCTCCACCGGAAGGAACAGAGAGGTTAGTGCAGAAGCTGCAGGAGTGGGGTTTTCTGTGCTTGATGAGGACAGTCAAATGTGACTGTAGCTTTGACTGAGTGAGCGTCAATAGCTTTGCTAAAGCCCTGCACTTTGCGTTTGATTTCCAGCTCTGCCGTAACAGGGAGGCTTTTTAATGGTGTCGAGAGCCTCCTGAGTGACAATGTTCTCACTATGTTATAGCTGAAGGCAAGGATCTCCAAATCTCTGCAACAATTTGTGACAGTGGGTGATGAACTCTCCTGCCTTTGTTTCAGTTGAGCATTTTATTTTCCTCATGCATCTTTCACCTTCCTCATCCCTTTTTCCATACATTTTCCTGTGATGAATGGCTGTGGATATTCTTGCAAGGTTAGAAAGTTATTATTGGATCGTTGCTTAGCATTCTCTTGGACTTTACTTCAAATGGCACTTTCTGAATTCTCACTCAGATCTCTGTTGTAATCAATGAGAGTGGAACTCTTGCCTTCAATGACAGGCTCTATCATTGTAATGTTAGCCTCAAACAAGTCTGTGATATTTTACTGTTGATTCTTGTCTCCTCAGGGTGTAGTATTTTAGATGATGATGTCTCACAGAATGTGCTACTTCACTTCTGCTCTCTGAAAGGGAATGCTGCAAAGTGCCTTTTAGTCAAGTTGAGCGCTGCTTTTAAATTGAGAAAGCAGTGTGTCTGATGTTAACATGAGGGCAGCATTTCTGCTTTGAATGAAAATGACCTTCAAGAGCTCTATATTTAATTTGATATGTATCAGAGAGATGTGTGTCTCAAAGCACAAAATATTTATGTTTGACAGCTCCTCTTGAGTGTTACATTTTTGTTTTCAGAGCTAACCTTCCATTCTCACTAACTCCTTTATTAATTGATGCAGTCAACACGTCGCATTACCTTCCGTGTATGTCTTATGGATATTTTCATTCATGAACAGAACTCAGGAAACGTATTAATATTATAAATAACCTCAATGTTAACCCACAATAAAGCCACAATGTTTCAGGAAAATATTAATTTCCTGGATGGATGCTGTAGTCACATTGACACCAAACAATAGGCATAAGTTTGCAAAATGTTTTTTCCCCAAAATAATTGACACATAATTCACGGGACACAAAAAGCTACAATAATAAACATGCATCCTGCAGACTGAAGGAGTGGCCGTTCATGTGTTTCCACACATACTCACAAAGTTGGAATTGTTTTTAAACCAGTTTGTTGCTACCTACTTTTACTGAGATGTGAGAACGTAACTATTTATTTGTTTATTTATTAAACATTCAAATAAAAATATCAGATGTCAATTTCTGATTTAAATATAACAATTGGCTCCATCTACATAACAATAAAATCGACTGAAGTTCTCCCAAAGAGAAGGCCACATACGCTCAGGGACTAAAGCTAGAAATACAAAGTCTCCTTGCAAGCATTTCGTCAGCTCAGTGATTTCGTCTTTCCCTCATTCCTAATTAGTGGAAGTCTCTTTTGTTAACAGATCTGAATCCAGTCTCTGTTGTTTGCAAAGTCCCCTGTCTCCCACTTGACGTGCAACCTCTCTCTCTCGACCACCCTCTTGAAATTTTTATTCCCTTCCTCTCTCTCTCTCTTTCCAATCTTGCTCTCTCTCTCTGTTTTTTTCTCTCTCTCCCTCCCACTGTCTTGCAGTGTCGACCTCTTGCTTCCACCTGCATCCTTTCTGTCTAACCTGTTCTCATGTGACCTCTCCATGTTCCCAATCCCACTGGGTTCCCATTGTCCCCTCAGACCCGTTGTGGCCTCCCCATAACGTCCCAGTCCCCTCATGGCCTCATTGTCTCCTCCCAGGTTCCTTCCAGTTTCCCTCTTGCCTCTACACCACACTTTGACCTGTCTGCAATGACTAGCTTGGCTCCTCCCTCTGGCTCTCCCTGCCAGACCTTTCCTCCATCCACTTGTGACTTGCCCAAAGGCCACCTTCTCTCACATTTACCTTGCAGCATGCTTCCCCCACCTCCAATACAGTGATAGAGTCGTAGAGGTGTACCACATGGAAACAGACCCTTCGTTCCATCCTGTCCATGCCGCCCAGATATCCCAACCCAATCTAGTCCCATCTGCCAGCGCCCGGCCCATATCCCACCACACGTTTCCTATTCATATACCCATCCAAATGCCTCTTAAATGATGCAATTGTACCAGCCTCCACCACATCCTCTGGCAGCTCATTCCGTTCACATACCACCCTCCACGTGAAAATATTGCCCCTTAAGTCTCTTTTATATCTTTCCCCTCTCACCCTAAACCTATGCTTTCTAGTTCTGGACTCCCTGATCCCAAGGAAAAGACTTTGTCTATTTATCCAATACATGCACCTCATAATTTTGTAAACCTTTCTAAGGTCACCCCTCAGCCTCCGATGCTTCAGGGAAAACAGTCTCAGCCTGTTCAGCCTTTCACTATAGCTCAAATCCTTCAACCCTGGCAACATGCTTATAAATCTTATCTGTACTCTTTCAAGTTTCACAACGTCTTTCCGATAGGAAGGAGACCAGGATTGCACGCAATATTCCAACAGTGGCCCAACCAATGCCCTGTACAGCTGGAACATGACCTCCTAACTCCTGTACCCAATACTCTGAACAATAAAGGAAAGCATACCAAACACCTTCTTCACTATCTTATCTACGTGTGACTCCACTTTCAAGGAGCTATGAACCTGCACTCCAAGTTCTCTTTGTCCAGCAACACTCCCTAGGACCTTACCGTTAAGTATATATATCCAGCAAGGTTTGCTTTCCCAAAATGCAGCACGTCACATTTATCTGAACTAAACTCCATCTGCTACTTCTCAGCCCATTAGCCCATCTGGTCCAGATCTTGTTGTAATCTGAGGTAACCCTCTTGTTTCTCTCCTGCATTCATCATTGATAAGCACATCAGTAAACCTATCAGCAGCACGCATGGCCATACAAAGCCTGTGATTGGAGGAGCAGCTGATCTCCATTCTCACCCACTTCTGGTTACTTTTGGAAAATGATTAAACAGCACAACTGCTATCTCATCCAGCATTCTTTTGACAAGTGTTGGATGCATTTCATCTGAACCAGGGACATGTCAGCCATTGATTCTAAGAATTTCCTGAGCAACATTTCCTCATGATTGTAATTGTGTCTAATTCATCCCTTCCTTTCAACTTGTTATTCATACTCATTCCTAGAATGTTATTTGAAAGACAAGCACAAAATATATGTTCGATGAATCCACTGTTTCTTTATGTCCCATTATGATGTCATTACTGGATACATTAACACATTTGAAAATCTCAACACGCACTGTAACTTATTAACTGAATCTATACTAAGGTGTAACTTTACGTTTGGCTTAACATAAGGTGTTCTTGTTTATTTTCCTGTCTCATAGTAAACACAGTGACAATAGTGATTCTGTCACAGAGAAAATGTGATCTTTCTAAATGTATCACTCGCTACCTCGTGGCCATGGCAGCAGTGGACTTACTGCTCATAATCATAGATCTAATGTTGAGACACTTTCCAATTATTTATAGAAATGAATTTATATTTCTGAAGACCATCCCTGTGTGTAACATCTATGCCTCCATGGTGTTTGCAGCTATGGACTGCTCTGTCTGGTTCACGGTGTCTTTCACCTTTGATCGATTTGTGGCCATTTGTTGTCAAAAATTGAAAGACAACTACTGCACTGAGAAAACAGCAGCCGTGGTTCTGGGAACAATAACTGTGCTCAACTGTTTAAAGAACATTTCCTGGTATTTTATGTTAACACCTTGGTATGGTCTGAGGAACCAGCCTTGGTTTTGTTTGGCAAAAGAATATGTTATGTTATCTTCGATCTGGGGATCAATTGAGCTTATTCACCATATGCTGACCCCAACACTCCCATTTGTTCTGGTTCTGCTGCTCAATGCTTTCACTGGGAGGTACATTTTAGTGGCCAGCAGAGCCCGCAGGAGACTCCAGTCTGACAGAAGGGGACAGCATTCGAAGGACCGACACTTGGAGAGTCGATGGAAATCCATCATTTTAATGTTTGTTATCTCAGGGAATTTTATCCTGTTATGGTCAATGTTTGTGGTGTATTCTACATGGAGGCGATTGTATCGGTTGGGTTATGTGGCTGTATTTTTACGTTACTTTTTACGAGATATAGGATTCATTCTTCAGCTCCTGAGTTGCTGTACAAACACATGTATATATGCAGTGATCCAGACAAAGTTCAGAGAACAGCTGAAGAACATGGTAAAACAGCCTTTTGCTCAATTAGTGATATTTATGAAACGATGAGATGGATTGATGCATTCTGAGATCACAATTGAACAATCCAGGCCCTTTGGGTCAGTGATAAGGGCACAGTGAGGTCAATCTGCTCTCCCTGACATCTGTGAGACACACAGAGTAGGATCAGTCAACACTCCCCATGATCCTTCAAACAGACACAATACGATCGATCAGACCTTCCTGGACCAGTGAGACAAACACAATGCTTTCCCTGGGTAAATGACAAAAGTTGGCCGCTATAGACACTACATCACTCCTTATGTTGAATAAGAGTCATATAATGTGGAAACAGACCCTTCAGTCTAACCCATCCACGGAAATCATCTTCCCAAGCTAAAATATTCACACCTGCCCGCACTTGGTTCATATCCCTACAAACCTTTCATATTATGTACATATCGGAATGTCTTTTAAACCTTGTAACTGTGCCTCCACCCACCACTGTCTCTGGCAGTTCATTCCACACATGAACTATGCTGTGTGTAAAAATGTTACCCCTCATGTCCTTTTGAAATCTTTATCCTCACACCTTAAAAGAATGCCCTCTAAATTTGAACTCCCCCACCTCGGAAAAGACCATTGTCATTCACCTTGTCTATGTCCCTCATGATTTTCTAAACCTCAATAACGTCACACATCAACCTCCTGTGCTCCGGTGAAAGAAAGTCACAGTCTTTCCAGTCTACTTTGATACCTCAAACACTCCATTCCCAGCAACACTCTGGTAAATCATTACTGAACCCTCTCCAGTTTAACAATATCCTTCCTACAACAAAGCAACAAGAACTGCACACAGTACTCCAGAAGGGATCTCACCAGCATCCTGTACAAAACCACTATACCATCCTACACTCAACAGCAGATATCCCTGTGCAAAGATCCTGAACTGCACTTAAAAGAATCCAGCAAATATCTCTATAATTGTCATCTCGGATGAAACTTTAAGTGATTACAGTGCGTAACAAAAAGCAAAATTATGATCTAAAATGGTGACAGCAAATGTCACTGAAATCATTGCAGCAAATATTGTTTAACGTGCTCATGACAAGAAACTTTTAAACTGCTCACTCTGTGTAATAATTAAAACACAGGGATGACAGTCACTGATGTGACCTCATTTGAACTTGCTCCTTCCTTCTCAGAGGCAATTAGCAATCAGCAGCAAATACCATTTTTCTCAATGATGCCCACATCATGTGAAGGAATGTGTGAATGTTCTTGAAGAATTGACACAGATAAAAACTGTAATTCCCAGGATTATCCCTATTCTCTTTCTTCAACAAGGAAACATCATTTGACACTTTACAATTGTTGTGGTCTGTTTACGAGCTGGGAGTTTTTGTTGCATACAAAAACTCCCAGCTCGGCGAACAGGACCACAACAACGAGCACCCGAGCTACAAATCTTCTCACAAACTTTGAACTTTTCCATCATCTGGTACTACCCCAGGGTCAGTGAGGATACGAAGATCATCACCAAAGGCGCAGCAATCTCTTCCCTCATTTCCCGTAGTAAACTTGGGAATATGCCATCTGGCCCAAGGGACTAATGTATCCTCATCTTTTTTCAAAATTTCCAGTACATCCTCCTTCTTAACATCAACCTATTTGAACATATCAGCCTGTTTCAGGCTGTCCCTTTCGCTAGCAAATACTGAAGCAACGTATTCATTAAGGGCCACCTCTACCTCCACCGACTCCAGGCACAAGTTCCCTGCACTATCTTTGATTGGCCCTGCGCTCACTCTGACCATCCTCTTGTTCCTCACATAAGTGTAGAATGCCTTGGCATTTTCATTAATCGTACCCATCAAGGCTTTTTCATGCACCCTTTTCACTGTCCAAAGTCCATTCTACAGTTCCTTCCTGGTTACCTTGTCACCTTCTAGAGCACGGTCTGACCCTTGCTTCCTTACCCTTCAGTAGTCATGATTTGCCTTGGAGATTTGGAGAGTGAGGACGGAGGAAGTAAAGGGACCAGTGTTGCAGGGTAAGATGCCATGGGGGGTGGAGAACTTTTGGGAATGGAGGAAGGGTTTACCAATTTGTCCCAGAATGACAAGGCTCCACTACTTGGCTTTAAACAACCACCAAACCTTAAATAGATCATTGTTCGTAGCAAGCTGCCCGGCTCTCAGGACAACTCCATACAATGCTGTCACGGTAGGCGCTGCAAGACGTGTCAGAGTATGGGCTTAGATACCACTATTACGGGTGGGGACACCTCCTACTTTGTTCTTGGCAGATACTCATGTGACTCAGCCAACGTTATCTAACTTATATGTTGTAGGCAAGGATGTCCAGAGGCATGTTACACTGGGGAAACCGCACAAAGGCTAAGATAACGGATGAATGGGCACCGCACAACAATCAACAGACAGGAGGTTCACTCCCAGTTGAGGTCCACCTCAGTGGTCCAGGACGTTCAGCCTCGGACTTTCCGGTGACCATCCTCCAAGATGGCCTTCGGGACAGGCAGCAATGAAAAGTGGCCGAGCAGAGGCTGATAGCTAAGTTTGGTACCCATAGGTAGGGCCTCAACCGGGACCTTGGGTTCATGTCACATTATAGGTGGCCACCATTGCACTATATACACACACACAGATACTCCTATACACACACACTCTCTCTCACACACAGAGACACGCCTATACACACATACACATAGACACACATACATACAGACGCACACACTGACACCCAAACACACCCTTATAGACACACACACTCATACATGCACCCCCTCATAGACTTAAGACACTCTGCACTCACTACACGCACACACACACACACATATACTTTGTGGGGTGAATTTGTACTTGCAGGGTTACATTGTACTTTGCTCAAAAACTGCATGAATTTATGTAAAACTTCGTTATCTCACTTTTTAGATTAGAATTATTCTAAATATCATGGCATAGCCAGAGAACACTGGGGGCTAACACCTTCAACATATTGTCTATCTATCACCATTGATAACATCAAATCCGAGAATGCAACTTTTTTAAAAAAAAGTTTTGTGATTTACACATGAAAAAAGTGAAATTATCATTGTATTCTAACAGATGAAAGGCTTAACAGACAATAAAATTTTCTATGTATAATTTCAGTTACATCACACTGTAAATTTTTGCGATAAATTCTGCGTGTTAGGATTGAGCCCTCCACCATGAACACCTGATGAAGGAGCGTCGCTCCGAAAGCTAGTGTGCTTCCAATTAAACCTGTTGGACTATAACCTGATGTTGTGTGATTTTTAACTTTAACCTTCTGTAAGCTTCCTTGTTCCTCTTGATAGATGTTACACATTGCTTGTCAAGGTTCCTCCACCCCACCATCACTTCCTTGCCTCAACTGGACAAACCTATCCAGCACGTGCAGCAACTGCTCCCTAAACCACTTCCATATTTCTGTCATGCATTTCACTGAGAATATCTCATCCCAATTTCTGTTCCACAGTCCCTGCCTAATAGCATTGTAATTTCCCCCTCCCCGAATTAAATGCTTTCCCATAATGTCTGTTCCTATCCCGTTCCATGTCGATAGTAAAGGTCAGGAAGTTGTGATCACTACCACCCAAATTGACTCCTACCGAGAGATCTGACACCTGGCATGGTTCGTTGCTAAGCACCAATTCCAATATGGCCTCCCCTCTAATTAGCTTATCTACATATTGCATCAGGAACCCTTCCTGAACACACCTGACAAAAACTGCTCCAACAAAATTATTTCGAGTAGTACATTCCATCAATACTCGGGAAGTTACAGTCACCCATGACAACAGCCCTGTTACTTCTGCACCTTTCCAGAATTTGCCTCCCAATCTGCTCCTCCGTGTCTCTGTTGCTATTGAGGAGCCTGTAGAAAGCTCCCAATAAAGTGACTGCTCCTTTCTTGTTTCTGACTTTTTCATTGATCCAAACCCAATAGACCAACTCTCCTCGCTGGCTTCTCTTTCTGTAGCTGCGATACTATCCCTGATTAGTAATGCCACTCCATTACCCCTTTTACCTCACTCCCGATTCCTTTTGAAATATCTAAACCCCGGAACATCCAACAACCATTCCTGCGTACGATATCCAAGTCTCCGTAATGATCACAAAACACAACTCCAAGTACTGATCCATGCTCTAAGTTCATCCAGACAGTTCCTGTTTTAAAATAGACACACTTCAACCCATCACACCAACTGCAACTTTACCGGACAACTGTCTATGCGTCCTCGCTGACTCTGTGCACGCTGTATCTGCTGCTTCACCAGCTAGCCCATCCTCTCATCTGTAGCTCTGGTTCCCATCTCACTGCCAAACTAGTTTTAACCCTTCTGAAGAGGTCAAGCAAATCTCCCATCCAAGATGTTAATGCTTCTCCAGTTCAGATGCACCCTATCCTCCAACATTCCCCAGAACGTATCCCAATGATCCACATTTCTAAAGTCCTTCCTACTGCACCAGCTCTGCAGCCACATGTTCAGCTGTGCTTGCCGTCTGTTCCCAACCTCTCGAGACTTTGGCTCTGACAGCAATCCTGATATTATTACTCTGCTGGTCCTGCCTTCCAACCTAATTCCCTGTATTCACTTTTCAGGTCCGCATTCGTTTCCCTACTGATATCATCGGTTCACATGTGAACTACGACTTCTAGCTGCTGTCCCGCTCCCTCACCCTTAAGAATCCTGCAGACTCGATCAGAGACATCCCTGATCCTGGCACTGGGAGGCAACATACCATCCGGGAGTCTCGCTGGTTACCACAGAATCTCCTGTCTATTCCTCAAATCACTGAATCCCCGATCACTATCGCTCTCCCATTCTCCTGCCTTCCCTTCTGAGCCACAGAGTGAGGGTCAGTGTCAGAGACCTGGCCACTGCGGTTTTCCCCTGGTGGGTCGCTCCCCCCAACAGTATCCAAAGTGATATATTTATTATTGAGGGGAACGGCCACAAGGGATTCCTGTGTCAGAGACGGAGGTGCTGGGAGAATGGAAAAGCGTCTCTACAGGAAGCAGGGTGTAAGGACGTATAATCCAGGTAACTGTGGGAGTTGGTGGGTTTATAGTGGATAGCGATGGATTCACAAAATGAATATCTCAGAGAGATAAAGAGATGAGATGAGAGGCTGTTTTCCCAACCTGCCATTCCTCACCTGCAAACAAAGACCATCTCCACTGTACTCAAAATAGTGTTCAAACAAGACACTATATCTCTCTAGTCAGAAAACAACAAATGTCTCCAGCATTTATCTAAAACCATGTGATTTAAAAAAAAAGCCTTTTTTAAAAAAAATCCGAAACGGTTGTTGACAGGGTTAGAAGATTTGAGCTATAGGAGAAGCTGAATACGTTGGGCCTGTTTTCCCTGGAACATCGGAGGCTAAGGAGTGACCTCATAGAGGTTTATAAAATCATGAGGGGCATAGATAGGATCAATCGACAAAGTCTTTTTCCTGGGGTAGAGGAGTCCAGAACTAGAGGGCACAGGTTTAGGGTGAAAGGTTAAAGATATAAAAGGGACCTAAGGGGCAACTTTTTCATGCAGAAAGTGGTACATGTATGGGATGAGCTGCCAGAGGGAGTAGTGGGAGCGGGAACAATTACAGCATTTACAAGGCATCTGGATGGGTATATGAAAATAAAGGGTTAAGAAAGAAATGGGCCAAGTGCTGGCAAATATGACTAGATCAGGTGAGGATATCTGGTCAGCATGGACGATTTGGACCTAAACGTCTGTTTCCCTGCTGCACTGGTCTGTGACTCTATGTTGCGATAGATGGACCAGTGCCTGGCGATTAAGGAATAATATTCAACTTGGTGGAATGATCAACAAACATCCTGACTTCTGACCTTATGGTGGATGGATTGTCCATGATGAAGCAGCTGAAGATAACTGGGTCTGGGACTCTTCCCTGAGGAAATCCTGCAGAGATGTCCTGGAGCTGAAGTAACTGACTTCCATCAATCACACACATCCTCCAATGTACCAGGTATGACTCCAACCAACGAATTTCATCTTATTAGGTTTCCTTGAGATCAGACTTGGTCACTTACAGCTATGATGTCAAGTGCAGTCACTCTCACCTCACCTCAGGAGTTCGACTCTTTTGTCCTTGTTTGCATAATAGTTGTTATGAGGTCTGGTGCTGAGCAACCCTGCAGAACTGAACACCAGTGAACAAGTTATTGCTGAGTGAGTGCCGCTCGGTCGCTCTCTCGATGTCACTTTCCACCATGTCATTGTTAATTGAGATTAGACTGATAGGGTGTGAATTATTTGGATTTGCTTTGCTGCTTTTTTTTTAAAAAAAGATTTATCTGTTTAAATTCTTATATTTTCAGGAGGTTGGTAGTATTACAACTGTACTGGAACAGTTCAAATCCGGGCACAGCTAGTGTTGGAGCCATGTTCCAATTACAGGACCATTGCTTTATACAGTTTCTCAGCTGTTTCTGGCAGACTGATTGTCGAAAGTGTGATATTAAGGCAGTTCAGAGTCGTTACGTTCCTGTAAGAGTGAAAGGTAAGCCTGGTATATTTAGAGAACGATGGATGAACGAGGGCATTGATGTTTGAGGCAAGAATAAAGAATTGCGTCTTAGATACAGACAACTGGGTTGAAATGAATCTCTCGAACAATATAAAGAATATCAGAGGATTCTTAACAGGGAGTTCATGAAGGCAAAGATGATACTCATGGCAACTAAATTTAAAATAATTGATAAAGCTTTAACAAGTCCATTAAGACCAAGAGAGCAGTGGTGGTTCAGTGGTTAGCACTGCTGCCTCACAGTGCCAGGGACCTGGGTTTGATTCCAGCCTCTGGTGATTGTCTGGGTGGAGTTGGCGCATTCTCCCTGTGTCCGTGGGAGTTTCCTCTGACAGTTCAAAGATGCGTGGGTCAGGTGGATTCACCATGCTAAATAACCCATAGTGTACAGGGATGTGTAGGTTAAGTACATTAGTCAGGGGTAAATATCAGATAATAGGGTCGGGCAATCAGTCTAGGTGGGTTAGACTTCAGAAGCTCAGTGTGGACCTGTTGGGCCGAAGGGCCTGTTCCCACACTATTGGGATTGTATGAACTGGAGAGAGTACTACTACTTAATGATTAAAGAGGTTGTTTTTGAGTTGAAACTTAGGAGATGGGAGAGGAATTGAATGAATATTTCAGATCAGTTTTTACTGTGGAGAAAGAAATGGACGCCAGAGAACTCAGGGAAATGAATGTTTTGAAACAGTTCACATTATATCAGAGGAGGTGCGAGAGATTTTAGAAAATATAAACGTAGTAAATCTCCAGGACCTGATCGAGATGTATCCCAGGATATTGTGGGAACTTAGGGAGGATTTTGTAGAATTATTTGTATCATCTATCGCTGCAGGTGATGTGCCAGATGACTGGAGAGTAGCTCAGGTTGTGCCTTTGTTTAACAAGAATGTAAGGAGAAACCTGGGAACTATCAGCCTGTGAATCTGACTTCGGTGGTGGGTAAGCTGTTGGAGGTGATTCTGAAAGCTGAATTCATATACATTTGAAGAGTCAAGGAATGATTGGAGATAGTCAACATAGTTTTATGCAAGGGAAATTGTGTCTCACTAACTGGGTTTCATTTTTAAGGAAGTAATTAAAATGATTGATGAAGGCAGAGCCGGAGGTATTGTTTACTTGTACATAAGTAAAGCCTTCGACAAGGTTCCACATGATAGACTGATTGGAGATGGTTCACATGGGATTTAGGGTGGGTTGCCAATTGGACAAAAAGTTGGAATGCAGGGTTTTTTTCAGAAACTCAGGGGCTGGAGAACGAATCCTCATAAAAAGTGGTGTAAAAGCACAGCTTATACACCAACCGATACATTCGACTCCGCATTGAATACACCAGAAACTATTCACCATAACAGGATGAAATTCCCTGGGATAACAAACATTAAAAGATGGATTTCCTTCGGGTCTCAAAATGTTGGTCCTTGGAATGCTGTCCCCTTCTGTCAGACTGGAGTCTCCTGCGGGCTGTGCTGGTCATTAAGATGTACCTTCCAGTGAAAGCATTGAGCAGCAGCATCGAAACAAGTGGGAGTTGTTGGGGTCAGAATATAGGGAATAAGCTCAATTGATCCCCAGACTGGAGGCAACATAACATATTCATTTGCCAAACAAAACCAGGGCTGATACAGCTTATACCTCAGCTTATACCAAGGTGTAAACATAAAATATCAGGAAATGTTCATTCAACAGCTGAGCACAGTTATTGTTCCGAGAACCACGGCTGCTGTTTTCTCAGTGCAATAGTTGCCTTTCATCTTTTGATAACAAATGGCCACAAATCGATCAAAGGTGAAAGCAACAGTGAACCAGACAGAGCAGTCCATAGATGGAAAAAAAAAGAATGGCATGGATGTTACACACGGGGGTCATCTTCAGAAATTTAAATTCAGTTTTATATAAAAATAGAATATGTCTCCATCTCAGATCAATGATCATGAGCAGGAAGTCCACTTTTGCCATGGCTTCCAGTTAACGAGTGATCCATTGAGAAAGATCACACTTTCTCTGAGACAATCACAATGTTAACTATCAGAAAGGAAAATTGAAAAGAACATGCTGTTTTTGACTGAGAGTAAAGTTACACCTTATTACAGTTACAGTTAATAAGTTACCAAGTTTATAGAGATTTTCAGATGTGTTATTGTATCCAGTAATGATTTAATAATGGGAAATGAAGAATTAGTGGATGCATTGAACAGACATTTTGTGCCTGTCTCACAAATTGCATTGCAGAAATAAGCATTTGAAAGAACATAGAACTATACGGCACAATGCAGGCCCTTCAGCCCAAGATGTTATGCTGATCATTTATCTTAATGTAAGGTCAAGTTAACTGACACACCTTGCAATTTACTGCCATCCATATGCTTGTCCAACAGTTGCTTAATGTCTCTGACTCTTCTACCAAAACTGGCAGAGTGCATTCCACACACACACTACTCTGCATAAAGAGCCTACATGTGACATCTCCTCTATACCTTCCTCAAATCACATTATAATTATAACCCCTCATGACAATCATTTTTGTCCTGCGGAAAAGTCTCTGGCTATCTATTCTATCTATGCCTCTCACTACCTTGTACACCTCTCTCAAGTCACCTCTCTTGCTTATTCTCTCCAGTGTGAATAGGCCTAACTCACAAAACTTCTCTTCATACGACATGACCTCCAATTCAAGCAGCATTCTGATAATTTACTCTGCGCCCTCTCAAAAGCATCTGCATTCTTCCTGACATGTGGCAATCAGAACTGGGCACAACATTCTGAATGTGTGGTCTAACCAGGGTTTGAAAGATCTGCAGCAAAACCTCACAGCTCTTCAACTCAATCCCTGTTCATGAAAGCCAGTACACCATACACCTTCCTGACAATCCTGTCAACGTGGGCGGCAACTTTGAGGGATCTATGTATATGGATCCCAAGCTCCTGTTGTTCTTCCACACTGACAAGAGTCCTGTCTTTAATGCTGTATTCAGCATTCAAATTCGAACTTCCAAAATGAATCACTTTGCATTTATCCAGGTTGAACTCCATCTGCCACTTCCCTACCCAGCTCTGCAACCTGTTCATGTCTTGTTGTCGGCTGCAACAGCCCTCAATGCTATCTCGAACGCCATTGACATTTATGTCATTGGCAAACTTTTTCATCCAAGTCAACAATAAAATCTACAAAGAGCAGAGGCCTCAGAACAGATCCCTGTGGGACACCAGTGGTCATTGACCCTCCATGTGGAATACTTTCCATCCACTAGCACTCGCTGTCTTCTTTCAGCCAGCCAATTCTGTATCCATACAGTAAAATTTCCCTATATCCCTTACCTCCTAACCTTCTGAATGAGGTAATTGTTGGGAATGTTATCAAAGGCTCGACTGAAATCCAGATATGGCACAGCCATTGCTTAAACCTGGTCAACTTGTCTCGTCACATCCTCAAAGAAATCAATAATGCGTGAAAGACACTACCTGCCCCTCACAAAACCTTGCTGACTATCTTTATGTTTTTCCAAATAGTCATAAATCCCATCTCTCAGAATCCTTTTCAGTACCTTGCTTACCACAGACGTAAGGCTGACTGGTCTGTAATTCCCAGGGATTTTCCTGTTCCCTCTCTTGAACAGAGGAACAACATTCTCCACTCTCCAGTCATTCAATCCCAGTCCCGTGTGGATTGAAGATGCAAAGATCATAACCAGAGACGCAGCAATCTCATTCCTTGCTTCCTGTAGTAACTTTGGATATATCTGGTCTGGCCCTGGGAACCTATCTGTCTTGATGCTTCCCAGAATTCCCAGCACATCCACCTTCGCAATATCAAACTGTTTAAGCCTATTGACCTGGTCCACAGTGTTCTCATTATCAAAACAGTCCCTCCCTCTCTCGATAATGCTGATGCGAAAAGCTCATTAACGCCTCCTGTACCTCTGCAGACACCAGGCACAGGTTCCCTCCACTATCCCTGATCGGCCTACCCTCTTTCTGATCATTTACTTACATCTCGGGAAAATGTAAACCCAAAAGTTTTTCCAAATCCTTCCCTCCAAGGCCTTTTCGTGCCCCCCTCCTAGCTCTCCTCAGTCTACTTCTGTGTTCTTTCGTAGCTACCCTGTAATCTTTCAAAGCTGTGCCAGAGCCTTGCTTCCTCAACCTTTAGTAAAGTTCCTTCTTCCTCTTGACGAGAATCTCCTCTTGTCTTGTCACCCAAGGCTCCTTCACCTTACACAATAGTGTGGAAACAAACAGGAAGGAAGAGACCGGTGTATCATTAAGAAATTGCTTTTGAGGCATCACAGGGAAAGGGAAGAGTAAAAATTAAAGTAAGGCTAACCATCCCAAGGAAACTATAATTTAATCAGGTACAGGGAATCAATAACATTATCAGAAGCAAGATTACATTAACAGAGAATTTAATGGTACAGTGGTCTTCCTAGTGAATATAGATAACACAAAAGAGACATTGGCAATAACATTTGTCCAGTTAAATAATATATTGTTGATATCGAATCCAAGTCTGAGCACAGTACAATTAAAGCAAAATATTTTGGATGCTGTAGGTCTGAAATAAAAAAAAGCAGAATGGAAGGAATGAAGTAAAAACAATTATAATCATTAGGAATGGTTGCTCAGGAAATATTAGATATATCCCAGGTTCTGACAAAATGCATCCAATGTTTTCGAAGGAATGCTGGATGAGAAAGCAGATGCACTGCTTTCAATTTTCCAAATGTTCCGAGACGTTGGTGAGAATGTAGAACAACTTCTCCTCCAATCACAGGTTTGTTCTCTACACGCTTGCTGCTAATAGGTTTATGATGAGCCAATCAGTGACAAATGCAAGAGAGAAACAACTTGTGATTGATGACTAGGGTTTAGGGACGGTGGCAGCCTGCAGCTTGGGAATTGCTGCCAGTGGGGGTCTCTCTGGGGGAAGGTGGGCTGAGGACGAGAGCAGGTGGATTGAGGCCAGGTCTCGGACAGAGAGCCAGAAGGAGGAGCCAAGTCAGACATTGCAGACAGGTCCAGGAGTGTAGTAGAGGGAAGAGGAAGCTGCACGGAGACTGGGATGAGACAAACAAGCCATGTCGGGATTGGGAAATAATGGGGAGGCCACAAGAAAACTGTTAAGAGTCGGTGCTGACTCAACGGGGCTGAGGGAATATTGGGAAACCAGTGGGATGGGGAACATGGAGAGGCCACAACCGGACAGGTGAGGCAGGAAGGAGGGGAATGGAAGAGAGAGACTGACACTGCAAGAGCTTAGGGGGCTGGGAGGGGGAGAGAGTGAGAGGGAGAAAGAGAGATAAAAGCTATGAGAAGTAGATAGAGAGAGAGGGAACTTGCAAGTGAAGTGCGAGTCAGAGAGACATTGTGGACAACAAAGACTGGTTTCAAAGCTGTTAACAAAAGAAACTTCAGCGAACTAAGAATGAGGAAAACATGAAATCACCGAGATAATGAAGTAAATGGACGTGGAATTTCTAGCATCAGGCCGTCTATTCTCAGAAACTACTCTATTTGAGGGATTTCAATGAAAAAACAAGTAAACATTTATTTTCTGAAAAAACGTAGCCACAACATTGTGAAACAATATTACAAATTTATAAAAAATATGTGGAAACAGATGAAAGGTCATTTCTCCAGTCTACAGGGAGTACGCTGATTGCAATAGCATTTTGTGAGTAATAAGGTATGTGTCAGTTATTTTGGGGATGAAAACATTTTGCAATTTATGACTGTTGTCTTTTGCCAAATAGCTGAAGAAGAGGTGCCAACCTGGTGAAGCCACCAAACTCAACTACTGCATGCCAATCAGAATAAGCAGCAAGTGATAGACAGAGTTGAGTCTGTCAACAGCAGAGCTGTCAACATCTTGGGTTTTAACATTGACCAGAGGTCGACTAAGATCACCACATAAACACAGTTACTACAAGAGTAGGTCAGATGCTAGGTATACCACGGTGAGTAAACCACCTCCTGACTTCCCAAATCATATCCACTATTTCCAAGGCACAAGTCAGGATTGAGCTGGAATACTCCCCACCCACCTGGATAGGTGCAGTCCCAACAATACTCAAGAAGCTGTACACCCTCCAGGACAAAGCAGACTCTTGATTGGCACTATAAGCACAAGCATCCATTCTCTCCGTCTCTGTTGCTCAGTAGTAGCAGTGTGTCGAATCTACAAAATGCAAAGTAGAAAATCACCAAAGATCACCAGACAACACCTTCCAAACCCAGAACCACTTCCATTGAGAAGGACGAGGGGAGATAACATTTCGGAACACTAGCAGCTTCAATTTCCCCATCAAGCCTCTCACCATCCTTACTTTGAAATATATTGTCATTTCTTCACCATCACTGCGTCAAAATCCTGGAATTCCCTCCCTCATGACATTGTAGGTCAACCCACAGCAGGTGGACTCCAGCAGTTCAAGAAAGTAACTCACCACTACCTTCTCAAGGGGCATTTAGGAGCGGGCAAGAAATACCGGCCAAGCCAGTGACACCCACTTACCACCACTGCATAAATAATATCCTCTACACTCCTCCATGCTGTCCTCTATACAGATTCATCTCCGACACTGTGTGATAGTCTGACTATTGACATGGTGAATGACTGTCACTCTGCACTAAACACTGAGAAAAACCTGACAGACTTCAAGTAAACACAAAGTGAATGAGCCTTTAGAGAGTTAGCTCAGAGCCAGATGGTGCATCCTATGTCGCTGCATGAAATGTGCCCATGCCCCTGACTGTGAATCAACCTGGCAGAAGCAAGTACGACATCATTGTCTCTGAGCTCTACAGTTAATCTGAAAGCAGCCAGAATGAGGTGGTGAGGCTGGGGTTTGGTGATGCCCACACACACCGACAAAGTGTGAGAGAGGAGAGTGTTGATGGAGCATGCAGTGAAATGGTGCTTTTGGTGGAGATGGATGAAGGCCTGAAGAAGCAAAGAGTGAGTTCCTGCCTCCAGGTAACTGCCCAGGCTTTCCTGTAGGGGCCTGGCAGCACCTGGTTTCCATAGGAACTGAAGGAAGGATTACAATCTCTATCGAAATGAGTTAAGACCAGATCGTAATGAGATAGAACAGCATGAAAATGAAGTGGTCACCCCGCACTAGTGAGATTCAGAATTCGCTGTTTAAACCAGAAAAGTGGAATTTGGAAATGCTTTTCACAACAAAGTCTAATGCTTTCATTCTTGTCATATTTCCCCAACTTTCTTGCCTTTGCTCAGATTACTCAAAGCAGCAGAAAATTCAACTCTATAAAAATTGCAATGTTCTTTAAAATATATTTAAAAGATTGAGGACCGCATGGTCGCCCAGGCCTGAGTATTTTCAATGCTGGTCACCCTGTAGTACCCAGAGCAGACCTATCGGCTTCCTGTAGGACCCACGTGGACACCCGGAGCAATGATCTGAACCCTGACCCCGGAGCGATTTGACCTCGACCCAGAATGGAATGGGCCGTGTCAGTGATTTGATCCTGAGAATCACAACCAGCCTTGGTTCGGATCCTAATCCGTCAGCTACCCCAACTCAGGGACACCCTGCCTGACCAGGCCGGACTCACTTACCCTCAGGAGCAGCAGACTTGCTCTCCAACTCCTGGAACTGTCCAGAAAACTGCAAGGAAATGATGAACGCGTGCTGGCCTGATGGTGATGTTGAAACAACACGGTTTCAAGACCCCCCTTTCCGGCATACTCATTCACATCCAGTCTATCGAAAGCAAAATGGCTGAACTCAGATACAGACTGACCTACAGAGGGAATTGAGAGGCGGTTGTGTGCTCTGTTTCACGGAGACTTGGCTCCCCCCTGCCATCCCTGATTGCTCCTGGGAAGCTGACAGGTCCTCTATACAGCATATCAACCACACAGCATCCTTGGGGAGGATGAATGGCGATGGGGATGCTTCCTGATCAACACCTCTTGGTGCTCGGATATAGTGACTCTGATAGGACCTGGAAGAAATTTACACCGCCATAAACATTCTGAGACAAACTTCCTTGAGGCCTGACTCATTGTGGCTGGTGACTTCAACCGATCGAACCTCAAGAGGGCGCTAACCAAGTCCCACCAACACATCTCCTGCCCCACTAGAAGACCCAACGTCCTGGGTCAGTATTACACAACCATCAAACACACCGACTGCTCCACTCCCATGCGGCACACTTCGGAAAATCAGATCACAGCACTGTGTTCCTCCTACTTTATTAACAGAAGCTAAAGCAGGAGAATCCTTCACAGAAAGAAATATGATACTGGTCCGAGGCAGTGGAAGAGCATCTCTGGAACAGGTTGGAGTCAGTGTATTCAAGTGCTCAGCAGAAACCTTGGATGATTACACCACCACGGTCATGGACTTCATGGTGAAATCCATGAAGGACCATGTGCCAAAGTCATTCCGAGAGTTCTCCAAATGGGCACCTTGGATGAACTCGGAAATCCAGTCCCCAGTGAACACCAGGCAAGCATAACTCAAGTCAGACGACCCCGACTCATACAGAAAATCCAGATATGCCCTCCGCAAAGCCATCTGAGATGCCAACAGGCAATACCGGACCAAGTTAGAGTTCCAAACCAACAACCCAGGCACCCACTGCCTGTGGGAAGGCCGATACAACATAACAGGATACAAAAGGAAGCAGCGTAAAATAGCAGACAAAGACACATCCCTCCCTGATGCACTCAACGCTTTCTGTGCCAGCAGCGCAGTGTCACCTGCCCCAATAGCTCCTGGGAACCTGTTCCCTCTGTCATTGCTGCCAGTACCAGATGAGCCTTCCTCGGAGTCAATCCAAGGAAAGGGATAGTCCCAGACGGAGTCTCTGCCTGTCCACTCAGATCCTGTGTGGACCAGCTGCTATCTTCACCCTCTCTGTCCAACGAATAAAAGTCACCACCTGCTTCAAGAAGACCACCACCATCCCAGTACCTACGAAATCAGGGGCAATGTGACTGAATGATAACCGCCCAGTGGCTCTGACCTTGATAATCCTTCGAGAGACTGGTTATGGCCCACATCGGCCCTGGTCTCCCAGCCTGCCTCCCGATGTAACAGGTACTGAGCATTTCTCAACCCTGCCCTCATCCCCAGAACATCTGGATAACTAGGTTTGGAGATGCTGGTATTGGACTGGGGTGTACGAATTTTAAAGTCAAACAAGACCGGGTCAGAGTCCAACAGGTTTAAATGGAAGCACACTAGCTTTCAGAGCACTGCTCTTTCATCAGGTGGTTTCTGTGTTACAGCTGTAGATATTGGTTAGGGACAGGCCAAATTCCCTGAGCTGCTTGAAGAACAAGAAGCGTTGCTGTGTCTTGTGGATCATCACACATCACAACAATGCAGCAATGTTTTAAAGGCCCTTTCACAACATTTTCCAAAACTGTGACCTCCAACAACTCGAAGCCATCGGCCATCAGCTGCACAGAGAAACTATCTTGGGACCATATTGTTTTTACTTTTCAATCACAGAGTCAACATGGTGGAACTCCCTCCCTAACATCTCTGTGGGTATACCTACATTACATGGACTTCGGTAGCTGAAGAAGGCAGCTTGGCAGCATCTGAGTGGGGACCATCAGAAATGGGCATTGAATGCTGACCTAACCAGCATCGCCCATATTTTATGAGTGAAAAAAAGATGGTAATCAAGGACTACTGTTCTTTCATTACACAAAATCCCTAAGTAAATTTGAGTGAGCATTATGCATTGATATTTCATAACATTAATCCACCTGCATTGGATGTGGTTCAGGAGCAGGTTAGGTGTGATAATATGCTCCATGTTCACTTGATATTAGTGAAGGAGAACTTGGGCTGACTCTTCTGCACTGTGTTTGAATGACTCTGTAAAGATGAAGAGCTGGAACCTGATCATTTCCTCCACTCTATTACAGGGTCACTGATAACAGTTCCTCTTCAAAAACTGAAACATACCTCTCATAGTCTTGGTGATTTCCCCTGCATTCCTTTGTTTTCAATATAAATAATTTGTCAACACAGCGTCAATCTTCACAGAATCTCTTATAAACTGCTATTCCTAATTTTATGTTTCATACCACGTATGTATTTTTTCTTTGTGGCTGATTTTGTTGGATGGTAATTTTTGGGTCCAGCTGATTATTTGAACATAGGTATGAATACTTCAATACATTTTCAGAAAGAAGGACACATTTGCAAATCTTACAAAGTGTTCTGTGAAATTGTTAACTTTTCTACCAACTTGATAAACTTCCATTTTGTTTTGTTCCTCACAGTTAACATCATAACAATTATACTTTTGTTGCAAGGAAAGTGGTCTTACAAAATGTATTACTCGATATCTGGTGGCGATGTCAACAGCAGAAATACTGGTTATTATCCATGATCTGCTTTTTGGGCACATTATAATTGTTTATAATAGAGAGTTCCGTTTCCCACGGTCCATCCCCATCTGTAATATCCACTCTGTCTTCCTTTATGCTGCCACCGACTGTTCCGTCTGCTTTACCGTCACGTTTACCTTTGATCAATATGTGGCCATTTGCTGCCCAAATCAGCAAATTAAATCTTTTACTGAGAAGACAGCAGCTGTGGTTCTGGGAACAGTGACTGTGCTGAGTGGTTTGAAAAACATTTTCTGGTACTTTATGTTCACATCTCAGTATTTGTTCAGGAATCATCCCTGTTTTTGTTCAATGTTTTAAGTGTCAGGCACATCTATTCCTGATGAAGGGCTTTTGCCCGAAACCTTGATTTTCCTGCTCCTCGGATGCTGCCTGATCTGCAGTGTTTTTCCGGCATCACTATAATCTAGACTCTGGTTTCCAGTATCTGCATCTCATGTTTGTTCCTCCATTTTACTGGCCAGCAGAGTCCGCAGGAGACTTTGGGCTCACAACAGTGGGGAGAATCCCAGTGACCCAGAAATGGGGTCTCGAAGAAGTCCATCATTTTATTGTTTGTTATCTCAGGGAATTTCATCCTGTTATGGTCAGTGTTTGTGGTAAACTGTCTCTGGAGACGAATGTTTTCAATGGGGTATAGGGCAATATATCGACATTATTTTGTCCGAAAAATAGGATTCATTCTGCAGCTCCTGAGTTGCTGCACCAACACTTGTATATATGTCATGACCCAGACTAAGTTCAGGAAACAGCTGAAGAACATGGTAAAACACCCTTTAACCCGAATGGGGAAATTCATTAAATGGTGGGATGGATTGGAGAATTCAGGGATTAGGAATGTGTTCTGTCTCAGCATTTAACTTATCCACTCTCCGTGGGGTCAGTGATGCAGACACAGTGAGGGGAGTCTGCTCTCTCCAATCTTTGTGATACAGACTGAGTATGTTCTGTTGGCAGTCCTGGTAATCTACTACAGACACAGAGTCCGTTCTCCCACAGTCAATGATAGAGACACAAAGGGTCAGTCTGCTCTACCCAAGGTGTGTGATACAGATGCAGTAGGAGCAATCTGCCGTCTCGAGTGTGTGTGTCAAAGACACAGTGAGTGTGGTCTGCTCTCACTGGGATACATGTGAACAAACCAATCTGAATGAGGAGTAGGAGAAAGTGAAGATGTTGGAGAGTCAGTTCAAAAAGGTGGTACTGAAGTATGGCAGCAGGTCATGCAGCACCCGTGAAACAGGAGAGTCAGCATTATGGGCATACGTACTTCATCATTCCTCAAGATGGACCTGGGCAGAGCTGTTACAAGACCAAACCATGATGTACCCAGTTAGAGTGCTTTCTGTGGTGCAGCTACAAAACTTGGTGAATGTGCTGAATTTCCTGAGACTCCTGAGGAAGAAGAGGCATTGGTGTGAACTCCATGCGTCCACTTGACACGTCCAATAAGTCTTCCATAAACCTCCATGCAGTCCTCTATACACCACCTTGCAGTCTGTTATACACCTCCATGCAGTTCTCTATACCCCTCCATTAAATATGGTATGCACCTCCATGCAGTCCCCTATACATGAGATCCTCTTCCTGCCTCATTGCAGACTGCTATACACCTCCATGCCGTCTGCCATATATCTCCATTCAGTCCTCTTTCGACCTCCCTGCAGTTCTCAATCCGACTCCATGAAGTCTGCTACACACCTCCATGCAGTCCTCTGTACGCGTCCATTAAGTCTGCTATACACCTCCCTGCAGTCCTCAGTACAACTCCATGAAGTCTGCTATACACCTCCATGCAGTCCTCTATACACGTCCATGACGTCTGCTTTTCCCCTCCATGCAGTCCATTTTACATCTCCATGTAGCCTGCTATGCATCTTCATGCATTCCTCTATACATCTCCATGCAGTCCTTTGTATATCATCATGCAGTCCTGTACACACCTCCATGCAATACTCTTTACACCTACATACAGTCCATATACACCTTCCTATAGTTATTTGTACCCCTCTATGCAGTCCTTTATATAACTATGTGCAGTCCTCCAAACAACTCCATAAGACTCCATTCTGCTATACACCTCCATACAGTCCTCCATTCAGTCCTCTATACCCCTTCATACAGTGCTCTGTACCCCTCCATACAGGCCTCTAAATGCCTTCATGCAGCCCTCTGTATACCACCAAGCAGTCCTCTCTAACACTCTATTCAGTCCTTTATCTACCTCCAAGCAGTCCTCTCCAGCCCTCTATGGATTGGGGTGAAGGGAGGTGATGCTTCCTGTTATTATCAAGAGACTAACAATCCAGAAACTAAGTCAATGCTCTGGGGACCCAGGAGTGAATCGGAAGAAGTGAACCCTCAGGAGGGGTGTCTCAGTTCCTTGATCTGTCAATGAACACACCTGTCAATGACTCTTTGTCAATCACAAAAGCAATCACGTATTGTCTGATACAGCACTGGGTTGGCAGACTCTGATTTACCCAGACTACTTCTTGGCAATAAATAGAATCCAACAATTTGCAGAGTTTGCATAAGGTTTGTATATATTGTTCACAGTCAGACATGGAGCGTGATCGCATAGTAACAATCAATCAATACATGAATTGCTTCATTGATAGTTGGTTGAAACAATGATTTTAATTTATAAAGTAATTAAATCATAACGATTAGGTCATCTTTACAAAGACTTGCAGTTTGCAGGGTGCGGCTAGCAGTTCCCAATACAAAGGCTCCCAGCTTGCAGAGTGTGGTTAATATTTCCTCATTTTATCAGTCTACTTCTACACTTTAATAGTTCGTGGTTAGTTGGTTATAAGCGTGGCTGCAGCTGGTGATGTGGACACAGCGAACCATTTTGCCTCATCTCACTTGCTGTTAGTGTAGGGGGGCAGAGGTAGCATCCCCCCGAAAGTCAATAATGAGTTCCTTGGTTTTGCTGCCATTGAGAGCTTGGTTGTTCTCATTTTCCAGGTCTTCGCCTCCCATCTGTAGTCTGTTTCATTGTCATCTGAGATTTGACCGACTATGGTGGTGTTATCAGTCAACTTGTGAATGGCATTAGTGTGGTATTTGGAGAGGCAGTCATGGGTACACAGTGAGTACAGGAGAGGGCTGAGTACTCACATCTGGGGGGCTCTAGTGTTGAGTGTTAGTGAAGATGCAATATTGGCCACAATCTTCACTGATTGTGGCCTGTGGGTCAGGAAACTGAGGATCCAGTTGCAGAGAGTGGGGCTTAGTCTGAGATTACTAAGTTTAGTAATCAGTCTCGAGGGGATAATAGTGTTGAAAGCTGAACTGTAGTCAATGAGTAGGATTCTTCCGTAGCTGTTCTTGGTGTCAAGATGTTCTAGGGAGGAATATTATGGCATCTGACGTGGATCTGTTTGTCCGATAGGCAAGTTGGAGTAGGCAAATCCTCCCACTTCCTCCAAACTAAAGGAGTTGCCATGGGCACCCGCATGGGCCCCAGCTATGCCTGTCTCTTCTTAGGATATGTGGAACAGTCCATCTTCCGCAACTACACTGGCACCACACCCCACCTTTTCCTCCGCTACATCGATGACTGTATCGGCACTGCCTCGTGCTCCCACAAGGTGGTTGAACAGTTCATCAACTTTACCAACACCTTCCATCCCGACCACAAATTCACCTGGACCGTCTCAGACTCCTCCCTCCCCATCCTAGAACTTTCCATTTCTATCTCGGGTGACCGACTCAACACAGACATCTACTATAAACCGACTGACTCCCACAGCTTCGTGGACTACACCTCCTCCCAACTGGTCCGCTGTAAAAACGCCATCCCATATTCCCAATTCCTTCGTCTCCGCCGTATCTGCTCCCAGGAGGACCAGTTCCAATACCGTACAGCCCAGACGGCCTCCTTCTGCAAAGAACACAGATTCCCCCCAGACGTGATCGACGATGCCCTCCACTGCATCTCCTCCACTTCCCGCTCCTCCGCCCTTGAGCCCCGCCCCTCCAACCGCCGCCAGGACAGAACCCCACTGGTTCTCACCTACTACCTCATCAACCTCCGTATACAGCGTATCATCCGCCGTCATTTCCGCCACCTCCAACGGACCCCAACACCAGGGATATATTTCCCTCCACTCCCCTATGAGCATTCCGCAAAGACCACTCCCTTCGTGACTCCCTCGTCAGGTCCACACCCCCCACCAACTCAACCTCCAATCCTGGCACCTTCCCCTGCAACCGCAGGAAATGCAAAACTTGCACCCACACCTCCTCCCTTACTTCTCTCCAAGGCCCCAAGGGATCCTTCCTTCTCTGCCACAAATTCACCTGCACCTCCACACACATCATCTATTGCATCCGCTGCACCCGATGTGGCCTCCTCTATATTGGGGAGACGGGCCGCCTACTTGCGGAACGCTTCAGGGAACACATCTGGGACGCCCAGACCAATCAACCCAACCACTCCGTGGCTCAACACTTTAACTCTCCCTTCCACTCCACCAAGGACGTGCAGGTCCTTGGATTCCTCCATAACCAGAACATAATAACACGACTGTTGGAGGAAGAGCGCCTCATCTTCCGCCTGGGAACCCTCCAACCACAAGGGATGAACTCAGATTTCTCCTGTTTCCTCATTTCCCTTCCCACCACCTTGTCTCAGTCGATTCCCTTGAACTCAGCACCGCCCTCCTAACCTGCAAGTTTCTTCCTGACCTCTCCGCCACCACCACACTCCGGCCTATCACCCTCACCTTGACCTCCTTCCACCTATCACATCTCCATCGCCCCTCCCCCAAGTCCCTCCTCCCTACCTTTTATCTTAGTCTGCTGGATACACTTTCCCCATTCCTGATGAAGGGCTTATGCCCGAAACGTCGAATTTCCTGTTCCTTGGATGCTGCCTGGCCTGCTGCGCTTTAACCAGCAACACATTTTCAGCTCAAATTGGAGTAGGTGAAGAGTAGTGGGGAGGCTGGAGTTGATTAATGCCATGATCAGCCTTTTAAAGCACTTCATGACCACCGAAGTTAGTGCCACTGGGCGGCAGTCATTGAGACATGCTGCATGAGCTTTCTTAGGTGCAGGGATGATGTCGGCCCTCTGGAAACAGGCAGGGGCAGAGGCCTGCTGCAGGGAGAGGTTGAAGATGTCTGAGAAGACCTCTGCCAGTTGTTCTGCACATGCTCCGAGTGCACGGCCTGGTACTCTGTCTGGTCCTGCCTTGGATTCAACCGATGGAAAACTGATCTGACCTCTGAAGCAGTGAATGTTGGGATAGGTTCATCAGGACTTGTCGGAATCGGAGTTACCTTTCAAAGCGAGCAGAGAAGGTGTCGAGACAATCTGGGAGGGATACGTCATCGTCTGCAATCTTGAAATGTCTTTTTTTAGAACCTGTGATGTCATTCAGTCCTTGCCATAGTCGCCAGGTATCTGTCTGGGTTTCTAATTTGGATCGGCATTGGTCATTGATTGTCTTAATGGCTCTGCGAAGGACATACCTGGATTCCTTATATTTGATTAGGTCTCCTGATCTGAAGGCCTGATGCCTGTTTTTTATCATGTTCTATATGTCCTGATTCATCCAGGGTTTCCTGTTGAGGAACAACTGGATTGACTTCCTCAGTTTGCAATCCTCCATATATTTGTTGATAAAGTCGGTGACAGTGGTGGCGTAGTCGCCCAAAGTACCTGTGGACTATTTGAATCTGGCCCAATCAGCCAATTCTAGACAGTGCTGGAGTGTATCCTCTGCCTCCTCCGACCCGCACTGAAACTATATCCATGAGGGGGTCTCCTGCCTGAGCTTTTGCCTATAAGACTGGAGAAGAAACACAGCATTGTGATCGGAGTACCTGGAAGTGAGGGCGGGGAATGGAGAGTTCAGGCCTCTAGTGGGGCAGGAAATGTTCTGGTGGTCCTTGGGCAACACCTTCTTAAGATTGGTTTGTTTGAAGTCGCCAGTCATAATAAACAGGGCCTCGGAGTATTCCGTCTCCAGAGTGTTAGTGATGGAGTACAGCACATTTAGAGCTTCCTTAACATTTGTTAGTGGCAGTCTGTACATAACAGTTACTATAGCAGCTGTAAATTCTTGTGGGAGATAGAAGGGGCGGTATTTGACGGTGAAGAATTCAAGGTTTGGGTAACAATGGATGCTCAGGGTTGCAATGTCTATGTACCAGAAGTTGTTGAATCCAAAGCAAACCCCGACACCTTTTGCCTTACCTGAGGATGATGTACAGTCAATACGATGGATAGAAAAACCATCAGCATGAAGTACGCAGTCGGGAATGGATGGTTTGAGCCCGATTTCTGTGAAGCCGAGTGTGCAGCTTCCTGCCGTTCACACTGAAAGCTGAGCCGTGATCTGAAACTGGACGGATCACCTGGAACTGACCTAGACACCGGAAAGTGCAGGAACAGCCCTGACGATCCTGCATTCTCTGTTTGCTTTCTATCTTCTTTCCCGTCGTGCTTACTGTAAAGATTTTGATCTGATTGAAACTGATATAACTTCTGGCCTTTGCTATCATGTCATTGCAAGCCTTAGGTCAATTACAAGAACACACCAAGTTGGGCGAGCGAATCAAAATGGAGTTTCAGTTGGATTAGTTCCACAACCACATGAGTATAATAAGCGTTTTCACACGTTTCACGCTCTTGATCATATTTCCCATAATAACGACAAAGTAGTGACAATCAGGATTCCTGCCCACCTTCCGAGGACCCCTTCGCACACTTCCAACACACTGCATTCACCTGGACAACCCGCGCTGGCCTATTACCTGCCCTCGACCTCTTCATTTCCAACTGCCGCCGGGACATTAACCGCCTCAACTTATCTAGCCCCTCCCCAACTCCAACCTCTCTCCCTCACAACGGGCAGCCCTCCAGCTCCTCTGCTCCAATCCAAACCTCACCATCAAGCCAGCGGATAAAGCAGGCGCAGTGGTAGTCTGGCGCACTGACTTCTACACGGCTGAAGCCAAATGCCAACTCGAGGACACCTCTTCCTACTGCCCCCTCTACCATGTCCCCACCCCCATCACCAAACCATCATCTTCCAGACGATACAGAACCCCATCACCTCAGGAGATCTCTCACCCACAGCTTCCAACCTCATAGTCCAGGAACCCGCACTGCCCGGTTCTACCTTCTTCCCGAGATCCACGAGCCTGACCACCCTGGCCGACCCATTGTCTCAGCATGCTCCTGTCCAACGGAACTCATCTCTACCTACGTCGACACTGTCCTATCCCCCCTAGTCCAGGAACTCCCCACATACGTTCGAGAAAACACCCATGCTCTCCACATCCTCCAAGACTTCCGTTTCCCCAAAACCCAACGCCTCATCTTCACCATGGATATCTAATCCCTCTATACCTTCATCCGCCTGACCAGGTCCTCCAAGCCCTCCGTTTTTTTTTCCTCTCCAGACGTCCCCAACAATACCTTTCCACTGACATTCTCATTCATTTGGCCGAACTGATCCTCATCCTCAGTAATTTCTCCTTTGAATCCTCCCACTTCCTCTAGACCAAATGGGTAGCCATGGGCACACGTATGGGCCCCAGCTATGCCTGTCTCTTTGTTGGCTAAGGAGAACAGTTGATGTTCCGTAATTACACCGGCACCATTCCCCACCTCTTCCTCCGCTATCTTGATGACTGCATTGGCGTCACCTCCTGCTCTCGCGAGGAGGAGGTTGAGCAATTCAGCAACTTCGCCAACACATTCCACCCTGACCTTAAGTTCACCTGGACCATCTCTGACACCTCCCTCCCCTTCCTGGTCCTCTCCATCTCCATTAATGACGACCGACTTGACACTGACATTTTTTACAAACCCACCGACTCCCACATCTACCTAGATTACACCTCTTCCCACCTGACCTCTTGCAAAAATACCATCCCGTATTCCAAATTCCTACGCCTCCGCTGTATCTGCTACCAGGAGGACCAGTTCCACCACAGAACACATCAGATGGCCTCCTTCTTTCGAGACCGCAATTTCCCTTCCAACGTTGTTTAAGTTGCCCTCCAAAGCATCTCGCCCACATCCCGCACCTCCGCCCTCAGACCTCACCCCTCCAACCGTAACAAGGACAGAACGCCCCTGGTGCTCACCTTCCACCCTACAAACCTTCGCATAAACCACATCATCTGCCGACATTTCCACCACCTCCAAAAAGACCCCACCACCAGAGATATATTTCCCTCCCCACCTATTTCCACCTTCCACAAAGACCGATCCCTCCGTGACTACATGGTCAGGTCCACGCCCTCCTACAACCCACCTTCCCATCCTGGCACATTCCCCTGCCACCACGAGAACTGTAAAACCTGCGCCCACACACCTCCTCCCTCACCTCTATCCAAGGCTCTAAAGGAGCCTTCCACATCAAAATTTTACCTGCACTTCCACTAATATCATTTCTTGTATCCATTGCTCCCGATGCAGTCTCCTCTACATTGGGGAGACTGGGCGTCTCCTAGCAGAGCGCTTTAGGGAACATCTCCGGGACACCCGCACCAATCATTCACACCGCCCCATGGCCCAACATTTCAACTCCCCCTCCTACTCTGCCGAGGACATAGAGGTCTTGGGCCTCCTTCATAGCCGCTCCCTCACCACCAGATTCCTGGAGGAAGAACGCCATGGAGAGTGGGATAGTCAGGAATTCAGGTTAGAGACCTGGAGTCAGAACTGTGAGTGGTCAGAGATATTTATTTAAATTTGGCAGGGAAATGAGATGGCTGGGGAGAAAGTGGAAAGGTCTGTACTTGGGTAAAGGACAGGACAGATTAACGGACAAAAAAAAATTGTCATGAAAGACAAAATGTGAGAGAGAAAAAAGATATATCTTGAAGAAGTACAATTGCAAAATCATCACTCTGTCACAACAAAAGAACGGATTCGAGTTTTTGATCTGGAGTTGTTGAACTCCGTGTTAAATTTAAACGTTGTCCCATTTTTGGGAAGCATCTTTGATGATGATTTTGAGTTTTCCTATTTATAAATTTTACTCCTTTCCTTGTCCGATTACAATCTTATTTTGCTTTTCGTTTTCATTCCCTTCTCCCATCTAATGTCTCCTGTCTCCTGGGTTACCACAGATCTTTTCATTTGTTGTTCCTTCCTTTCCATGACTGGTTTAAATCCTGTTTCAGTACATTTCCAGTTCTGACAAAGGGTTAGCAGCCTGAAATGTTAACTCTGTCTCCTCACAGGCACTGCCAGAGCTGCTGAGAAATTCCAGCATTTCCTGTTAGCTTTCTATCATTTTATCTTTTCCTTATTGCTCTTACTGTAAAGATTTTAATCGGATGGGAACTGATATAATTTCTGATTTTGGATGTCATATAATTGCAAGCCTTAGGTCAATTACAATAGCACACTAAATTGGGCGAGTGAATTGAAAGGGACTTTCAGTTGGATTCGCTCCACAACTACCTGGGTATAATGAACATTTTCACAAGTTTCACAGACTTGATTACATTTCCCACAATAAACAAAATTTTTATACTGAGCAAAGGGCAGTGGTCAGTTGTTGCATTCACAATGGAACACTCGTCCTCAAGCTGCAGTCCTCAACTTTGTCCCTCAATTGCAGTTGATCACTACCTTTCCCTCAGGATATATTCTTAGTGTCTTACAAACCATTACTTTATCCACAGTTTGCCACTTGGATATGTGTTGTATTGTTAAAGCTCTGTATCTACTCAGTCAGTTGATGAATTTGTTACTGAATTGTCCTTTCCGTGATAGAACTCTGGTTTTGAAATTCATTTCTCCTTGTTGTTTATTTATTAAAATGACCAATTAATGAGACTACGATGCATTTGTCCCTCTTCATGACTATTTTCGCTGTTCCTGTCTGCGGGTGTCACTAGATAATATGCAAATCAAAATACTATCAACTTTGATATTAAAGATCTTTATATCCTCTGAATTAAACTTTCCATCATCTTACCGCATCATATGACTTGCTCAAAATTGTAACTAATGTTCAGTCGAGCCTATCCATCTCACTTCTCTGGCTATAATACATATAGATACAATTTTATACGGAACAATATGATCGCCACATTCTGACAGTGCTGTAATATCATAAATCCTACACTGAGGTAGAGTGACGTATAACCAGTTTGAGATGTTTTGCAGTCCAAGTATCATTGAAAAGCTTGCCATTCACCACAGAGTTAAGACACCATTCCCAGAATCGCATTGAGGTCACTCAAAGCAGTTTCTGAGATTTTAGAAAATTGGACCATACTGCCAATATTAATGAAAATTATAAAATGAATGAACTAATGCAAAATACTGCAGGTGTTGGAAATCTGAAATAAGAACAGAAAAGGCTGGGTGTGCTGTTGGAACAGCATTAACCTGAAATGTTCACTTATCTTTCCATAAGTTTAACCTGATCCAACAGAGTAATGGAATGTTGTTGTAAGTTTGGATCACGAGGTATCCTGTGAAAGAGAACGAGTTGAGCTAAAGGTTTTCATTTCTGAAATATGGTTACATTTTCAGGTCCCATTCTTAATAAGTAATCAAACTGAGAGTTGGTGGAGAAGGAGCATTGGTCAAGTTGTACTGAGACAATGAAGAGGTACTTGAATGTTTATTAAAATAGAGTCAATGTGCAGGGTGATGGGGAAGAGCAAGTGGTCGCCACTGTGTCAACATGTGTAGACAGCCTGTGAAGATACGATGGGCTGAATGGCTTCCTTCTGATAACTGATTAAACCTGATCTCTCTTTTCCTTTCCTGGGTGTGCAGTCCACATGCTGGATTGTGCTTCAGTAGAGGTTCTCCAGTGCTCACCAGGAGCTAACACAACAAACAGCTAAGGCACGGTATATCATAATGATCCTGAAAATACCTTGTCAGTGGTTAATAGCTCCAATACTAGTCATCAATGAGCCTGCCTCCATTGTTAACTGGAAGATCCTTCCACACACTATTGTACAGTGAGGCATAACGCATGTTGTATGTGCTGCTACAAATACCTTGTCAGTTTTAAAAGGGAATTTACAGAGTTTGGATGAGTTCAATGTGTTTGAAATAAAACTAATTAAAGGCCTCTTGGAGAAATCGCTTAAAATTTTAATGTTCTAGTATTTCAGGATCAGCAGAAATATTCACGAGTCAAGACAGGAGCTTGGAAATAGTGAATAATATCCGATTGTGTTAAGTTTCATAAACTAAAGCTGACTCATCTGACAACAAAACTCGATTGAAATGACATGCAAGAGAAGCAAATATTATAACAGTTTCAGACAGAGGAGCAGAAATTCGGCCATTCAGCCCAATGAGTCTGTTCTGCCATTCAATCATGGTTGATACATTTCCAAAACCCATTCTCCCACTTTTTCATCAAACCCCTTGATGCCCTTGATACTCAAGAACCTTTCTTTTTCAGTCTTAAATTCACCACTCTTTGTCGAAAGAGGTTTCTCCTTATCTCTATTCTAAAAGGTCTTCCTTTTCCTCTAAGGCTGTGCCCTCAGTCTTTGTCTGTCCTACCCAATGGAAACATCTTCCCAAAATCCAGTCAGTTCATGCCATTCAGTATTCTGCATGTTTCCGTTAGATGCCTCCTCATCCTTCCAAACTCCATCAAGTACCGACACAGACTCCTCAAACATTCCTCATATGTTAAGCTTTTGATTTCTGGGGTTATTGTTGTGAACCTCCTCTGAATATGCTCCAGGGCCAGTACATCCTTCCTGAGATGTTGGGTTTTAATCTGCACACAGTACTCTGAATGTGCTCTGATCAGAGCCTCAGAAGTACATCCCTGCTTTGGTATTCAAGTCCTCTCAAGATAAACACCATCATCGCATTTCCCTTCCTATCTACCGATTCATCCTGCAAATTGAACTTGAGAAAATACTGGACTAGAGTCTCTTTGCACTTCAGACTTCTGATTTTTCTCTTCATTTAGAAAATAATCTATGCCTCTATATTTCCTTCCAAAGTGCATCACACTTTCCAACATTGTGCTCCATCTGCTACTTCTTTTCCCACTCTCCTAATCTGTCTAAACTCTTCTACAGCCTCCCCGCCTCCAAAATGCTGCCTGTCCCTCTACCTACTATTGTATCATCTGCAAACTTAGCCAGAATGCCCTTGATTCCTTCATTTAGATTGTTAATGTATGAAGTGAAAAGTGGTGGTCCCAAAACTGAGTCTTGTGGAACATGAATTGTCACCAGCTACCATCCTGAGAAAGACATTTTCATTCGCACTCACTGCTGTCTGCCAGACAGCCAGGTTTCTATCCATGTTTGTGAAAATCTCGAATCCCGGGGGGACCCCACGTTCGCGAGATCGGTCAAATGAATCCCAACGAATACGGTTTGTTTAAAGCAATATTACCAGTTTTTAATAAATTAAGGAAGCCTGGCCCAGATTTGTCCAGCAACACAGTGGTTAAAAGTGTTTCTGTTCCGTGGAGAAATGGCGCCATTACATTCGAAAATTGCACATTATTGAGATGTTTATTTTTTTAAGATACAGCACATCCTTAATTACAAAAAAAGACCAATCTAATGTAATATGGTGACAAGATTGACAGCAGGTTATTCCAATGAAACTTCCTGAGAAACAGATTGTTTTAAGCGCCAATCAACCGGTGCTTGCTAGTTCAAGGTTAGTTCACATAGAGAATCACTGTCTTATGTTTCATATTATGAAAAGTCCATTGTTTTCTCTTTTCTCTAAATACAACCAACTCAGCAAAGCATCAGTTCAAGTTCACAGTGTCAAAGAAAAATCTAAAGACATTTTGTTCTGTTATTTTAATTTGAAAAGCCACTTTGTGGTTAATAAAAATCTACACATACTTGTTTCTAACGTTACCCTAAATTCAAATTTTACATCCTCACTAGCACCTTGCCTCCAACACCATGGGCCCTTATTCTACTGAGTGGCCTCCAGTGAGGCATCTTGCCAAAGGCCTTCTTGACATGAGGCAGATAATATCCATTGACTCAATTTCGTCTAACCTGCTTGTTACTTTCTCAAAGAATTCTAGAAGATTTGACAGACATTACCCCACCACCCCCTTGATGAAACCATGCTGACTTTACTCCACTACCTCTTCACCTATCTCCCTAAGAATCCTGGGGTGTAGTCCATCTGGTCCAGGTTATTATCCTCCCTCAGGCCATTCAGTTGTTCTAGCACCTTCTCCTTGGTGATGGCCACCATATCAAACTCTGCCTCCTCACTGTCTTGCATTTTTGGGATATTATTTTTGTCTTCCACCATGAAGACTGATGTAAACTAAGTTCCTAAGCCATTTCCTTGTTCCCCACCATTATCTCTCCAGTGTCATTTTCCAGTAGTTCTATGTCCACTTTTGCCTCTCTTTTGCTCTTTATGTATCTAAAGGAACTCACAGTCTTCATTTATATTGTAGGTTAGTTTACCTACACATTTAATCTTCCCCGTCCTTATTTCTATTTTTTTGTTGCCCTTGTTGTGGAGAAAATATAGAGAAACATTTTATTTGCAAAAAAAGAACCCGTGACACTGAGAAAGCAGATCCTCGAATGCCCACGAACCTCAGGGTCTGTGGATTTTTATTCTTTTTTTTATCATGTTTCTGTTAGTTTGCCAGCATGTCCAACTACATTAATCTTAGTACCTCACTCTAGCTACACAATAAACCAGTGATTTTAGTTCCCATTATCTCTTTAGTTGTACATTCTGCTTAATGTTATTCTCTTGTCATGGTTAGATATTTATTGCTAACTTTGCTACAATGATCTTTCCATTCAAGACAAACTTGTCACGATAGACATTTAGCTATTCCATCTATTACAATAGTCTCCTGCATTAAGCTGACTCTACTAACTATTAATTAGATATTTTAATGTCATGTGCCAAATACTTATTGTCCCAATCCTGTTATAATAGTAACACTTAACAGAGAAACTTGCTTTATTACTTGTGTTCTCATCACGCCATAGTGATCATTCAGCCTGAACCTTACTCTGCTAATTGGTGTAAGAATGTTCCACTATGGTTATCCCATCCTGCCTTCCACAGAGCACAGATTGCCAGTGGTCTTCATGCTTTAGCCCTTCCCATGCTTTCATGTTCTTTATTTTCCATACCCTCTGTTGGTCTTTGTAAGTCTCCTAATTCTCTGGTTTCCCACTGCCCTTCTCCACATTATATGCTTTCTGTTTTGCCTTTATGCAATCCCTGACGTCCCTAGTCTGCCATGGTTACCTCATCCTCCCTGCAACATATTTCTTTTTCCTCAGGATGAATATCTGATGTATCTCCCGAATTGCTCCCAGAAGTCCCTGCCATTGCTGTTCCACTGTCTTTCCTGCTTCGCTCCTCTCCCAGTCAATACTACCCAGAGTCTCCCTCATGCCTCTGCAGTTGCCTTTATTCAGCTATACTACTGTTACCTCTGATTTTATCTTCTCCCTCTCAAATTTCAGAGCAAATTCAATTTTGTTATGATCACTGCTTCCTAAGTGTTCGTTCACCTTAAGCTCCCATATCAAGTCTGCCTCACTGAACAACACTAAAAATTTGCTGTTATCACTAAATCTAGAATTGCCTGTTCCCTAGAGGACTCTGCCACAAACTGCTCCAAAAAAACCATCTTGTAGAAATTCCACAAATTCCTTTTCTTGCACTCCACTGCCTACCTGATTTTCCTAGTCCACCTGAAATCCCCTATGATCACTGTAACATTGCATTTCCTAACTCCTGGTCTATCTTGTGTCCCAGTTCCTGAATCCTGTTTGGACGCCTGGACATAACTCCAACTCTGTTTTTTTTTTAACCTTTGTGTTTCCCCAATTCTACCCACACAGATTCAATACCATCTGTCGCTTCTTTGTTTCTTGCTATTGATTTAATTTCATTTCATACTAATGCACAACCGCACCCCCCCTGCCTATTTGCCTATCTTTCGATAGGATGTAAATCCGTGAATATTCAGCTCCTAATCCTGATTCCCTTGCAGCCGTTCGTTTGCCCAGTTATCCTCTTCATAAATACAAGACAGGCATCAAACTGGGTCTGAAACCTAATGCATGGGTACAAAATCACATCCTTCCTTGAGACAAACCATCTCAACTGTTTTATTTATTTCAGCATAATGGAAGTGTTTCTAATGTAGTTGCTTTGTTGCGACCCACAGACTGGTGTGGTACTGCTCTGGGATTCAGTGCAGCTGTGTGGCTTAGTTTATATGGACTGTTTTGGAAAGGAAACAGTGGCCTCTTTCCCTTGTATAAGATTAACAAATGTGAATACTTGCAAAGCTTCTCTAATTACACAAGATTATATAAATGTTATACTAAATCCTATAACTCCGATTACTTCCAATCTTCTGGATATATGAGAGGCTTGAGAATTGCTCCCGAACTAGAACTTGAATCTCTTACACAGGGGATAGCTCATTGCCTCTCAGTGATTATTTACACATAAGAAGGATGTGCTGTCCACTGTAACAGAGACTGTTAGAAGGATCTGATGTTTTGTTTGACTCGTCATCCATCTTCCCACCATATCATGATCGCTGCCTGTTGTCCCTTTTACAGTCAATCAGTATTAACGCTCTTAAACCCATGTACAACATTTGATTTGATATATTGTTGTCACATGTCCCTAAGTATAGTGAAAGGTTTTGTTTTGTGGGAAGTTCAGGCAAAGAAGTGTCATGAGTAGTTGTTGGCTGATAGGATCAAGGAAAACCCTAAGGCCTTCTGTAGGTATATCAGGAAGAGAATAATTACCAGAGCTAAATTAAGGCCAATCAAAGATTGTAATGGAAAATTGTGTGTGGAATCTGAGGACATAGGGGAAGTGCTCAATAAATAATTTACGTCAATAGTCACATTGGAAAATGGCAATGTTAGCGAATATATGGAGATACAGGCTACAAGATTAGATGGGATTGAGGTCAACAAAGAAGAAGTTTTCACAATTTTGGAAGATCTGAAAATGGATGAGGCCTCTTGGCCAGATGGGATTTACCCCCGGATTCTCTGAGAAGCCAGGGAGGAGACTGCAGAGCCTTTGGCTTCGAATCTTATGTCATAGTTGTCGACAGGAGTCGTTCCAGAAAATTGGATAACAGCAAATGTTGTTCTCTTGTTTAAGAAGGAGAATTGGAACAATCCTGTTAATTATAGGCCAGTGAGCATGACTTCGGTTGTGGGTATGATGTTGGAAAAGGTTATCAGAGATAAGTTTTGTAATCATCTTGAAAGGAATAATTTGATGAGGGATCGTGAAAATGGTTTTGTGAAGGATAGCTCATGCCTCACAAACTTTATTGAGTTCTTCAAGAAGGTGACCAAACAGGTGGATGAAGGTAAAGCGGTTGATGTGGTGTATGTGGACATCAGTAAGTTGTTTGATAAGGTTCCACATTGTTGACTATTGCACAAAATATGGAGTTTCGGGATTGAAGGTGATTTAGCAGTTTGGATCAGAAATTGGCAAGCTGAACGAAGACAGAGGGTGGTGATTGTTGGGAAGTGCTCATCTTGGAGCTCAGTTACTAGTGGTGTGCTGCAAGGATCTGTTTTGGGGCCACTGCTGTTTGTCATTTTTATACATGATCTGGAGTTGTGCGTAGAAGGATGGCTTCTAAGCAAATTTGCAGATTACACTAAGTTCGGCAGAGTTGTGGATAGTGCTGAATGATGTTGTGGGTTGCAGAGGGACATTAATAAGATGCAGAGCTGGGCTGAGAAGTGGTAAATGGAGTTTAATGCGGAAATATGTGAGGGAGTTCACTTTGGAAGAAGTAACAGGAATGCAGCGTACTGGGCTGATGGTAAAATTCTTGGCAGTGTAGATGAGCAGAGAGATCTCGCTGACCAGGTGCATAAATCCCTGAAAGTTGCCACCCAGGTTGATTGGGTTGTTAGGAAGGAATATGATATGCTGATATTTATTGGGAGGGGGATTGAGTTTTGGAGTCATGAGTTCACGCTTCAGCAGTAAAAGACACTGCTAAGACCGCACTTGGAATATTGCATGTCAATCTGGTCACTGAATTATAGGAAGCAAATAGAAGCTTTGGAAAGTGGAGATTTACTAGGATGTTGCCTGGTATGGACGGAAGGTCTGAAGAGGAAAGGCTGAGGGACTTGAGGCTGCTTTCATTACAGAGAATAAGGTTGAGAGATGACTAAATCGAGATGTATTAGATAACCAGAGGATTAGACAGGGAGGACAGTGAGAGCCTTTTCCCTCAGATAGTGAAGGCTAACACGTCGCAATGTAGCATTAAAATCAAGGTGATAAATGTATGACAGATATCAGAGGAAGTTTCTTTACTCAAAGAGTAGTAGGGGCGTGGAATGCGTTGCCTGCAACTGAAGTAGACTCGCTGATGTTCAGGGCCTTTACATGTGCGTTGGACATACATAGGGAAAGTAATGGAGTGGTGTAGGTTAGAGTGGAATCAGATTAATTTCAGAGTTCAGCGCAACATCAAGGGCTGAAGAGCCTCTGCTGCGCTGTAATGTTTTGTGTTTCCATGAAAGTGGCCACCAAGGTTGATAGGGCTCTTAAGAAAGCATGTGGTGTGTTAGTTTTTATTGGTAATGGGATTGAGTTTTGGATCCATGAGGTCTTGTTGCTGCTGTACAAAGCTCTGCTGCAGCCGCACTTGGAATATTGTGTACGTTTCTGGTCACCACATTATAGAAAGTACATGGAAGCATTGGAAATGTACCAGGGTATTGACTGGTATGGAGGGAGGGTCTTAAGAGGAAAGGCCGAGGGACTTGAGGCTGTTTTCTTTGGAAAGAAGAAGTTTGAGGGTGACGTAATGGAAACATACAAGATGATGAGAGGATTAGACAGGTTGGACAGTAAGAGCTTTTTTTTTTTCTCGGCTGGTGATGGCTAGCCCGAGGGGACATAGTTGTAAATTGATTGGTGATAGATATAGGACAGATGTCAGAGGTATTTTCTTTACTCAGACAGTCGTAAGGGTTTAGAATGCACTGCCTGCAACTGAAGTACACTCGCAAACTTTATGTGCATTACATGGTCGTTAACTAAACATGGATGATAATGGAATAATGTAGGTTAGATGAGCTGCATATTGGTTTCACAGGTCAGCGCAACATCAAGGACTGAAGGGCCTGTACCCAGAATAATGTTCCAAGTTCTAAGAATTATAACATACAGACAGATCATTAGGTATTTTGACAGATCTAGATACAAGAGGGTTACAGCTACACAGGAGATGTACAAACACAACATCAGCATTAGGTTTGAAATTAGAGAGGTCCATTCAGCAGTCTAAGAACAACAGGGAAGAAGCTGTGGATATTTGTGTTGAAGTTTCTGCATTTTCTTCCTAATGGAAGAAGTTGGAAGAGCGTCTGACCTGGTGGGAAGGCCCTTTGATGGCGTTTGCTGTCTTTCCGCAGCATCGAGAACTATAGATGGAGTCGGTTGATGGAAAGTTTGTATGTGGCATGGTGTGGGCTATGTTTATAACGTTCTGTAGATTCTTATGGCGCAGGACAGAGCTGTTACCATACCAAGCCGTGATGCACCCAGATACAATGCTTTCTATGGTGCAGCTATAAACATCAGTTAGAGTCCTTATGAATGTGCTGAATTTCCTCCGCCTTCTGAGAAAGAAGATTTGCTGTTGTGACTTCCATGAAATTCTCTCTACATCTCCATGCAGTTCTCTTTAGAAATCAACAAAAACTTCTATGTACCTCTACACAGTCTCTTATACCCCTCCATACAGTCCTCTATATCCCTCAATAACCCTCCATATAGTCCTCTGTACCCCTCCATACAGTTTCTTATACCCCTCCATATAGTCCTCTATATCCCTCCATACAGTCCTCTATATCCCTCCATACAGTCTCTTATACCCCTCCATACAGTCCTCTATACGCCTCCTTACAGTCCTCTATACCCCTCCATACAGCCCTCTATAAATCGCCAAGAATTATCCTCGTGACCTCCATGTAGTGGAGGCAGGGAGATGATGGCTTCGTGGTATTATTACGAGACTATCTCTCCAGAAACTCAGCCAATGTTCTGGGGACCCAGCTTTGAATCCTGTCACAGCAGATGATGGAATTTGAAATCTATTTTTTAAAAAATCTGCATTGACGAACATACTGATGACCATGGCAAAACCCATCTGGTTCACTAATGCCAGATTAGATTGGTTTGGTGTTTTGGCAGTCTGGTTATTCACTGAAAGCAGTCACGCAGGTTTAAAGCTGCTGGACACAAAAGAGCAGGTCCATGCTGCTCCTCCTCTCTCTCTGACATCTCTCCTGGAAGGCCCTGTGTTTGAGTTTACCTTGTGTGCTGAGTGGGAATGTTGCAAATATTTGGATCAGCATCATTATGTTTGTCCAGCTTGTTGGGTTTTCAGATAGGTTAAGTTATTTGGTATTCTGTTCTCTTTCGGCAATCTTGTAAATAAACTCTGCTTTGTTCAAAACTACATGGTTTAATCAACTGCATTCCTCCTGGAATATCTGCATTAAAAAATCCTTTAAAAGTGATCGCAGTTAAGTTCTGAGCTACTCTCTTGAAATTTTTGGAGAGGGTCTGTCTTGGTCCATAACACTTACCAATTTGCTGACTGCAGATTCCTCTGTCCATGACAGTATCAGGTAGAGCAATCACCATCCAGTCCTGAAGGAGCCAAAGTCCCACTTTCACATTGAGAATAGCTTCCATTGTGTGGCACTATTACTGTGCCAAATGAGATCTAGCAACTAAAGCATTGGCATCCATGATGTGTTGTGGGTCATCAACAGCAGCGCAATGACTCATGGTCCAGCACATACCCCACTCAACCATGGCCACCAACCCACGGGATCAACCCTGGTTCAAAGGAGAGTGCAGGAGGCCATGCCAGGAGCAATAACAAGTACAGCTGAAGATGAGATGTCAACTTGATTAAGTCATCAAACGGAACTACTTGCAAGCCAATCAGCATAACCAGCAATCAGCAAGTCACAGACACAGCTAAGAGATCCCACAATCAAGGCATCAGATCTAAGCTCTGCAGTCCTGCCACATCCAGTCGTGAATGACGATGGACAATTTAGCAACTCACTGGAAGAGCAGGTCCACAAACATTCCCATCTTGAACTATGGAAGAGCCCAGCACATCAGTGCAAAAGATAAGGATGAAGCATTTGCAGGAATCTTCCATCAGAACTGCTGATTGGATGATCTATCGCACACTCCTCCAATGGTACCCAACATTACAAACTCTAGTATTCAGCCAATTTGATTCATCTGGAGTTTAGAAGATTAAGGGGAGACTTAATAGAGACGTACAAGATAATACATGGCTTGGAAAGGGTGGACGCTAGGAAATTGTTTCCATTAGGCGAGGAGACTAGGACCCGTGGATACAGCCTTAGAATTAGAGGGGGTCAATTCAGAACAGAAATGCGGAGACATTTCTTCAGCCAGAGAGTGGTGGGCCTGTGGAATTCGTTGCCACAGGATGCAGTGGAGGCCGGGACGCTAAATGTCTTCAAGGCAGAGATTGATAAATTCTTGTTGACTCGAGGAATTAAGGGCTACGGGGAGAATGCTGGTAAGTGGAGTTGAAATGCCCATCAGCCATGATTGAATGGCAGAGTGGACTCGATGGGCCGAATGCCCTTACTACTACTCCTATGTCTTATGGTCTTATGGTCTTATTCCATGTGATATCACAAAATTATGGGAGACACTGGACACTGCAAAGCCTCTGGGCCCCGAAAACATTCCAGCAATAATACTGAAGGCATCTGCTTCAGAACTTGCTGTTCCCCTGGACAAGCTGTTCCAGTACAGTTACAACACTGGCATCGACCCGAAAATGTAGAAAATTACTCAGGTGCGCCATGGACATATTTAGCAGGACAAATCCAACCCTGCCAATTACCGTCCCATCAGTCCATTAGTGAAGTGATGGAAGGTGACATCAGCAGTGCTATTGTGCAGATCCTGCTCAGCAATAACCTGCTCAGTGTCGCCCAGTTTGTGTTCCACCAGGACCACCCAGATCCTGACCTCATTACAGCCTTGGCTCCAACATGGACAAAAGAACCGAGTTCCAGAGGGGAGGGGAAAGTGACAGCCTGTGACATCAAAGTGAATTGGACCGAGCGTGGCATCAAGGAGCAAAACTGGAATCAATGGGGGGCAAACCCTCCGGTGTTTGGAGTCAGACCAGGCGCATAGGAAGATGGGTGTGGTCGTTGGAGGACATTCATCCAAGCTCCAGGAAATCTCTGCAGGAATTACTCAGGATAATGTCCTGGGCAAAAACATTTCCAGCTGCTTCATCATATGATCCCCATAAACACCACCCTTCCCTCATAAAGTTAGAAGTGGAGATGTTCACGGATGATTTCATAATGTTCAGCATCATTCAAGTCCTTTTAGATATTGAAGCAGTCCGTGTTCAAATGTAACAAGCGTGGGCCGACAAATGGCAAGTGACATTCAGTGCATACATGCCAGACTAAACCATCACCAATAAGACAAATTCTAACCACTGCTACTTGAATTTCAATGGTGTCACCATCAGGGAAACCCCCAGTGTCAACATCCAGGTGTTTAATATTGACCAGAAATTCCATTGAGCTCACCATATAAACACAGTGACTACAAGAGTAGGTCAGAGGCTAGGTATGCAACGTTGAGTCAATCACCTCCTGACTGCCCAAAGCACATCCACTATCTCCAAGACACAAGTCAGGAATGTGATGGAATACTCCCCACCCACCTCGATTGATGATGCCCCAACAATACTCAAGAAGCTTGACATCATCCAGGACAATACAGACCTCTTGATTGGCACTATATGAACAAGCATTCACTCCCTCCATGTCTAACGCTCAGCAGTCGCAGTGTATCGTATCTATAAAATGCAAAGTTGGAAATCACTAAAGATCATCATACAGCACCTTCTAAACCAACAACTACTTCAATCTAGAAACACAAAGGTAGATGATATATAGGAACACCACCAGTTTCAAGCCCCTCACCATCCACACTTGGAAATACATCACCATTCCTTAACTGTCACTGGGTCAAAATCCTGGAATTCCTTCGCCAATGACATTGTGGGTCAACCCACAGCAGGTGGACTGCAGCCGTTCAACAAGGTAACTCACCACCACCTTGTCAAGGGGCAACGAGGGACGGGCAATAAATACTGACCCAGCCAGCGACGCCCAGATCCCACCAATGAATGACTAATGTCCTGTACGCACCTCCATACTGTCCTCTCGACAGATTCATCCCCTGCGTTGTGTGATACTCTGACTAGTGATATGGTGAATGTCTGTGACTCTGCACTAAACACTGAGATAAACCTGACAGCCCACAAGTAAACACAAAGTGAATGAGCCTTTAGAAAGTTAGCTCAGAGCCAGATGGTGCATCCTATGTCGATGCATGAAATGTGCGCATGCCCCTGACTGTGAACCAACCTGGCAGAAGCAGGTACGACATCATTGTCTCTGAGCTCCACAGTGAGTTAATCTGAAAGCAGCCAGAATGATGTGGTGAGGCTGGGGTTTGGTGATGCTCGCACACACGGACAAAGTGTGGGAGAGGACAGTGTTGATGGAGCATGCAGTGAAATGGTGCTGATGGTGGAGATGGATGAAGACCTGGAGAAGCAAACAGTGAGCTCCTGCCTCCAGGTAACTGCCAGGCTTTCCTGTTGGGAACTGGCACAATCTGGTTTCCATAGGAACTGAAGGAAGGATTAGAATCTCCATCGAAATGAGGCAAGATCAGCTCCTGATGAGATAGAGCGGCATGAAAATGAAGTGGTCACCCCGCACTTGTGAGATTCTGAATTCGCTGTATCAACCAGACGGGTAAAAATTGGAGATACTTTTCACAAGAAAACCTAATGCTTTCATTCTTGCCATTTTCTCAAGAGGGCCAACATTATCGCCGTGTCAAAGAATGCCCATGTAGCATTTCTCAATGATAACCATCCAATGGCCCTAACCTCGGTGGTCATGAATTGCTTTGAAAGGCTGGTCCTAGCATTAATCAACTCAATAACCCACTGCCCCAATCCCCAACTACTCTTCACCCACTCCAACTTGCCTACCAGACCAACAGATCCACGTTAAATGCCATATCACTTGCCATCCCGAGAACATCTTGCCAGGTTCATTGAACGTATTTGAATCCAGTGTCTTTGTAGCAGAATAAAGTAAACCTTTTACCTGGTCTGGGTAGAAGGTGTGAGAGTTGCATCCTGATGATCTAAGATCAAAGAGAAGTTTGTTCCTTTGAAGAAGAGTTTAACAAATGACACGGACTTCATGGAGTTATTTGATAAAGTAACCTGAACTTGCTGAGTTTCGCGAGTTTCATGTTATATTCATAGAAGTTCAAAAGATAATGTACTATTTAATTGACGTATTTGCAAAATTAAACATGTGGATTGAAGGATCAATTGCATTCTGAGTTTCATATTGACTGAGGGACATACTTCAGAGAGAAATGTTGAATAAGTAAAGTGGGGTTCCAGGGAGAGGGTTCTTGTGGTGCAGTGATAGTGTCGCTACCTCTCGGCCGATATGATGGTAGGTTCAAATCCCACCTACTCCAAAGACGTATAGTCCCTTACCTATGTAGATCAACTGCAGGAAAATATGCAATTCTTCCCTCGTGGCCAGTGTTAGGGACACGGATCTGAGTGACATGTGTATTAATGACTTTGGAAAATGTGTTATATATAAAGGACATGATTTTATGGTTTGTAGACGAGAAGAGAGAGAAAGCTAGTGATTATTAAGGAGGATAGTATCAGATATCTGAAGATCGATTGAAGCAAAGTATTGCTGATGCTGCAAAACTGAAACAAACAGAGAATGCAGCAGAAACTCAGTAGATCATGCAGCATCGTGTAGAAAGAAACAGACTTAGCGTTTCGAGTCATCATGGACTGGGAAGCAGGCCATTCGACCCATAGAATCCACCCCATCCTGTGATATGGGCTATCACAACCCAACACTCGTCTCTACTCGATCCTTGTCACCCTGCATTTCCCATCACTGATCCACCTAATCTGCACATCCCTGGACACCGTGGGCAATTTGACATCGCATTTCTATCTATCCTGCACATCCTTGGACTGTGCAAGGAAACCGGAGCAACTGGCGGAAACCTACCAAACCCTTGGCACTGTGGGGCAGCAATGTAAATGATAGATCCACTGTGCCATACTGTATGACTCAGAACCGATCTGGAGGGGGAAAATTCTTTTATACTTTTGACAGAGGCAGAGGAAACGTGAAATGGTATCGAGGCCCAGTGTAAAAGACAAGTGAGTTGTTAATGGGGTCGGGAGAGCTTATTCTGCCTGTTCTTTTCTGGGCCCCACTCTATCCTTAACTAATCTTTCACTATCAATATGTTCGAAGAACATTTTCCTGTTTGTTTGAGCACAGGCTGCCATCCTTTCCTCTCACTTCCTCTTAGCCTTCCTTATTCGAGCCTGAGCATCTCTCTGCCTTTGTGGTGATCCTCCTGATTTCTCTTGCTATTATCATTCTTGTCTGCAATATGTGCTTACTTTCCTTCCTCAGTTGTCACTTTGGATAAAGTCCTTCTCCTGGAATATGTGTTTTGTCAATGTGATTTGGCTGCAACGTGATTGGGGAATTGGGGAACGACTTTTGAAAAGTGCGATCACCTGTTGGCTATCAGGTGATTCCATCCCCAGTTCCCTTAAATGTACTCGCGGTGTTTACTTCGGTTTACTGAAGCAAAAGGCAATCATTGCCGTGACCCATTTTTTCTGTCCTTATTGTTGATGTTTTTTTATGATGAATTTTAGAAATTATTGCAGGGGAAGGGATTTGGATTTCAACATTCTCCTCATTCTGGGCAATGTACCAAGCCATCCTCCCAGCATTGGTGAGCTTTCTGAAAACATCAACGTTTTATTCCTACCTCTCTCATTTAACCCATGGACCAGAGTGCAAAGGCAGCTTTTAAAGCTTTTTTATTTAATGTGCACATTCAGGAAGCTGACTGCACCAACTTGGGGGAGGGGTCATAAGGATATTGTTGTTCAATTTTGGAAGAGCTTTAACATTCATAAGCAACTGACATCATTTTATGTGTTTCGAATGCAGTAGCTTTGCTGCGATCCACAGACTGGTGTGGTACTTTCCTGGGAATAAGTACGGCTGTGTGACTGTACAAGCTGTTTATATCGACTGTTTTGGAAAGGAAACATTGGCCTTTTTCTCTTGTATAGGATTAACAAAATGTTTAGGGTGTAGGTTTGCTCGCTGAGCTGTAGGTTCAATATCTAGACGTTTCATTACCTGGCTAGGTAACATCATCAGTGGCGACTTCCAAGTGAAGCGAAGCTGTTGTCTCCTGCTTTCTATTTATATCTTTCTCCTGGAAGTTTCAGAAATGACAGCCACACTACTGAGACCCCTCGGAATCCTAGTAGCTCACAAACCCACCAACACTCTCAAACAAAAGCTAACAAACTTAGAAGACCCAGTACAACCCATGGACAAAACCAACCTCATCTATAAAATTTCATGCAAGGACTGCCACAAACACTACGTAGGACAAACAGGAAGAAAGTTAGCCACCAGGATAAATGAACACCAGCTAACCACAAAAATACACGACCCCCTCTCCTTCATAGCCCTACACACAGATGAAGAAAAATACTATGTCGGCTGGGAAAACACATCTATCCTGGGACAAGCTAAGCAAGACATGCCAGAGAATTCCCAGAGGCCTGGCACTCCAACCACAATGCCATAAACAAGCACAGAGATCTAGAAAGCATGTATGAACCCCTCAGAAAATGAACAGGAAATTACATCACCACAAACCCCAGGATACCCAACCAGGGGAAAGATATAAATAGAAAGCAGGAGACGACAGCTTCGCTTCACTTGGTGGTCGCCTCTGATGATGTCACCCAGCCAGGTAATGAAACGTCTGAATATCAAACCTACAGCTCAGCGAACAAACCTACACCATAAACCTCAACCTGAGGTACAAACCTTCATAAACCTTGTGATTAACAAAATGTGTATACTTGTAAAGCTTCCCTAAAAACACCAGGGTAAATGCATGTCTATACGAAATTCTATAACTTCAACTGCGTAAAATCTTTTCAATATACATGGGCCCTGACTGGAGCCAGAATCTCTTCGAATAAACAGGGGGGAGCTCATTGCCTCTCAGTGAGTATTTACACATTAGAAGGATGTGTTGTCCCCTGTGGCAGAGACTGTTTGAAGGATCTGATCTTTTGTTCGACTCCTCCCAGATCGTCCCACCATGTCATGGTCACTGTGGGTTGTACTTATAACACTCAATCTATATTAACCCTTTCAGACCCATATACGCCATTGAATTCGATGTACTGTTGTCAAACGTACCTAAGTGCAGTGAAATGTTTTGGTTCGCGGGTGGCCGAGGTGCATCATAACACACAGACAGGGTGAGTCATACTGGGTTACAGCTACACAGGAGATGTTCAAACGCAAAATCAGCATTACATTTTAAATTAGAGAGGTCCATTGAGCAGTCTTAGAACAGCAGGGAAGAAGCTGCGGCTGTGTGTGTCGAAGCTTCTGCATCTTCTGCCTGATGGAAGAGGTTGGAAGAGAGTCTGACCGGATGGGAGGGGTCTTTGATGGTGTTCGCTGTCTTTCCGTGGCATTGAAAACTATAGATGGAGTCGATGGATGGAAGGTTGGCTTGCGTCATGGTCTGGTCTGTGTTCATAACTTTCTGTAGTTTCTTATGGTCCTGGATAAAGCTGTTACCGTAACAAGCTGTGATACACCCAGATAGAATACTTTCTATGGTACAGTTATAAACGTTGATGAGAGTCCTTACGAATGTGCTGAATTTCCTTAGCTTCCTGAAGAATACTGACTCTTGTGACCTCCATGATGTCCTCACTACATCTCTATTTAATCCTCTACACACCTCCATGCTACCTTCCATTCACCTCCATTCAGTCCTCGACAAACATCTATTCAGTTCCCAAAACTCCTCCATTTAGTCTCCCATGATTTGGAGACGCCGGTGTCGGACTGGGGCATACAAAGTTAAAAATCAGACAAAATCAGCATACAGTCAACAAAGTTATTTGGAAGCACTAGCTTTTGGTGCACTGCTCCTTCATCAGGTGGTTGTGGAGAATATGGTTGTAAGACACAGAATTTATAGCGAAAGTTTTCAGTGTTATGTAACTGAAGTTATAATTGGAACCGACCTGGATTGAGTAAGTCTCTTATCTTTTATAATTACTAAGTTGGTTTCAGTTCTTTCATACGTAAATCGCAAATCTCCTGGGATTATTACGAGACTATTGATCCAGAAACTCAGTTAATGCTCTGGGTAACAAGCTTTGAATACTGCCATGAGAGATGGTGGAATTTGTACTCTACTAAAGAAAACATCTGCAAATAAGAAAATATTGATGACCATGGGAAAACACATGTGGTTCACTAATGCCCGACAGGGAAGGAAATCGACTGTCCTCACCTGGTCTGGCTCCACTCCCACAGCAATGTGATTGATTCTCAACTGCCCCTGAACAAGCCATTCAGTTGTACCCATCATTACAAAGTCTAAACAAAACTGGATGGATCACCAGGCACTGACCTTGGCACCGGAAAATGCAGGAACAGCCTCCTTACTAACACCTGGGGGACACTGCCAAAGTTGAGAGAGCTGTCTCACAGTCTAGTCAAGAAATAATCTGTCATAGTCATATTCACAGAATCCTTCCTGAAATTCTATATCCCAGTCTCCACCATCACCTTCCCTGGATATGTCCTTACAGACCCAGCAGAGGAGGCAGCCCAATGTGTATGCACTTGGGAAGGAATTACCCTGTAAGTCCTCAACGTTGACTCTAGACCCCATGACATCTCATAGCTTCAGGTGAAACATGAACAAGGAAAGCTCCTGCCGATTACCACTTACCATCCTCCCTCAGCTGATGAACCAGTTCTGCTCCAATTCGAACAACATTTGGAGGAACCTCTGAAGGTGACAAGGACACAACATGTACTATGGGGGGGTGGAGGTTGGTATTTCAATGTTCACCATCAAGAGTGTCTCGGCAGCAGTACGACGGATTGATCTGGTGGGGTCTGAAAGGGCAGAGCTGTTAGACTGGAGCTGCGGCAGGTGGTGAGGGAACCAACAAGAGGGAAAAACATACTTTACCTCATCGTTACCAATCTGACAGCTACCGATACATCTGTCCATGACAGTATCAGGAAGAGCAATCACCATGCAGTACTTAAGGAAACGAAGTCCTGTCTTCTGATTGAGAATAACCTCCAATGTGTTGTGCGCCTCTAAATGTGTGTGATAAATGAGACAGACCTCAAACAGATCCAGGAACTCAAAAGTTGACATCCATGATGTGATGTGGGCTATCAAGAGCAGCACAATGTGTGACCCCATGGCCCAGCACATCCCCCACTCAAACATGACCATCAAGCCAGGGGATCAACCCTGGTTCAATGGAGAGTCCAGGAGGGCATGTCAGGAGCAACACCAGGCATAGCTGAAGATGAGGTTTCAACCTGGTGAAGCCACCAAAGTGGACTATTCCATTCCCATCGGCATAAGCAGGAAATGACAGTCAGAGCTCAGTGATCCCATAACCAACGGATCAGATCTAAGCTCTGCGGTCCTGCCACATCCAGTCATGAATAGTGGGGGACAATGCAACTAACCTACATATCCCTGAACAATGGGATGGGCCATTTAACATGGTCAATTCACCAAAAGTTCACATCTTCAGATTGCCAGAAGGAAACATACGCAGACACAGGAAGAATGTGCAAACTCCACACAGACTTTGCCCGACGTGGGAATCGAACCCATGTCCCTGGTGCTGTGAGGCAGCAGTACTAACCACTGAGTTACCATGGCACCCAGAGGGGGCCCAACTAGCCTTTGTCCAATCTCAGATCCCGTGAATAATCCAACCGGAGGAGGCCCTGCCCGACCAGGCCCGACTCACTCACCTCCAGGAGCAGCAGATTTGCTTCGCCAAAACACGGAAACGTCCAAAAAAACTGCAATGAATCAGGAAAAACCTGCTGCCCTGAAGGTGATGCTGCAACAATGCAGTTTCAAGAGCCACCCATCCCTATCCCCCTACTCCCCCGCCACCATGCGAGTTGCAAATGTCCAGGCTATCAAAAACAAAAAGGATGAACTCAGATCCAGAGTTACCTGCCAGAGAGAACTCAGAGACTGTTGTGTGCTGTGTGTCAGTGAGACTTGGCTCACCGCTGCCATTCCTGACTGCTCGCTCCAAGCTGATGGGTTCTTCAAACACCGCATGGACCACACAGTATCCTGAGGTAAGGTGAAGGGCGATGGGATCTGTTTCCTGATTAATGCCTCGAGCCGCTCGGATGTAGCGACCCTGACAGACCATTGCTCCCCCAGACCTGGAATGCCTTACAGTAAAATGCCGTTCCTCCTGCCTTCTATGAGAGTTAACCTCCGCTATCCTGACAGCAAGTCTGCATACCACCCCATGCAGATGTGAAGAATGCCCAGAGTGAAATTTACACCGCCATAAACATTCTGAGACAAAATTCCCCGAGGCCTTACTCATCATGGCGGTGACCCCAACCAATCCAACCTCAAGAGGATGCTGCCAATGTCCCACCAACACATCGCCTGCCCCACTAGAGGACCCAACATCCTAGCCCAGCGTTACACAGCCATCAAACACACCGAGTGCCCCACCCCCCACAGCACACATTGGAAAGTCAGATCATAATGCTGTCTCCCTCCTCCCAGCTGCCAAGCAAAAGGTAAAGTGGAAGGACCCTTCACAGAAAGAGATACAATGCTGGTTCGAGGCAGTGGAGGAGCTTCTCCGGGACTAGTCGGAGTCAGTGAACTCGGCTCTATTCAAGTACTTAACTGAAGAACTGGACGTGTACGTCAGCACAGTCACTGACATCATGAGCAAATCCATGGAGGAGTGCGTGCCAAAGTCATTCCGGGTGTTCCCCAAATGGGAACCTTGGATGAACTGGGAATTCCACTCCCCACTGAAAACCACGCACTCAGCATTCAGGTTGGATTACCCAGACCAATACAGAATAGCTAGATATGACCTCCACAAAGCCATCAGGGATACCAAGAGGCAATATCGGGCAAAGTTAAAGGTCTTAACCAACCATCCAGAAACGCACTGTCTGTGTGAAGGCCTAAACAACATAACAAAATGAAGCAGAGGAAGATAGTGGACAAAGACACATCCCACAGAGCTCAATGCTTTCTATGCTCAGTTCAAGCAGAAGCCAGCAGCGCAGTTTCACCTGCCCCAATAGCTCCAGGGACACCTGTTCCCTCGGTCAATGCTGTTGATGCCAGATCAGCTAAGGAAAGGGACTGGCCCAGATGGAGTCCCTGGCTGTCCACTCGAATCCTGAATGAACCAACTGGTGCAGATATTCGCTGATATCTTCTACCACTCCTTACTACACTCCAAATTCCCCACGTGCTTCATGAAGACCACCACCATCCCAGTGCCTAGGAAAGCACATGCAATGTACCTTAATGTTTACCGCCCAGTTGTTCTGACCTCCATAATGCTGTAGGGCCTCGAGAGGCTGGTCATGGCCCACGTTTGCCCTGGTCTCCCAGCCTTACTTGATCCCCTGCAATTTGCAGACCGATGTAACAGGTCCACAGCATTCCCCAACCCTGGAAATTCTGGACATCAAGGACGTCTATATCAGACTCCTGCTCATCGACTACATCTTCACCTCCAACACCATTATCCCCTCCAGACTGATCACAAAACTCTGAGACTCTGAGTCTTGGCTCCACCCTCTGCAGCTGGATCCTCAGCTTCCTGACACAAAGACCACTATCAGTGAAGATAGACAGCAGCAACTCCTACACGATAACCCTCAACAATGGAGATCCTCAAGGATGTGTTCTCAGTTCCTCCTGTACTCCCTGTACACCCACGACTGTGCGGCTAAATTGTATAAGAACATCATCTTCATGTTGGCTGCAAACCCCACTGTGGTAGGATGGATATCAAACACCAGGAAGAAGATAGAGGGCGTGGTGCCATGGTGCAATGAGAATACCCTCTCTCTCAGCATTGGCAAAACTGAACAACTGATCTTGGACTTCAGAAAGAAAGGAGGAGAACATGCCTCCTTCTACAGCAATGGAGCTGAGGTTGAGAAGGTGGAGAGTGTCAACTTCCGAGAAGTGACAATAACCAACAATCTCTCCTGGACTTCCCACATAGATGTGGTGATCCAGAAGGCACAAAAATGCCTCTTCTTCCTCAGGCAGCTCCGGGAACTTTGTCCTTAAGGACTCTCACGAAACTCTGCAGAAGCATCCTGTCTGGGTGTAACAACTGCTCTGCCCAGCACGGTAAGGAACTACAGGAGGTTGTGTGCACAGCCCAGACCATCGCGGAAGCCAACCTTCCAGCTATGGACTCCATTTACATGACTCGTTGCCATGTAAAAGCTGCCAACATCATCGTTGACCCCTCCCATCCCGGTGCTGAGCTCCAACAAACTCTCCAGTCAGGCAGAAGGTACAGAAGCTTGAACACATGCACCAGCAGGTTCAGCAACAGCTTCTACCCAGCCGTTGTGTAGTACCGAGGTGGTGTAGCTCTGATGTTCAAGAACGACATCAGGACAGTGCTGAGGGGTGATATGTGTTCTGTGGAGAATGAGGTTGAATTCATTTGGGTGGGAAATAGAAATTCTAAGAATAAAATGTCACTGATAGGTGTATTCAAACGGCCACCAAATAATGGCATCACGTTGTGGAGGGCAAGAAACAAGGAAATAACTACGGCCAGTAAAAATAGGACAGCTATGATGGTGGGTGATCTTAATCTACAAGTAGTTTGGTCGAACCAGCTCGGTCAGGGTCGCCTTGAGGAGGAGTTTGTTGTGTGTATCCATGAGCATTCATGAACAGGATATAATGGACCTGGTGACGAGCAAGCCATCCAAGATCTGGTCCTGCAATGAAGCTGAAAATGTGTTGCTGGAAAAGTGCAGCAGGTCAGGCAGCATCCAAGGAGCAGGAGAATCGACGTTTCGGACATGAGGACTTCCTTCAGGAAGCTCTCCAGCATCTGCAGTCCTCACTTTCTCCTCCTGTAATGAAACCTCAGTATTCATGATCACATGGTTAGGTTTTATGTTGGAAGGAGTGACCACAGTATGGGTGAATTTAGACGACAGATGGGGAGTGTGAAGATAAAATCCTCTCCCAGGATCGTGTTCTTGAACAAGGGAGACTAAAATAGAATGAGGAAAGACCTGGTAAAAGTGGACAGGGAACAAAGATTTCATGGTGGGACAGTTGCCGAGCAGTGGAGGTCCTTCAATTAATATTTTCAAAGTGCTCAGTGAAAATATACTCAAGTGAAAAGGAAGGAATGTAAGAAAAAGGGTAATATGCCGTGGGTGTCTCAGGAAATAAGGGAGGCTATCAACTTGAAAGAGGAAGCGTACAAAATGGCCAAGAATAGCAGGAAATGAGAAGATTGGGAAAACTTTACGCATCAGTTGAAAGCGATAACAAGAGCAGTAAAGAAAAGTAAACTAGAACACGAGAAAAACAACTCGCACAGAATATAAGTCAGGTAGCAAAAGTTTGTATAAAAGTATAAAGTGAAGAAGAGAGGCTGAAATGAAAGTTGGTCCTTTAGAGGATGAGAAGGGTCATTTAGTTATGGGATATGATGAAATGGCCGAGACATCGAACAGGTATTTTGTCTCATTCTTCACAGTGCAGGACCCTGATAACATGACAGTAATTCACAAAGAGATGAAGGCAGATGAGGACCTGGGAACAATAATTATTATGGAAGAGCTAGTTTTAGATAAGCTACTGGAGCTAAGGATAGATAAGTCTACTGGTCCTGATGTAATGCAGCCCTGGGTTCTAAACGAGATAACAGGAAAAATAGAACGTGTACTGGCGGTAATTTTCTAAAATTTGCTGGACTCTGGGTCAGTCCCAGCAGATTGGAGAACAGTAAATGTAACACCACTGTTTAAAAAAGGAGATAAACAAAAGATTGTGAATTATAGATTTGTTAGCTAAACATCTGTAGGAGGGAAGATGTTTGAGTCTATTGTCAAGGAAGAAACAATGGGGTATCTCAACAGAAATTGTCCTTAGTGACAGACGCAGCATGGATTCATGAAGGGCAGTTCACGCTTGATAAATCTTTTGAAATTCTATGAAGACATTTCAAGCAAGGTGGACAATGTGGACCCAGTGGATGTGGTGGACCTAGATTTCCAAAAAGCCTTCAACAAGGGACTGCACAAAAGGCTGCAGCATAAGATAAAGATTCATGATGTTACGGGTAAAGTATTAGGATGGATGGAAGATTGGATGATAAACAGGAAGCAAAGATTGGGGATAAATGAGTGTTTTTTTCTGGCTGACAACCAGTGACTAGTCAGTGTGCCTCAGGGATTGGTGTTGGGACAGGAATTATTTACAAATTGGATTGATGATTTGGAGTTGGGGACCAGGTGTAGGGTGTCAAAGCTTGCATTTGATACTAAGATGAGTGGCAGAGCAAAGTGTGCAGAAGATGGTGAAACTTTGCAGGGGAACATAGATACACTGAGTGAGTGGGCTGAGTGAGTGGGCAAAGATCTGGCAGATGGAATACAGGTTGATTAATGTGAAGTCATCCATTTTAGTTGGAGTAACAGTAAAACAGATTATTACTTAAATGGTAAAAAGTTGCAGTGTGCTGCTATGCAGAGGGACCTGGGTGCCCTTGTGCATGAATCGCAGTGAGTTGATCTGCAGGTACAACAAGTAATTATGAAGGAAAATGGAATTTTGTCCTTTATTGCTAAAGGGGTTCAGTTTAAAAGCAGAGAGGTAATGTTGCAGCTGTACAAGGTGCTGGTGAGGCCACACCTGGAGTACTGTGTGCAGTTTTGGTCTCCTTACTTGAGAAACGATAGACTGGCAGCGGAAAGGGTGGAGAGGGGGTTCCTAGAGAAGATTAGGTTGACTCCAGGGTTGAGGGAGTTGGTTTATGAGGAAATACTGAGTGGATTAGAATTATATTCAGTGGAATTCATAAGAATAAGGGGGGTTCTTCTGGAAAAATATAAAATTATGAAGGAAATAGGCAAGATAGAAGTAAAAAGGATTTTTTTCACTGGAGGGTGATACTAGGATGAGAGGACATGGCGTCAAGATTCGAGGGAGCAGATTTAGGACTAAGTTGAGAAGGAATGTCTTCATCCAGAAGGTTGGTAATCGATGGAATTCCTTGCTCAGGGGAGCAGTTGACACTAGTTCAGTAAACGTTTTCAAACAAAGATCGATATTTTTGAAAAGGAAAGGAATTGAAGGAGACAGTGAGAGGACGGGTAAGTGGAACTGAGGTCATGAAAAGACCAGCCATGATCTTATTGAATGGCAGAGCAGGCTTGAACGGGCAGGCAGCCTACTCCTGTTCCTCGTTCTTATGTCTTTGTTATTGGCTGGAGGAACAGCAATTATTCCTCTTACATTTTTTTGAGGAGGTGTCCATTGTATATAACTATCCATCTCTTTGGAAGCTCTTAAATATTTCCAGAGGAATGAAACATTATGGTCAATGCCTTTATCTGTACTCTCAGTAACTCATAAACATGCAGTCCAAGGTCGGTACAAGTCCTATTGTCATGGGGAATACTTTACTGAATTGAAACGCTTCAATTGAACCTGTTTGCTTTGTGACTGCATTTAATGCCAAACTCTGTGGACCATAATTGTGTCCCAGGAGGGTTTCCCTCTTCTATTAATTACAACTTCCTTACACTGTACAAAGCTATAGTATCAGTGGCAGCATCATCTCCAGCATCACCTCTAGCACTAACAGGGACTGACAGCTCCAGAGACTGGGAGCTCAGGAGAAGAGAGATTCGAATCTGTACAAAATAGATTGGAATTTTACAACCATGGGTTGGAATCTGAATACAGAAGATTGGAATTTTACAACAATGGACAGGAGTTTCTCAGCAACAATTGATTATATTTCTGCAAATTACCACTTGATGTCATTAACTACTCGGATCCGTTATATACTCCTGGTTATTCAACGTATTTGCTATCCCATCCTTGTTATTATTGGTGTTCCAGGTAAGTCTCTAGCCCTGTTATTAGCTCTATAAGTCATGACTAACTGCATCGCTTTTCCTGCTGGTTACTTTGTTCTCCTTGCTGCTGTTGCTTTTGTTCCTGCTGAGGATATGTCCACACATTAGATCTACAAATCATGTTTCACTCTATTAATGTTCTTGTCATTCTTCCTTATCCATTGACTCTCACCCCATCCTTGGCCAAGTCATGAGGATCAGTGAGATTGTTCAGAATCTTACCAATTCATTTAGAGTCAAAGAGTTAGAGAAATGTACAGCAGAGAAACAGACCCTTCAGTCCAACTCATCCATGCTGACCAGATATCCCAACCTCATCTAGTCCCAGTTGCCAACACCTGGTCCATATCTTTCTAAACCCTTTGTATTCATATAACCATCCGAATGCTGTAATTTTACAACAGCCTCCACACTTCCTCTGGCAGCTCATTCCAGATACGCACCACCTGCTGCATGAAACAGTTGCACCTGAGGTTCCTTTTAAACTTTTTCCCCTTTCACCCTAAAACTATGCCGTCCAGTTCTGGACTCATCTGCACCAGGGAAAAGACCTTGTGTTTTTATCCTATCCAGAACCCTCATGATTATTAAAACTCTGTACATTCACCCCTCAGTCTCCAAAACTGAAGGGAAAACAGACCCTGTCTATTCAGACCCTCTTTCTAGCTCAAATCCTCCAACCCTGGCAACATCCTTGTAACCTTTCTCAGGTTTCACAACATCCTTCCGATAGGAGGGATTTGAACCCAAGTTTTGTCAATCTCATGCTCATTCCTGGCACTGATTTTGCCCACCATTTCCACAACGTGTCTCATCACAAGGACTATTTCAGTCAACTCACCTTCACAGTTCTGTATCCTGACCAAAATATCCGAACACGCCACCCACCGTCCTCCATTCCTGCCACATCAGGCGTAAACAAGTATGCTCTCTCAAGACTAGCAGCCAAGAAAACAGAGTTATAGGTAAACCGGGGACTTTCAGACTGTGCCTTGCATTGTTTCTCAAAGTTGTTGCTCAATTACGATTAACTTACCAGGATAATGCCTGTTCTTGGATTGTTATTGGTTTCATCACTTGTGCGCCAATCTATTCCCATGCTGCAAGTGACCTGTGATTCCTCTTTTGTTCAAACTGCTGAGTGCATCCAAACCAATGTCTGACTAAATCCAAAGCCAGGCAAAGTCTCGGTGCCATGTCTGTTGCTGATGAGAGAGTGTTCCTGCATTTGTACTGGAGAAGGTTGATTCCAACACAAGTTTATTCAATGGACTGCCCAACCCCACCTGCAATTCTCCTTCCTCCACACTACCCCCATGTAGTTAACCACACCAAGCAGTCAGCACAGTTAATGGGAGCGCCACTGGGAGAGTTGTCGAACAGAGAAACCAAGGGATGCAGGCACGTCGTACCATGAGAGTGGCATCACAGGTAGACAGGGTCATGAAGAAGGCATTTGGCAAACTTGTTCAAAACCAGAAGGTACAGATTTAAGGCGAGAAAGAAAGGATTTGAACGGGACCTGAGGGGCAACTTTATCACACAAAGTGTGGTGTTTCTATGGAAAGAGCTACCTGAATAAGTGTTAGTGTTTGGGACAAAGGCAACATTTAAAGTAATTTTGAACAGGTATATGGATACGAAAGGTTCAGAGGGAAACGGGACAAATACAGGCTAGTAGGACTAACTCCGTTCAGGAAATATGGTTGGCATGGACCAATTGGACAGTAATGTCTGTTTGTGTGCTCTCTGACTCTATGACTCTATGGCTCATAGCTGGGACACGTGGCAGGAGGATCTGCAGGAGAGAACATTAAGCAGATAGCAATCCCTCATTGTAGACCCCACTACATACCCAATCGCTTTCATCTCCCATGAGCAACAGTGGCTATTTTACACTGTTTCCAGCCTGGCTAAGCCCTATGTGCAGATACCAACATCACTGAGAATGCAGAAACCATCTGAGGCTAGAGCTATAGTACCGTCCAATAACAAGATGGTCCACTGTCTAAACCTGATGGTGGTCTTACAGAACTCGGTCTAGTCACTGACAAAGCTATTTGTTTAAATAGGGCAGGGAAATGAGATTGCTGGGGAGAACATGGAAAGGTCTGTACTTGGGTGGAAGGCAGGAGAGATTAAATGACAGCAAGAATTGTCATGAAAGAAACAATGATAAAGAGAGAAAAGATATATCTTGAAGAAGAATAAATCCAAAATCATCATTCTGTTGCAACAATAGAACGGTTTTGAGCTTTTGATCTGAAGTTGCTCAACTCAATGTTAAATGTAAACATTGTCCCATTATTTGCGAAAGACCTTTGATGATGATTTTGGATTTTCTTATTGATCATTTTTGCTCCTTTACTGGTCCTGGTTCAATCTCATTTTGCTTTTCGTTTTCATCCCTTCTCCCATCTAATGTCTCCTGTCTCCTTGTTGAACACAGATCTTTTCATTTGTTGTCCCTTCCTTCCCACGACTGGTTTAAATCCTGTTTCAGTACATTTCCAGTTCTGACAAAATATAGTGGCCTGAAATGTAAACATTGTCTCCCCACAAGTATTGCCAGAGCTGCTGAGAATTTCCTGCATGACCTGTTTGCTTTCTATCGTCGTCTTTTTTTCCTTCTTAAAGGATAAAGATTTCAACCAGATTAAAATTGATAAAACTTCTGAATTTGCTATCATGTCATTGCAAGCCATAGGTCAATAACAATAATACACCAAGATGGCAGAGCTAATCAAAAGGAAATTTCAGTTGGATTAGCTCCAAAAAAATGAGTATAATGAGCGTTTTCACAAGTTTCACGGTCTTGATTACATTTCCCAAATTTGCCACAAAGTTGTGATATTGAACAAAGGGCAGTGATCAGTTGTTGCATTTATAATGGAACACCTGTCCTCAAGCTGCAGTCCTCAACCTTGTCCCTTAACTGCAGCCTATCACTGCCTTTCCTTCAGGATATATGTTTAGTGTCTTACAAACCATTACTTTGTAGACTGTTTGCCACATGGTTCTGTGTTATATTGTGTAAAGCTCTGTATCTACTCAATCAGTTGATTAATTTGTTACCTAAGTGTCCTTTCCGTGATAATACTCTGGTTTTGAAATCCATTTCTCCTTGCTGTTTATTTATTAAAATGACCAGTTAGGGAGACGACAATACACTTGCCCCTCATCATGCCTGTTTTGGCTGTTCCAGCCTACAGTTGTTGCTGGTTAATATGCACTCCATGTTCTATCAACTTTGAAATAAAGAATTTTTACATCATCTGAATTACTCTTTTCCAACATTTTACCGCATCACATAACTTGTACAGAATTGTAACTCATGTTCAGTTGAGCCGATCCATTTCACTTCTCTATCTATATAACATATAGAATACAATTTTATAATGAACAATATGATCACTAATTTGCAGTGCTATAATAAAATGAATCCTGCACTGAGGTACAGAGACCTATTACCAGTTTGAGATGTACTGCAATCCAAGATTCTTCGAAAGTCTCGCCATTCACCACGGGGTTGAGAAAGCGTTGCATTGAGTCTCTCAAAACAGTTCCTGAGAATTCGGATAAATTCTGTCACTATTAATGGAAAGTTATAAAATGATTGAACTAAAGTTTAATCCTGCAGATGCTGGAAATCCAACATAAAGACAGAAAAGGACAGATGACAGAACATCATCAACCTGAGATGTTATCTTAGCTCTCCATAGGTTTAGCCCGAACTAATTAATTATTAGAATGTTGTTGTAAATTTGGGTCACTAGATATGCTGTGAAAGAGAGTATGTTGAGCTGTTGGTTTCCACTTCTGACAAATAATAAATTTTCAGGTCCCATTCCTAATCAGTAATTAACTTGATAGTTGATGGAGAAGGAATGTTGGTCAGGTTGTATTGAGACAATGAAAAGGGATTAAATGATTATTGAAATCGGATCAATGTGCAGGGATGGGGAAGAGCAAGTGGTTCTCACTAATTCCAAACTTGTAGACAGCCCGTGCAAATCTGATGGGCTGAATGGCTTCCTTCTGGTTACAGGGTGATAATTAAACATGATCTCCCATTTCATTTCCTGGTTATGTAGGCTGCATGCTGGACTGTGCTTCAGTAGAGGTTATCTAATGTTCACCAGGAGATAACACAAGAAACAGCTAAGGCACTGTATACAGCAATGGTTCTGAAAATATCTTGTCAGTGGTTAATAGCTGCAATACTTGCCATGCTCTGAGTAGAACTGTTCCAGTGTAATTACAAAACTGGCAACCACCTATTAATATAGGGATTTAAACAGGTAAATTTCAAAGTGTAGAAAAAAGCAAATACAAATAATTACCACCCCATTAGTCTGATCAGAATTAACAACATGGTGGAAGGTGTCATCAAGAGTACTATCAAGCTGCACTTCCTCAGCAATAACTTGTTAACTGGTGTCCAGCTCTGCAGAGTTGACCAGCACCAGACCTCATAAGAACTAATATCCAACAAGGACAAAAGAGCTGGACTCCTGAGGTGAGAGAGTCTGCACTTGACATCAAAGCAGGAAGTGGCCAAGTTTTACCTGTAATAAACCTAAACTAACGAGAAATGAGATGAAACTCTCATTGGTTGGAGTCATTCCTGGCACATTGGAGGATGGGTGTGATTGTTGGAAGTCAGTCACCTCAGCTCCAGGATATCTCTGCAGGTGTTCCTCAGGGAAGTGTCCTCAGCCCAGTTACCTTCAGCTGCTTCATTATGAACAATCCCTCTATCAGAAGATCAGCATTCAGAATGTTTGTTGATTGTTCCACAAAGTTTAGTCCCCTTTCTGTGTTGTTAAACACTATCAAAGAGTGTGGTGCTAGAAACGCAAGAGAGCCAGTCAGGCAGCAGCCGAGGGGCAGGAGAATTGACGTTACAGTTATATGCCCTTCATCAGGAATGTCGAGTCTCTTGTTCCTCAGATGCTGCCAGACCGACTGTGTTTTTCCAGAACCGCACTCTTTGACTCTGATATCCAAATCTGCAGTCCTCCCTTTCTCCTTATCAAACACTATGTCCATTTGAATCAACATTTGAACAATATTTAGGCCTGAACTGACAAGTGTCATTTGCTTCACACAAGTGTCAGGTATCTCCAAAAAGAGAGATTGTAACCATTTCTTTTGATATTAATGAATTCTTTAGTGTCAGTGTCCTGGGGTACGGGGTGAGGTGTTGAAATAAACCATATACTGAGCTGGTCTAGTTATCTAATTACAAGTGTTACATGATCATGTCAGAAATTGGCGATTCTATGATATATACCTCACCTCCTGATTCCCCAAAGTCTGTCCATTATTGTTAAAGGGCAAGTCAGCACTGTGATTGAATACTCCTCACTTATCTGAGATGACGTCTGTCCAACAACTCTCAAGAAACTTGATAATAAAGCAGTGCCCTTGACTGGCATCACATCCACAAACTTTGCCAACTTCCACCATCAATGCACCCCAGTAGCAATGTGCGGCATGTGGAAGATGTGTAAGAGCCCTTCGATAGAACTTTTCAAAGTAGCAACCTTTACCATCTCAAATCAATCAGCTACACAAGGAAACTACCTCTGAATAGGTGTCAGACTATAACATAGACTGAGATACCCCTGTATTAATCGTCCTTCATTGCATGATGATCAGGAGCAGGAAATGTGTGACGATACCCACCATGATCACCAGATACGAATGAAGGAGAACTGGGGCTGTTTCTTCCAAATTAATTTTGAATGACACTGTAAAGATGAAGAACAGGAACCTGGATGTTTCCACCACCCCAATGCAGGGTCACTGATCTCTGTTCCATTTCAGAAGCTAAAGCATATCTCTCATGTTCTTTGTGATATTTCCTGCATTCCTGTGTTGACATTTCAATAACCTGTCAGGGTAATGTCAGTCTTCCCATCATTTGTTATGAACTGCATTTCCTCATTTTCTGTTTCATCCCAAGTATGAGTTCGTAATTGATGGCTTCCTTTTGATCCAGTAGTTTGGATGAACATAGTAATAAATATCTCAATACATTTTTCAGAAAGAGAGACAAACTAGAAATTACATGATGTACTCTGTTTAATTGGTAACATTTTCAGAAGTTTGATTTTTTTTCTGTTTATTTTCCTTCCTCACAGTGAACACCATAACAATTATAATTCTGTTACAAGGAAAGTGTGATCTGTCAAAATGTGTCACTCGATACCTGGTGGCGATGTCAGCAGCAGATATCCTGGTTATTATCCTCGATCCACTGTTGAGGCACATTCCAATTGTTTATAAGAGAAATGTACGTTTCATACGGGCCATCCCCATCTGTAATATCCACGCTGTCTTCCTTTATGCAGCCACTGACTGTTCTGTCTGGTTTACCGTCACTTTTACCTTTGACCGATATGTGGCCATTTGCTGCCCAAATCTGCAAATTAAATTTTGCACTGAGAAGACAGCAGCTGTTGTTCTGGGAACAGTGACTGTGCTGAGTGCTTTGAAGAACGTTTTCTGGTACTTTATGTTCACATCTCAGTATTCGCTGAGAAATCTCCCATGGTTTTGTTTCGTACCAACTGGTATGCTCTCATCTACAGTTTGGGGAACAATCGAGTGCCTTCATTATATCCTGAACCCAGCAGTGCCATTTGTTCTGATTCTGCTGCTCAATGCTTTAAGTGTCAGGCACATTTTAGTGGCCAGCAGAGCCCGCAGGAGACTTCGGGCTCACAGCAGTGGGGAGAATCCCAGTGACCCGGAAATGGGGACTCGGAGAAAGTCCATCATTTTATTGTTTGTTATCTCTGGGAATTTCATCTTGTTATGGTCAGTGTTCATGGTATACTCTCTATGGAAACGCATGAGTCAAATGGGGTATCAGGCCATTCATCTACATTATTTTGTGCGTGATATCGGATTCATTCTCCAGCTCCTAAGTTGCTGCACAAACACTTGTATATATGTTGTGACCCAGACTAAGTTCAGGAAACAGCTTAAGAGCATTGTAAAATACCCTTTTACTCGAATTGTGAAATTCATTAAATGATGAGGTAGTTTGAAGAATTCAGTTTCAGATTCTATGCAATCCATCTCCGTGGGGTCATTGATACAGACACAGTTGGGGGAAACTGTCCTCTCCAATCTTTGTGATTCAGACTAAGTATGCTCAGTTGGCAGTCCTGGTGATTGACTACAGACACAGAGTAAATGGTCTGTTGTCTCTGGGTCAATGAAATAGACGCTATGTATTCAATCTACTCTACCCAATGTACGTGACACTAATACAGTTGGGACAATCTGCCCTCTCTTGGGTCTGTGCCAAAACACAGTGAGTTTGGTCTGCTCTTTCTGGGATACATGTGAACATACTGATATGAATAAGGAGTGCGTCAGTTAGCCCTTGAGTTTTATCTGCCATTTGATCAGTTCATGATTGATCTAACTAATGCCTTAATCCCCTTTTCCACCTGCTTTCCAACCCTGTTGAGGAAGTCACATAATATTTCCTTACAAGTCATCAATGAGTTTGCCCCATTGTTATCTGGAAGATCCTTCCACAAACTATTATACATTGAGGTGAATCACATATTGTATGTGCTGCCACAAATAATTGGTCAGTTTTAAAAGTGAGTTAACAGCGTTAACTCAACTATACATGAGGCAAGACAGGGTCTCTGAAATAGTAAACCATATTTGATTGTGTTAAGTTTCCTTAAGTAAAGATGACTCATCTGACAACAAAACTCTATTGAAAGAACAGCTGAAAATGTGTTGCTGGTCAAAGCACAGCAGGCCAGGCAGCATCTCAGGAATAGAGAATTCGACGTTTCGAGCATAAGCCCTTCATCAGGAATGAGAGAGAGTAGCCAAGCAGGCTAAGATAAAAGGTAGGGAGGAGGGACTTGGGGGAGGGGCGATGGAGGTGGGATACGTGGAAGGAGGTCAAGGTGAGGGTGATAGGCCGGAGTGGGGTGGGGGCGGAGAGGTCAGGAAGAAGATTGCAGGTGAGGAGGGCGGTGCTGAGTTGAGGGAACCGACTGAGACAAGGTGGGAGGAGGGGAAATGAGGAAACTGGAGAAATCTGATTTCATACCTTGTGGTTGGAGGGTTCCCAGGCGGAAGATGAGGCGCTCCTCCTCCAGCCGTCGTGTTGTTATGTTCTGCCGGTGGAGGAGTCCAAGGACCTGCATGTCCTCGGTGGAGTGGGTGGGAGAGTTAAAGTGTTGAGCCAAGGGGTGGTTGGGTTGGTTGGTCCGGGCGGCCCAGAGGTGTTCTCTGAAGCGTTCCACAAGTAAGCGGCCTGTCTCACCAATATAGAGGAGGCCACATCGGGTGCAGCGGATGTGCTGCATCCCATCCCATCCCATATTCCCAATTCCTTCGTCTCCGCCGCATCTGCTCCCAGGAGGACCAGTTCCAACACCGCACAGCCCAGATGGCCTCCTTCTTCAAGGACCGCAGAATCCCCCCAGACGTGATCGACGATGCCCTCCACCGCATCTCCTCCACTGCCCGCTCCTCCGCCCTTGAGCCCCGCGCCTCCAACCGCCACCAAGACAGAACCCCACTGGTTCTCACCTACCACCCCACCAACCTCCGCATACAACGTATCATCCACCCTCATTTCCGCCACCTCCAGACGGACCCCACCACCAAGGATATATTTCCCTCCCCTCCCCTATCAGCGTTCTGCAAGGACCACTCCCTTCGTGACTCCCTCGTCAGATCCACACCCCCCACCAACCCAACCTCCACCCTGGCACCTTCCCCTGCAACCGCAGGAAATGTAAAACTTGCGCCCACACCTCCACACTCACTTCCCTCCAAGGCCCCAAGGGATCCTTCCATATCCGCCACAAGTTCACCTGTACCTCCACACACATCATCTATTGCATCTGCTGCACCCGATGTGGCGTCCTCTATATTGGTGAGACACTCGCTTACTTGCGGAACACTTCAGAGAACACCTCTGGGCCGCCCGGACCAACCAACCCAACCACCCCGTGGCTCAACACTTTAACTCTCCCACCCACTCCACCGAGGACATGCAGGTCCTTGGACTCCTCCACCGGCAGAACGTAACAACACGACGGCTGGAGGAGGAGCGCCTCATCTTCCGCCTGGGAACCCTCCAACCACAAGGTATGAATTCAGATTTCTCCAGTTTCTTCATTTTCCCTCCTCCCACCTTGTCTCAGTTGGTTCCCTCAACTCAGCACCGCCCTCCTAACCTGCAATCTTCTTCCTGACCTCTCCGCCCCCACCCCACTCCGGCCTATCACCCTCACCTTGACCTCCTTCCACGTATCCCACCTCCATCGCCCCTCCCTCAAGTCCCTCCTCCCTACCTTTTATCTTAACCTGCTTGGCTACTCTCTCTCATTCCTGATGAAGGGCTTATGCTCGAAACGTCGAATTCTCTATTCCTGAGATGCTGCCTGGTCTGCTGTGCTTTGACCAGCAACACATTTTCAGCTGTGATCTCCAGCATCTGCAGACCTCATTTTTTTCATCTATTGAAAGAACATGCAAGAGATACAAATTTTCTGAAACCATAATACAGAGGATTCTGCTCCGCCATTTAATCATGGCTGATAGGTTTCTCAAACCCATTCTCCCAATTTCTCCCTGTAATCCTTGATCCTTTTGACACTCAGTAACCTATCAATCTCAGTTTTAAATATAGAGCTGAAAATGTGTTGTTGGTTAAAGCGCAGCAGGTCAGGCAGCATCCAAGGAACAGGAAATTCGACGTTTCGGGCACAAGCCCTTCATCAGGAAGGGCTCGTGCCCGAAACGTCGAATTTCCTGTTCCTTGGATGCTGCCTGACCAGCTGCACTTTAACCAGCAACACATTTTCAGCTCTGATTTCCAGCATCTGCAGACCTCACTTTTTACTCGACAGTCTTAAATATACTCAATGGCCTAGTCTCCACAGCCTTCTGTAAAAACGAATTCCATAGATTCACCACTCTATGGCTGAAGAAGTTTCTCTTTATCTCCGTTCCAAATGGTCTTCCCTTCACTCTATGAATTTGCACTTAGGTGGGTCCTCATCTCTCCTCATATTGAAAATATTTTCCCAAAATCTACTGTGTCCAGGCCATTCTGTACTATTTAGGTGTAGGTTTGCTCATTGAGCTGTAGGTTTGATATCCAGACTTTTCAATACCTGGCTAGGTAACGTCATCACTGTCGACCTCCAAGTGCAGAGAAGCTGTTGTCTCCTGCATTCTATTTATATGTTTGTCCTGGATTGGGTTCCTGGCGTTTGTGGTGATGTCATTTTCTGTTCGTTTTCTGAGGGGTTGATGCATGGTATCTAGATCTATGTGTTTGTTTATGGCGTTGTGGTTGGAGTGCCAGGCTTCTAGAAATTCTCTGGCATGTCTTTGCTTAGCCTGTCCCAGGATAGATGTGTTGTCCCAGTCGAATTGTTTGTTTGTTTTGCTCCCTACCTTTTATCTTAGCCTGCTTGGCACACTTTTCTCATTCCTGAAGAAGGGTTTATGCCGGAAATGTCAATTCCCCTGCTCCTTGGATGCTGCCTGACCTGCTGCGCTTTTCCAGCAACACATTTTTCAACTCTCATCCTTCACAATGGATTCGTGGATCACAACCTCGACTGAGGCGAGGTTGATCGGTCTGTCATTTTCCATCATTTGCCTTACTCCCTTCTAAATATTTAAATTATTTTATATATAATTGAATATTTAATCTTCTTCATATTTATTATTTTTTTGTTGCCATCTGTTAGTCTTTGCATACTTCCGAATCTTCTGGTTTCCCACTGACCTTCGCCACATGATATGCTTTCTCTTTTGCTTTTATACTATCCCTGACGTCCATAGTCAGCCATAATTACCTCGTCCTCCCTTTATATGCTTCCTTTTCCTGGGTATGAATCTCTGCTGTGTCTCCTCAATTACTCTCAGAAACCGCTGCCTTTCCTGCTCAGCTCCTCTCCTGGTCAATTCTACCCCACTCAACTAACAGTGTTAATTCAATCAAATTATGATCACTGCTTCCTAAGCGTTCTTTCACCTGAGGCTCCCTTAACAAGTCTGCCTCATTGAACATCGTTTAATCCACACAACTCCACCACAAGCTGCTGCAAAAAGCCATCAGTAGACATTCCAACAATTCCTTTCCTTGCAACCACTACTAACCTGATTTTCCCAGTCCACCTGCATATTGGAATCCCCATGATCACTGTAACTTTGCCTTTCCGACACATCTTTTCTATTTCCTTGTGTATCTTGCACCCCAGCTCCTGACTACTGTTTGGAGGTCTGTACATAACTCCAAACATGTTTTTTTTTTACATTTGCGGTTCCTCAGTTCTGCCCACACAGATTCTACGCCATCTGACCTTACTTTGTTTCTTACTATTGATTTAATTTCATTTTTTACTGATAAGGCATCACCATTTCCTCGGCCTACCTGGCTTTTCTTTTGTTAGGATGTGTATCATTGAACATTCATCTTCTAATCCTGAACCCCTTACAGCCAAGTGTCTGTGATCCCACCGTGTCATACCTGCCAATTTCGATCTTCATCACATCTGTGACTTTCATTCTCAAGGGCAGTTTCAGCTCAAAAAAGACTGGAGACATCCTCTGTCTTGTACACTCACAGCCTTTTCAATAAAACAAAACATCATTAATATTTATTTGTAAATTTAGTAAAAATTCATCCATTATTCAGTAATTTTTTACATTATTTATACTTCAATTCCAGCACGATGTAAGTGTTTCTAAAGCAGTTTTTTTTGTTGTTGTGATCCATCGACTGATGTGGTTCTGTCGTGGGAATCAGTGCAACTGTGTGACTGTACAGGATGGCTTCGTTTATGTGGACTGTTTTGGAAAGAAAACATTGTCCTTTTTATCATAGTGTAAGATCAACAAATTGTGTATGTTTGTTAAACTTTCCTAAAAACAGCACATTTTTACACTAAATCCTATAATTCCAATAACTTACAACATTCTCGATGTCGGAGGACCCTGAGAACTGTTACCTAACTGGAACCAAAATCTCCACCCAGACCCTCCCGCCGTGTCATGGTCACTGTGGGTTGTCCTTATAACACTCAATCAGTATAAACCCTTTCAGACCCATGTAAAACATGTGATTTTTTTTATTGTTATCACATGTAACTAAGTGCAATGAAATGTTTCGTTTATGGGTGGTAGAGGTGCATCATAACATACAGACAGATTATTTTTTATTAAGACAGAGTGAGGCATAAAGGATTACACAGATGTTACACAAATGCAAGATCAGCATTAGATTTGAAGCTAGAGAGGTCCATTTAGCAGTGCAAGAACAGCAAGGAAGAAGCTGTGGCTATGTGTGTTGATGCTTCTGCATCTTCTGCCTGGTATAAGAGGTTGGAAGAGAGTCTGACTGGATAGGAGGGGTCTTTGATTGTGTTTGCTGTCTTTCCATGGCATTGAGAACTATTGATGGAATCGATAGATGGAAGGTTGGCTTATGTCATGGTCTGGGCTGTGTTCATAACTTTCTGTAGTTTATTGTGGTCCTGGACAGAGCTGTTACCGTACCAAGCCATGATACACCCAGGCAGAATGCTTTCTATGGTGCAGGTATAAACATTGGGGAGAGACCTTACGAATGTACTGAATTTTCTTAGCCTCCTGAGGAAGATGATGCTTTCTTGTAGCCTCTATGAAGTCCTCTATATACCACCATTCAGTCCTTTGTTCACCGTCATTCAGGTCTCTGTACGTCTCCATTGAGTCCTCTGTACATCTCTATTCAGTCCCCCATACTTTTCCACGCACTCCTCCGTACTCATCCATGCAGTTTCCCACACCCCTCCATTCAGTGGAGGCAGGGAGGTGATGGCCTTCTGGTACTATTACAAGACTATCAATCTAGTCACTCAGCTAATGCTCTGGGCACCCAGGTTCGATTCCTGCCAAGACAGATGGTGGAACTTGCACTCTATTAAAATAAAATCGGCAACTAATAATATACTGATGAACTTGGGATAACCCATCTGGTTTACCAATATCTGACAGGAATGGAAATCTGTTGTCCTTACCTGGTCTGGCCTACATGTGACTCCAGACCTACAGCAATGACTTTCAATTGCCCCTTGAACTGGCCTGGCAAGCCACTTAGTTGTACCAGTCATTGCAAAGTCTCAAAGAAATTAAACTGGATGGATCACCTAGCATTGACCTAGGGAAAGGAAAATGCAGGAACAGTCCTGCCGATCTTGCAAAGTCCTCCTTACTAACATCTTGGAACTAGTGCCGAAATTGGGAGAAGGGTCTCACAGTCTCGTCAAGCAACAACCTGGCATATTCAAACTCACAGAATCCTCCCTGACATTCTATATCCCAGTCACCACCATCACCATCCCTGCATATGTCCTGACAGACCCACAGAGGAGGCAGCACAGTGGGTTGTGTCCTTGGCAAAATCATCACCAGCTGCTTCAGCATAAGATTAGAAATGTGGATGTTCACCGATGATTGCACAATGTTCTAGCATCATTCATGGCTCCGTGGGTATTGAAGCAATTCAAGTTTGAATGCAACAAGACCTGGATCATGACAGTGGTAAGTAATATTCACAGCACACGGCTAGGCTATGACCATCACAAGTAAGAGGCAATCTAACCACTGTCCCTTGACTTTTAATGGTGTGACCATCACTGGATCCCTCACATCAACATTCTGTGAGTTATCTTTGACGAGAAACTCCACTGGACTCACCACACAAACACAGTGACTACAAGGGCAGGTCAGAGGCTAATGCTGAGTGACTGACCTCCTGACTCATCAAGAGAAAAATCAGGAGTGTGTTAGAATACTCCTCACTTGCCTGATGATTTAAGTTCCAACAACACACAAGAAACTTGACACCATCCAAGACAAAGCTGCCCTCTTGATTGGCACTGCATCCACAAGCATGCATTCACTCCATCTCTGAGGCTTGGTGGTAGCTGTGCGTCATATCTACAATATGCACTGCAGAAAATCACCAAGTATATTCAGACAGAACCTTCCAAACCCACAACCACTTTGATCTAGAAGGACAAGGGCAGTAGATATATAAGAATGCCACTAACTTCAAGTTCCCCACCAAGCCCTTCACCAACCTGACTTGGAAACACATTGCTGTTCATTCACCATGGCTGGGTCAAAATCCTGGAATTCCCTCTGTAATGGCATAGTGGGTCATCCCACAACAGGTGAACTGTAGTGGTTCTAGATAGAAACTCATCTGGACCTTCTCAAGTGGCAACTAAGGACAGGCAATAAATACTAACCCAGCCAGCAACGCCCAGATACCACAAATGAATAAGTCATGTCCTCTACACACCTCCATGCTGTCCTCTCTAAAGATTCATCCCCTGTACTGTGCGATACTCTGACTAGTGACATGGTGAATGACTCACTCTGCACTAAATACTGAGATAAGCCTGACAGCCCACAAATAAACACAAAGTGAATAAGCCCTTAGAAAGTTTGCTCAGAGCCAGACGGTGCATCCTATGTTGCTGCATGAAATGTGCCCATGCCCCTGAATGTGAACCAACCTGGCAGAAACAGGTACGGCATTATTGTCTCTGAGCTCCACAGTGAAGGGTGAGTTAATCTGAAAGCAGCCAGAATGATGTGGTGAGGCTGGGGTTTGGTGATGCCCACACACACGGACAATGCTGTGCTCTGGCGAAAAGATGCGTATCTGTGACTTTCATACACACTAACCATAACCATTGAAATTTGTGGAGAAATTTAAGGGCAAAAATGCAGTCTGTTCAGATGGAGCTTGTTGCTTTAGGTATTCAATTTGAAAATTGTGCACGTGGCAGGATGACAAAACATGATTGTGGATGCTGTGGTGAGACCTGAACGAGAAATGGAGGCATTCATGGCAGGAGTAAAATAGACTGAAACAAAATGTACCAATGCATGTTTGTGTGATTGTTATCATTGTAATGTATGTATCTGTTATAAAGTACGAAGAGTTTACAATTAAGTGGTTTTAAATTGAAGCCAGCTTTGGTTTTGTGGGTTCATTTCATTTTAGGGTGAGGACCAATGATGCTGCTCATTTACACAAGGTGGTGTCATACTTGGTTTTAGTTTCAAAAGATTGTAAAAGCACAGAGTCTGAAAAGTCTGAGCTTGAATGGGGTTTTTGGGCCAATTTGATTAACAAATAACAGATACTGCCTCAGGCAAAAGGCTTTCAGGATTTAAAGAATGAAAGTGGAGAGGCCAGTTCTCACAGCTCAGCTTCCCTGTGGTTTGTTTTGAGTTTTGGCAGTCTAGCAATTCGTTGGAAGCAGTCAAGATGTTGTAAAGCTGGTGGACCCAAAGGAGCAGGTCCATGCTGATCCTCCTCTCTCTCTGACATCTCTCCTGTGAGACCCTGTGTTTAGTTTACCTATAGATCCCAAGGATGTTTAAAGGGTTTTGTTGCATGTATTTGAAACAGCATCATTAAGGTGGGATAATATGTTGGGCCTTCATGTCACTAGTCACAATATCACACAGTACAGGGGATGAATCTGTATCGAGGACAGCATGGAGATGTGTAGTGGACATTATTTATTCATTGGTGGCATCTGGGAGTTGCTGGTATGCAGTTGTCCTTTGTTTGTATTTCATTCTGCAATCTTGGAAATAAATTCTGTTTTGTTTAAAATTATGTGTCTTGACCAACTGCATACCTCCTGGAATATCCACGTTAGAATTGCTTTAAATAACGAGCACAGTTAGGGTCTTGACTACTTTCCTGAAATGTTTTGAGGGTGCCTGACCTGGTTGTAACACTCATCAATCTGCCGTGGGCAGATATACCTGTCCATGACAGTATCAGGAACAGCAATCACAATACAGTCTTTACGGAGACAAAGTCTCACTTTCACATTGAAAATAATCTCCATTGTGTTGAGTGGTTCTAGCACAATGATAAATGAAACAGACTTCAAACAGATCTAACAACTCATGAGTTGATATACATGGTGTGATGTCGGCCATTAACAGAAACAAAAATCTGTGACCTCATGGTCCAACACATCGTCAACTCAACCATGTCCCTCAAGCCAGGGATCACTCCTTGGTTAATGGAAAGTGCAGGGGAACATGCCAGCAGTAACACCAGGCATATCTGAAGATGAGGTAACTGGTGAAGCCACCAAACTGAACTCCTTGCATTCCAATCAGCATAAACAGCAAGTAACAGAGAGAACTAAGCGAACCCATAACGAATGGATCAGATCGAAGCTCTGCAGTCCTGCCACATCCAATCGTGAATGGGATGCGCAATTAAACAACTCACTGGAGAGGAGGTTCTACAAATATTCCAATCCTGAATGATGGAAGATTCCAGCACATCAGTGCAAAATATAAGGATGAACCTTTTGCAGCAAACTTCAGCCAGAAGTACTGAGTGGATGATCCACCTCACCCTCCTCCAATGTTACCCAGTATTACAGGTACCAGTCTTAAGGAAATTCGATTCACTGCACATGACATCACAAAATGGCTGGATACACTGGATGCTGCAAAGGCTATAGGCACTGACAACATTCCAGCAATAATACTGAAGTCATGTGCTCCAGAACTTGTTGCTCCCCAAGCCAAGCTGTTCCAGTACACTTACGACATTGGTATTTACCAACCATGTGTAAAATTGCCCAGTTACGTCCTGTATATATTAATCATAGTGACATAGAACTGCATGAAATGAAGTTGTCGACCCTCACTCGTGAGATTCAGAATTTGCTGTTTAATCCAGAAAGGTGGAAATTGGAAATACTTTTCATGACAAAATCTAATTTCGTTCTTGCCATATTTCCCCAATTTTCTTGCCTTTGCTCATACCACTCAAAGCAACAGAAAATTCAACTCCATAAAAATTACTAACAATGTTCTTTTTAAGCTACTTACAGGATTGTGGATCCCACAGTCGCCCAGGCCTGAGTACTTTCGATGTTGTTCTGAGGATGGTGGTGGATTCGCTGTCCACTGTTTTGATTCCCAAAGAGACTATTTGAGAAATAAAGCAAGTAACTTACCAACCCCGCATACATAATCCTTTTTTTTGGTTAGCGGAGGAGGATGGGGGAGAGACACAACCATATTTGCGTTTCGGGTCAAGCAACCACACAAATATATGACCTTACTTACACAGCCATCTTGTGTCCACTCCTGCTCCACCTATACACAAGGTAAAAGTAGAGGTCCATGATACTCAAGGGTAAGATTTTAATGCTCGATTTACGTTCCCAGAAGACGTCTGGTCCTCGCTCCTGCTATACTCAAGGTAATGTTTTAAATGCTCCATTTACTTTCCCTGAAGCCCACTAGTCCTTCCCCCCACCCCCGCTATTAAAATGGACGCCTCTGATACTCAAGGTAAGCTTTGAAATGCTCAACATATTTTCCCAGCAGCCCTCTGTTCCTCGCTCCCGCTGTAAAGATTGAGGCCCCTGACACTGAAGGTAAGCTTTGAAATGCTCAACTAACTTTCCCATAAGCCCTTTGGTCCTCACTCGCACTATAACATTGGAGGCCCCTGGTACTCAAGGTGAGCTTTTAAATGCTCAACGCACTTTCCCAACAGCCTTGTGGTCCTGGCTCCCACTGCACTTCTCCGATGTGGAGAAGCTATACCATGCTCTTTGCAGCCCTCAACATGTCATCAATGATGGTCAGCATCTCGACAAGATCACCCTTACGCCTCTTACCTTTAAACAGACCATTGTTTGCAGCAAACTACCCAACCTTCAGGATAACATCCACCCCAACACCACACAACCCTGCCATGGCAACCACTGCAGGGCATGTCAGATTATCGACATGGACACTACCATCACACGTGGGAACATCCCCCAGATACTCTTGTGACTCGGCTAATGCCATCTCCCTCATACGGTGTAGGCAAGGATGCAACAAGGCATGGTATATCGGTGAGACCACACAGACACTACACCACGCAACAACTGCCAGACAGGAATGTTCCCTCCCAGTCAGGGAACACTTCAGCGTTCAGGGATATTCAGCCTCTAATCTTCAGGTAAGTGTCATTCAAGGCAGATTTCGAGATGCACAACAATGCAGGATCACCGAGCAGGCACTGATAACCATGTTCCGTACCCATGAAGCCTGCCCCAACCCAATTCTGTATCTGTGAAATCTTCCTCACTACCTTGTTGTGACAACATAATCTTGATCAATTGCTCTGATCTCTTCACCTTATTAAGTTTTGAATTACTTATTGCACTCTCTCACCCACACTCTCACACAAACACAGACACAGGCTCACAAACGCACACAGATTCACTCAGACCCTCTCTCACACACACTCTCTCTCACACACTCACACTCTCTCACACAAATGCACACGCATACACAGACTCACACAAACCCTCTTTCACATATCCATACTCTCACACAAATACACACAATGAGAGACTCACACATACATTCTCTCACAAACACTCTCACACAGAAATACATACGCAGACCCTCTCTCATATATCCACACACACACACACACAAATACACACACACACACACGCACACACTCACGAATCTACAGGGTGAATCACTTCATTCAACATATTTGTTTTTTGCTGATACATTTTACTTCTTTTTATCAAAAAGAACACAATTTGTAGTCACAGTCAGCCAATATGGTGTCCTATAAATTCCATCTTTTGGAATAAAACCAGTCTAATTCAGGCTCAAACTCTGAGACAGGACCTCGCTCCTACAATTCAATGTCTGACCTGATGTGTCACCGTTTTTATAATCCTATCACTGTTCCTGATTGTCCTGACATTGACTTTATAAATACATTGTTGTGTCACCATCATCTGACTACACCAACAGGGGCAGCTCTAACATTAGGGAGAAGTGACTGGTGGTAATTTAACCTCAGGGCCACCAGACCTTAGGCAAGGGAAGAGGTGCAGAAGGAGAGTCCTTCACAGTAGCCTCAGACCGGTGGTAGGAATTGAACTGATGCTGTTGGTATTACACCATTCTACAAACCAACAATCCAGCCAACTGAGCTGAACCGAATCTCATAAGCACTTTACACACTGTCCCACACCCTTGGTCACCTGCGGAGATATATTACCTGATACCACAATAACACCAGTTGTATGATCTTTTGTTCTCTCTGCCCTTGATCTCTCAGCCAATAAACTCTGTGTCTTTTTCCTGCTCTCTCTCGGTACCTGATGAAGGAGCAGCGCTCTGAAAGCTTGTGTGATTTCAGGTATACCTGTTGGACTATAACCGCGTGTCGTGTGGCTTCTGACTTTATATATATATCAAGTATTATTTGTACTACATGATGTTTAAAACATGTAGACTGATTATCACAAAGATGCTTACATCAGCATTTTTATCAATGTGAATACATTAGGGATTTTTACACACACATTCATGCACATGATGAGGGCATCATCGGTAAAGATGGTATTTGCTACTGATGCTGAATTGCCTCTGAGAAGGAAGGAGCAAATTCAAATGGGGTCACATCAGTGACTGTCATCCCTTTATTTTAAATATTACACAGACTGAGCAACTTAACTGTTTTTTTTGTGAGCATGATAAACAATATTTGCTATAGTCAGTTTATATAATAGTTTTGCTTGGTTTATGCACGGCAATCAGTAAAAGTTACATCTTTGTAGGCACTTTAAAAGATATCTGATGGAAGCCTTTTTTAAGTGCTTTAGCAACTATATGCGGAGACATCTGCTGCAGAGTTGTCCTCAACATGATGAGTGATGCACAGTGTCGATAAGGGCTAATTTGTGTACCACAACAAAGAGAATCATTACGTTTGTTTCACTGATCCAGGAAGCAACGATCGATTTCATTGTGTCTGTTTCAAGGATCATGGGGAGTGTTGATAAACCTACTCTGTGTGTCTCAGAGACATCAGGGAGAGTAGACAGACCTCACTGTATTTTCAGCAGTGACCTAAGGAGTCTCTATCAAGGATCAGACTGAGGGTACTGCTTTCTCTCTGTTCCAGTCTTAACACACCCGGATGTCTACTGATTTCCAATGTTCTACAGTAATAACTCTCTCTCTCTCTCTCACACACACACACACACACACACACACACATACACACACACACGCACACAGACACACAGATAAGACACACACACACACGTGCCCCCCAACACAGAGATACACAGAGACACACAGACACACACACACACACACATGCAGATACACACACAGAAGCACAGACACACACACGTGAACGCCCCCCCCCCCACACACACACACACACACAAACACACACACACAAACAGAGGAAACAGTGGTTTGCTGGATTAGGAGTAAACGTGTTTTGGTTTAATATTTGAAAGGACTGTTCAGTTGAGACAATTCTGTTGTCTTCCATTTACTTCAATTCCTGGCCTTCACATGAGACAGCTGTCCTCTTAACAAGCGTCTCAGGCAAAATCTCAAGGAATATTAGGTTCCACGGGCTTCGACCTCAAAGCAACAGTCACTTCTTATGAAAGTCCCATCTTGGGGGCAAATTTGCTGCCTCTGCCACACAGTGTGTTTTAACTCTCATATCCAGCAAAATTACTAAGATGAATCTTAATAATCATCATCAATAATATTCATTTATTTGACCCAATTAATACCAACATAACAAAATACAGTATAAATTAACCATTTACACAACAAATGATATCTTGTGCTTTAAACCTAACTCTGGATGATCATATACCCCCACACTAGAACTAGGCCGTGTTCCACACCGTGATGTCACCTGGTCTTCTATCGATTATTTCAGGGGTATCTTTCTTTCTCAGTGATTGGTCTCAAGTTACCGTCCTGAGCATAGTGTTACATTCTTACATTCGAAAGTCTTTGTGTCCTTTTCGGAGGGTCTTCAGCATTAACCAATGGATCAATCAGGCTTGATCACCCTAATGAATCCGACCCAGTCAGGCGTTGTCATGTCGACGGTAGGGTCATCCTTCGGCCTTCATTCCTCCAAATAAGGGTGTGAGGCAACCCCTCTCCTGTGTCTGAAACACACCTTGATGTTTCCGATCACCCTGAGGATGACATTGCATCGACACCATTCAACCCAAACTACGACTGTGTATTGTAGATTCTGCAGCTACCAGGTCATTTACAAACTGTGTCTTGATAGCTGCAGCCTGCCTGGATCCTGCAGCATGTGGATTAGCACAGTCACTTTGGTCAAGTGATTTCCATTTCCCAGCATGCTTTAATCCTTGTCCATTTAACATCAAATCAACCACAGAACTTGTCCTTTTGAAGGGCTCATATGGGCACATCTTGCGTTCAATTCCTGCATTCAATTCCCCTCATGATGAAACAGAATATTGTATTAGTTTTTTTTCCCTGATTACTTGCTGTACCTGCATATTAACATTCACTGATTCATGTACCAGGATCCCCAGATCCCTCTGCACCTCAGAGATGTACAATCTCTGACCATTCAGATAAGGTGTTTATTTTTACCACTTTCTGCCACAATGGAGTGTTTCCCAGTTGCCCACACTGTCCTCCATTTGCCGCATCTTTGCCCGCTCACTAAACCAATCCATGCCGCTCGTAGGCTCCTTATCCCTTCTTCAAAACGCACTTTCCCAGCTAGCTTTGCGTCATCAGTAAATTTAGCTCCATGCCTTCGATCGAACCATCTAAAGCATTGAGGTAAATTGTGAAGAGTTGAGCCCATTGTGTCCCATTACCCCGTCTGCCACTCCTCCCTGTAAATTCAGATGTGGTTCCTGATTGCAGACACCGCGGGGTTTTCTCCTGCTTGAGCAGTTGCCTGGTCTCTGCCGGTCTCTCCGAGTGCCAGTGGCCTGGGGCATTTCTTCCTCAGTCAGCTGCGAGCTGTGGAAGTGAGGTGCTCACCAGCTTGTGCTGCCACACTCTCTAAGGCTAATCTTCCCACCAATGTCTCAGGGTCTGAGCTGGTAGGGTGCCTTTTACACCTCATTACTCTCGTCCTCACAGGGGGGGAGGTGGATTGTGTGGGAAATGTCCACATCACTGTGGGGGTGGTGGAAATGCTGGCAGAACATAAAATGCACAGAGAGAGGGAGAGACAGAGAGAAAGAAAGACAGAGAGACAGAAAGAGAGACAGACAGACAGTGTCATGGCAACTGGTTGGAAGTGGTGTGCAATGAACGAGACTGATGGAGCAGTTACTGGGAAAGTGGGAAAAAGCTTACCACAGAGGAACCTTCCAGCCTCAAGGACACAATATCGATCTCCCCCGCTTCAGATCTTGACTGTATGATGTCTCTGATTCTTACAATCTCCTTCAGACACACAGTTTTCTTATTTACATTGCTTCTTTTACTCTTTCAACCCCATTAACAATTTCTTTATATTCTACACTGGACCTCGACACTATTTCACCTGACGTCCTCCTCTGTGAAAAGTATAAAATAAGCCAATATGCCACCCCTTTCAGCTCTGAAATGAAGCATTAACTCTGTTTCTCTATCCACGGAATGCTGCCAGATCTGCAGCATTCTGCGTTTGCAGTATCAAAAACAATTGCATTAATGATCTTCTGTAGTCTGATCCTGTCTTCCTCACTCTTCACTATCTTTCTGCCTCACTTGTTATCTCCAAATCTTGAAATCATGTCCTTTATAAATAACAGATTGGCCTATGTCATTTATATATGTATTATAAACATACCTGATTCTAATATTGGTCACGAGGGAGGAACAGTATATTTTCTAGCAGTCTATCTACCACCTAACCAACCTGTCCCTGAGGTGTTATTACACATCTCTGTAACAGGTGGGATTTCAGCCCAAGATCTCTTGCCTGGGACACTATCACTGCACCACAAGAGCCCTCTTCCTGCAGCTAATCATTACCTGCTCAGCATCTCTCTCTGAGTTATGTCCCTCAGTCTGTGTTATACTCAGAATGTCATAGTCCTTCAATTCACATTTATGAATTTTCCTAATCAGACAATTAAATAATACTTCACCTTTTGGCAGTCATGATCCTTTTGGAACATGAAACACGCTGAACTCAACATTTCCAAAGTACTTTCCTTTATCGAAGAACTCCATTAAACCCATAATAGCTGTCACTTGTTGAACCCTTCTTCAAAGGAACAAACCTATATTTTATCTAGAATCATCAGAGGAGCTGTTACAAACATCCAGTCCCCTTGGCCCACTCACATATTTTCATTGTTCCTTTACTCAGCAACCCTCACACATTCTATTCAGATCAGGAAAAAGGTTTTACTGTACTCTGGGACAAAGGCACAAATTCAATGAAACAGTTCGTTCAGTGACTGTAATTAATGTCAATCTCTGCGGGCCCGAAGTGAGTCTCTGGATGGATTCCTCCTTCTATTGATAAATGGGCGTCAGATGCAACATTCCTCAAAACAGGAGAGAGATGACAGATCAGAATCTGTAATATCAGCGTCTCCTGCCTGCTTCACCCGGTATGCTGCACACTACACCGCCTGTGGGTTTGATTAATTCAGACTCAAGTATTTCACTGATATCATCTTCAGTCCCACAGTGTCAAACCTCAATAAACCAGAACTCATTCAAAGTTCTGCTGCCCGGTCTGAACTCCCATCAAGTTTGGTTAACCATTTCTTTGTGCTAATTGATCAAAATAAATTTTCCTGATGGAACAAATTCCCATTTTAATACTTTCAATTTGATTTCAAATTCCTTCAATGCCTGACCTGTCCAATTATTCCCACCCCTGGTCCATTCCCTATTGTCCTGTAAGGAGAGTCACAGAGACACAGCACCTCTCAGTTCTCTCCCCATCCATTTCCATTCTGAAAATTATTTTCTTACAATTTGGCTCTCCCTATCCGACATCTTATTTTTTCTACCTCTATCACTCTCTCTATTCTCCATTTAACACTCTCTCTCCCTTCCCTCCCATCCCCCACCCCCACCCCTCGCAACTCTCTCAATACTCTCTTCCTGTTCTCTGGGTGGTCAGACCAAGGGAGGTGCACCTGCCTCTGTTACTCAGTGTGTGAGGGCCTGGCACATGCACCCACCCCCAGGATCATGCAATCAGACCCTCCAAAAGCAATGAAATCCAGAGTAGGGCAGGCTTCCTCCAGCCCAGCAGCAGACACTGGGAATGCACATAGACCTGGTGGTAGAGCGAGAAAGAAAATGGCCTGCTGGCACGCGTGACATTTTATTGCAAATAGTTTTCCACATCTATGTGTTCACCCTTTACATTCAGCTCTGTCTTTCAGCCTCTGTCCGGCTGCAAATCTGTCTTTACAGGGACTGGAGCCAGCCATTCCTATCACTGCACAGAGCTCCATCACCCCAGGTGGGAGGTAACCCATAGCTACCGTATCCAGGCAAATGGGAAATCACAGGTCACTGTCACCCTGGCAGCTACGCTTCCACTTTTTAGAGACACTATTCTGCTGCAAAAATGACTGGACTTACCGAGTTATCTAAGTTATTCCCAAGTGAAAAAAAGGGGCAGCTAAGAAGTGATTGAGGAGGATTCTGGGAGGAATCAGCTCAGCCACCAGGAGTGAACAAAAAGGAGGCAAGCTCCAGCCGAGTGGCCATTGTTAGAGCAGCCATTTTGAGAAGGAAAACACCAGTCTTGGGTCTACTATTCTCTCCCTCAAACTCTAAATTTCTCCATATCCTTTAACTTTTCTTGCCTCACGTATTTCTCCAGTTCCATATTTTTAATCCACAATTGAATTGATATGTGTCACTCACTTTGTATTCCAAATCCTAAACACTCATTGTGTGGAGCAGTCACCCTCTGCTTCTTTATGCCGATCATATTAAATCTGTGTGCTCTGATTATTGCCTTTACAGGATTCGGGAACGGAGGAACTGGAGGATGCCATTTAGCCCATCAAGTCTCCTCCGCCATTTAATTCGATCCTGACTGATTGGACACTTCAATATCCTCCTAACTCTTTAGTGATTGATGCTCAAAAATGTATCAGCCACTGCTTTAGATAGACTGATAGGCTGAGCTTCCACAGCCCATGGGAAAGAGATTTCGAATGGTATTGAGCAAAACACCTTCTCATCATCTCAATCTGAAATGGCAAATTTGTTATTCTTAAACTATGCTTATTTCTGCTCTCCCTTACTGATATCCTCCTGTACCTATCCTGTCTATCCTTCCAAGCATTCTGTAGGTTTCTCACATGAGAACACCAATTTCTCCAGTTTATCTATGTATCTGCAATCCCTTAATGCTGGAACCCGCACTAGTTAAAATGTCCTGATACCCATTGCAAATTTTCCACGTAATTATTAAAGTGCGTTGCCGAGCACTGGTCAATGTTCTGCCCACTTCCCAGTGCATTGATAACATCCTGCAGGTTTCAGGTACCCTCCTTACTTTTTATCACCACCACTATATTCTGACGCCAACACTACCATTTGTTCTAATTCTGCTGCTCAATGGGAGGTATATTTTAGTGGCCAACAGAGCCCGCAGGAGACTCCAATGTGATAGCAGGGGACAGCACTCCAGGGACCGACACTTAGAGAGCCGAAAGGAATCCATCATTTTAATACATGTTATCTCAGGGAATTTCATCCTGTTATGGTCAATGTTTCTGGTGTATTCGAGATGGAGACGGATGTATTGCTTGGGTTATAAGGCTGTCGTTTTGCACTACGGTTTATGAGAAATAGGATTCATTCTCCAGCTCCTGAGTTGCGGCACAAACACATATAAATATGCTGCGACCAAAATAAGTTCAGAGAACAGCTGAAGAACATGGTAACATACCTATTTGCTCAATTAGTGATATGTGTGAAATGATGAGTTGGATTGATGCATTCTGGGATTGAAAACAATTTTGCATGAGAATTATTGGGTTGGAAGCACAAACAAGGCCACCGGGAATGGTAAGTTTTGCATTTTATTCAAACTTCACATGTAACACAAGCAGTCACTCTCTCCTGGTTCTAACTGCCCGGACTGGCCTGAAGTTGCCCGAACTGCCTGCCCCAGGCTCCCATTCCCACTATTTTATACTCACGCCCACCAGCCCTCTGTTCCCTCCAATCAGTTCATTCAAATTCCAGGGTGTTTGCCATTTTAGTGATCAGCCCCTCCTCTTTCTAGAACCTTCTGTCTGTTGGTTTTCCACTCAATTTTCACTCCCTCATTGCTTCCTCTCCCACACTCAATAAACACACACACACACACACGAACTCAATTTTAACTTATGCAATATACATTCAGCTGCAAACATTTTGTTTTGAAACTACTCAAATATTCTCCCACACGAACCAACAATCCGGGCTCCTAAGGTCAGGGATAAATACACAGTGAGATCAGTCTGCTCTCCCTGGTATCTGTGAGATACAGATAATAGGTTCAGTCAACACTCCCCATGATCTCTGAAACAGACACAGTGCAATCTATCAGTCATTCCTGAATCAGTGAGACAAACACAATGTTGTCCCTGGGTAAAGGACACACATTGGCCGCATTCGACATTGTGCATCACTCCTTGTGTTCAATCAGTGTCGTACAGCATGGAAATAGACCCTCAGTACAACTAGTCTGTGCCAACAATGTTCCCAAACTAAACTATTCCCATCTGCCTGCACTTTCCCCACATCTGTCCAAACCTTTCCTGGTCAAGCTTCATCCAAACGTCTTTGGAATGCTGTAACTGTACCTGCATCCATCACTGTCTCTGACAGTGCGTTCCAAACTTGAACCACTCTCTGGGTAAGAAAAAACTCCCCATATGCGCTTTCTCAATCTTTTCTCTCTCACCTGAAATATATAACCCTTGCTTTTGAATTCCCTCATCATCATTCACCTTATCCATGTCCTTACTGATTTTACAAACCTCAGTAAGGTCACCTCTCAATCTACCCCACTCCAGTGAAATAAATCCAAGTCTTTCCTCTTGATTTTTATATCTTAAAACCTTCCAAGCCCGGCAAACCTTGGTAAATCTTTTCTGATCCATTTCCAGCTGAATAATATCCTTCTTATAAATAAGTGACATGAACTGGACACAGTACTCTAGAAGAGGCCTCACCAACATCCTGTACAACCTCAACATGACGTCCTACACTCTATAGCAGATGTCCCTGTGTAAAGTTCCTGCAGTACAGTTAGAAACCAAGATTCCATCAAATACATTTTAAACTGTCACCATGGATGTAACTTTAAGTGATTACAGTACATAATGAAAAGCAAAGCTACGTTAGAGAATATCTACAGCAAATGTCACTGAAATAATTGCAGCAAATATTGTTTAATATGCTCACAACAAGGAGCATTTGAACTGCTCACTCTGTGTAATATTTAGAAGACAGGGATGACAGTCACTGATGTGACCGCATTTGAAGTTGCTCCTTCCTTCTCAGAGGCAATTCGGCATCAGCAGCAAATACCATCTTTTCCGATGATGCCCACGTCATGTAAATGAATGTCTGTGTGAACATTCTTGATAAAACTGATAGAAACCAATCAGAGATATTCAGTTCATATATTCTAAACTTCATTTCCCACAAATGACACCTGATACAAATAAGAGAAAGTATTTGTTTTTTTTAATTGTGCATTATTTAGTATTACAGAACATGTGTTTTACTGGAAAAAAAGATGTCTGTTAGAGTTTTGTTCTCTGACACTCATCTGGGCAATCTGCAAGAATACAATTCAATGGGAACCTTTATACTGTTTATTACTGATGATTGATAGTTGACCTCCAGGCTTTGTTTAAATTTTGAACCAAGTAGGTTGACTCTGACTAATTAGGGCATTGCCCTTAACAAATGGTTGTGGTCTATTCTGTTTGAAATGAAACAGGTGTAGTACATGTACGTGATTTATTCATCTACAAAGAACTGCCAATTAAATTATCCTGCTATCTGAGTCAACGTGACAATCCTTGGTTCAGTGGTAAGCACTGCTGCCTCACAGCACCAGGGTCCCAAGTTCAATGCTAGCCTTGGGTGATTCTCTGTGTGGAGTTTGCACATTTACCCCATCTCTGCGTGGGTTTCCGCTGGTTGCTGCCATTTCCTTCCACAGTCCAACGATGTGCAGGTCAGGTGAATTGGCCATGCTAAATTGCCCAGGGTGTTAGGTGTATTAGTCAGAGGGAAATGGGTCTGGGTGCGTTACTCTTCGGAGAGTTGATTGGGCTGAAGGGCCTATTTCCATGCTGTAGGGAATCTAATCATAAAAACATACAAAGCAGCAGAAAGGTAGACCAATTAACTTCTCAAATCTATATGTGCGTGTGTCTGTGTCTGTGTATGTCTGTCTATGCATGTCAGAGTGTATATTACGATCTCTGTATATACAGATATCTGTGTGCCTGCATTTGTGCATAGCGGTCTGTGTGTGTGCATATCTGTGTGCCTTTTGGTCACTACATATGTGCAAGTGTGTGTGTGTTTGTGTGAGTGTGTGCGTCATCATCTGTTACAATGCTGATTCGAATAATAGTGAGTGGAAATAACATATGGTCCTTTTTAAGAGCAAAACTGCTCTTCTGAGCTAAAGGTACCACAAATGCTGCCATTATACAGAGCAACCAGGAGACAGGCTGTTCCAAAAGAGACACATGGAACAATTGGCTTTTAAATGGATACCTGAATTTTGGTTGCTGTTTTGACAACAATTCAAGTGTGACCAATTGATTTAGACCAAACACTCAGCCCTTCAAACCCAATCGATTTTAATATCTGACGATACTGACAGCCTGAAACCAAACCGACGATAGGTAATTCATATGGAATCAGGGGAATCAAAACAAGTGTGTTTTGAAAATCAGGTTGAAAGAGCAACTGCCAGCAAAAGAGAGCCAACAGCACTGAACAACTCTGAAAGAAATCTCAGAAAGTTCCCGAGGTTAGGGTACCAAGGAATTTATATAAAGATGCTCGCAGTCAAAAAGAAAATCTTACAAGATGGCGCGGGTGTGGGGCAGCAGAAGGAAGACAGCATCTGCACCTGTATGGACTTTGAAAGATTAAATTAATTTAATGTTTTGTAATTGTGTTATTGGAGCAGCATTTTAATCGGGTTGGGGTCAATTAGTCATCAGTTTAGAGAAAGCGGTATCGGGTTTGTTAATAGCTCTTGTTTCATGTTCACTGTTAGAGTTGGGAAAATAAATTGTTATTTTTTCTTTCCACAGTGGAAATCAAGAGTTTTCTTTCACTCCCTCACATTTTGAACAGATTATGCGGTGAGATGAGCTTCTCTGGGTGTTTCTGTCCTAATCAGCAGAAGGGTTCGACCTCTGCATCAGAACAGACTGGGGGCTCAAGTCCAGGATTTGGACAGCTTTGGATGGATTTAGGTGGATTTGCACAGATCATATCTGGGATCTGAACAGATCTGAATGGATTTGGAGAGATTTAAACACACCTGAGGATTAGTGTCGCGGATCTTTAAATAAAGCAATTGAGAAAATCTGTTTATTTTCGGTTACTTGCAGGTGGTTCAATTAAAAGTGCGAGAAACGGCACTTTCAGTAATTACATGTTTTGCAGAGCTGGAAGACATGACTTTGGGGGTTGTGGAAAAGGTGAGCAAGACAAAGCTACTGTAATTGGCAGACACAGTGGAGGTGGGGTTGCCTGAGTCTCTGAACAAAAAAAGATGAGTTTATGACTGAAATAACACACCTTTTAAATGTCCTACAAAGGCTATTAGAATCTTTTGAATGGTGAAAATTCAATTGTAGATAAAACAGTTTGAGTGAGAGGAGGAAGAAACGGAGAAAAGATTCTTAACGGAGGAAAAAGAAAGAGAGAGTGTGGAGAAAGAGAAAAAGAGGAAGAGTTTGAGCTTCTGAAGTTGCGAATTAGTCAGGAATGTCAAGGTAACAGGATGGAGATGAAGGAGAATGTAGGGATGTATACAAATATGTTAAAAATCTGCCACATGTCGATGAGTAAGATGTTAAAGCCATGTTGTATTTCATTTGAAAAGCTGGCTAGACAGCTGGAGTGGCCAGAGGACTTGTGGGTAATGCTAGTTCAGACGAAGCTGGGAGGCAGAGCTAGTGAGGTGTTTGCAGCGCTGTCAGATTAGAGGTCAAGAGATGAGGCTGATGTCAAACAGTCTAATTTGATTGCCTATGAATTAGTACCAGACGCGTACAGACAATGGTTCAGAAACATAAAGAAGAAACCAGGTGAATTTTCCGTTGAGTTCAATAAAAAAACAGAGCAATTTTGATAGATGGATGCAGGCCTTCAAAACAGACAAGACATATGAAGATCTGAGAGAGATTATTCCGTGGGAGGAGTTTAAAAACTTATGTGGATGAACAGAAATTTCAAGACGTGGATGAAAATAAAACTTAGATCACTCTGGAAATAGCTTACCACAGTTGAAAAAGGAAGCTCATTGAGGTGAAAAGAAGGTGAATGGCCTGTGGTAAGGTGGGACACGAAAACTCCCAGTGTTAGTTGTTGAAGAATGGCACTGTGGGAAAGTATGTGGTAAAAGAAGCTTAGCTAGTGGGATTCGAGGAAGTAGTAAAGGAAACCACAAGAGAGGTCAATGAGCTGCAGGAGAGTGCACAGGATAGGCAGGGACCATGTGTTGAGTTTATACCTGATCTCAATAAAGTCTTCACCTCTGTGGGCAAAGTTTACTCAGGAAGAACAGTGGGAGACAGGAATGAGGCTACAATTTTAATAGATACATCATCTGGCCAGTCTCTAATACAAAGAAATAAAAGTATTTTCCCTCTTTCTGAACAGTTACTTGAAAGGGTGGTAATTTATGGAATAGATGGAGAGAAACCTATAGTTGCCATGTGTAAGGTCAGGTTGGAGAGTCAAATAAAGACTGAAAGTGAAAACGGAAGTGATGGGCAGAGACCCAGTTTCACGAATACAGATTGTTCTAGAAAACCAATTAGCAGGATCCAAGGTAGGAGTGACGCTAAAAAAGTTGCTGTCTGATGTTCTTTGGTGATTTTCTACAGCACATACTACACACCACTAAAACTGAGCATCGAAGGTCGAGGGAATGGCTGCTGATGGATGTAGTGCTAATCAAGCAGACTGCTTTGTCCTGGATGGTGTCAGCTTCCTGAGTGTTGTTGGAACTTCGCTTATTCAGGCAAGTGGTGAGTATTCTAACACACTCCTGACTTCTGCCTTGTAGTTGGCAGACAGGCTTTGGGAAGTGAAGAGGTGATTTCCTCGTCGCTGTGTACCCTGCCTCTGACCTGCTCTTGTCACCACTGTGTTGAAATGGCAAAGCCAGTGGAGTTTCTAGTGAATATAACCCCCAGGATGTTGAAATTTGAGGATTCAGTGATGTTCACACGATTTAAATTCAAGGGCCATTTATTAGATTGTCTCTCATTGATGATTGTCATAGACTGGCATGTGTGTGCTGTGAATATAACTTGCCACTTGTCAGTCCAAGCCTGGACATGATCCAGATCTTGTTGTATTTGAACACGAACTGCTTCAATATCTAAGGAGTTGTGAGCTGCTCATCAGGACATGATCATGAAGCAGCTGGAGATGATTGGTCAAGGAAATTACCCTGAGGAACACCTGCAGAGATGTTCTGGAGCTAAGACGACTAACCTCCAATAATCACAACCATCTTCCTCTGTGTCTGGCCTGACTCCAACCACTGGGGATCTTGTCCTCTATTTATTCCAGTTTTGCTCAGACTCCTTGATACAACACTCAGTCCAATTGGTTTTGATGTTAAGCTATATTTTCCCCTCCCCTCTGGAATTCAGCCATTTTGTCCATATTTGAACCTAAGCTGTAATGAATTCAGGAGCTGGGTGGACCTGGTGAACCCAAACTGGGCGTCACTTAGCAGGTTATTGCTGAATGGGAGCTGCTCAATAGCATGGCTGATGTCACCTTCCATCACTTTACTTGTGATCGAGAGTAGAAGGAAGGGCACGGTAGTTGGCCGGGTTGAATATGAAATGCTAAGTATAAACAGGATGTATCTGGGCAATTTTACACATGATTGAGTAAATGCTGATGTTGTAACTGTACTGGAACAGCTTGGCTTGGGGAACAACAAGTTCTGGAGCACATGACTTCAGTATTATTGCTGAATCTTGTCAGTGCCTATAGCCTTTGCAGCATCTAGGGTATCCAGCCATTTTGTGATGTCATGTGCAGTGATTTGAATTTCCTTAAGACTGGTACCTGTAATACTGGGCAACATTGGAGGAGGGTGAGTTGGATCATCCACTCAGTACTTCTGGCTAAAGTTTACTGCAAAAGGTCCATCCTTATATTTTTGCACTGGTTTGCTGGAATCTTCCACATTCAGGATCGGAATATTTGTAGAGCCTCCTCCTCCAGTGAGTTGTTTAATTGCCCAGCACCATTCATGATTGGATGTGGCAGGACTGCAGAGCTTCGATCTGATCCATTCATTATGGGTTCCCTTAGCTCTGTCTGTCACTTGCTGTTTATGCTGATTGGCACGCAAGGAGTTCAGTTTGGTGGCTTCACCAGGTTGATATCTCATCTTCAGCTGTGCCTGGTGTTACTCCTGACATGCTCCCCTGCACTCGCCATTGACCCAGGGGTGATCCACTGGCTGGGTGGTCATGGTTGAGTTGACGATGAGCTGGACCATGAGGTCACTGATTGTACTTCTGTTAATAGTCCACATCACACCATGGATGGCAACTCATGAGTTGTTAGATCTGTTTGAAGTCTGTCTCATTTAATATTGTGGTAGAACCATTCAATACATTGGAGGTTATTCTCAATGTGAAAGTGAGACTTTATCTCCTGAAGGAATTTTTGGTGATCGCTGTTCCTGAAACTGTCATGGACAATGTATCTGCTCATGGCAGATTGCTGAGTGTTATAACCAGGTCTGACACCCTCAAAACATTTCAAGAAAGTCATATAGATGCACAGTATGGAAACACAACCTTCCGTCCAATCCATCCATGCCAACCAGATATCCCAAATCAATCTAGTACCAACTGTACACGCCCAGCCCATATTCCTCCAAACCCTTCCTATTGATGTACCCTTCCAAATTCCTCTTAAATTTTGCATTCATACCAGACTTCACCACTTCCTCTGGCAGCTCATTCCATACACGTACCCCCTCTGTGCGAAAAAGTTGCCCCTTAGGTCTCTTTTATATCTTTCCCCTCGCACCCTAAACCTATGCCCTTTAATTCTGGACGTCCCGACCCCAAGGAAAAGACTTTGTCTATTTATCCTATTCCTGCCCCTCATAATTTTGTAAACCTCTATAAGGTCACCCCTCAGCCTCCGATGCTCCAGGGAAAACAGCCCCAACCTGTTCAGCCTCTCCCTGTAGCTCAGATACTCCAACCCTGGCAACATCCTTGTAAATCTTTTCTGAACCCTTTCAAGTTTCACAATATCTTTCTGATAGTAAGGAGACCAGAACTGCACGCAATATTCCAACAGTGGCGTAACCAATGTCCTGTACAGCCGCAACATGACCTCCCAAATCCTGTACTCAATACTCTGACCAATAAAGGAAAGCATACCAAATGCCTTCTTCACTATCCTATCTATCTGCGACTCCACTTTCAAGGAGCTATGAACCTGCACTCCAAGGTCTCTTTGTTCCGCAACACTCCCTAGGATCTTACCATTATGTGCATAAATCCGGCTAAGATTTGCTTTCCCAAAATGCAGCACCTCACATTTATGTGAATTAAACTCCATCTGCCACGTCCAGATCCTGTTGTAATCTGAGGTAACCCTCTTCACTGTCCACTACACCTCCAATTTTGGTGTCATCTGCAAACTTACTAACTGCACCTCTTATGCTCGCATCCAAATCATTTATGCAAATGACAAAACGTAAAGGGCCCAGCACCGATCCTTGTGGTACTCCACTGGTCACAGGCCTCCAGTCTGAAAAAACTATCCTCCACCACCACCCTCTGTCTTCTACCTTTGAGCCAGTTCTGTTTCCAAATGGCGCGTTCTCCCTGTATTCCATGAGATCTAACCTTGCTAATCAGTCTCCCATGGGGACCTTTGTTGAACACCTTGCTGAAGTCCATATAGATCATGTCTACTGCTCTGCCTTCATCAATCTTCTTTGTTACCTCTTCAAAAAACTCAGTCAAGTTTGTGAGACATGATTTCCCACGCACAAAGCCATGTTGACTATCCCTAATCAGTCCTTGACTTTCCAAAAGCGTGTACATCCTGCCCCTCAGGATTCCCTCCAACAACTTGCCCACCACCGAGGTCAGGCTCACTGTTCTATAGTTCCCTGGCTTGTCTTTACCGCCCTTCTTAAACAGTGACACCGCGTTTGCCGACCTCCAGTCTTCCAGCACCTCACCTGTGACTATCAGTGATACAAATATCTCAGCATGAGGCCCAACTTCTCTAGCTTCCCACAGAATTCTCGGGTACACCTCATCAGGTCCTGGGGATTTATCCACCTTTAACCGTTTCAAAACATCCAGCACTTCCTCCTCTGTAATCTGGACATTTTGCAAGATGTCACCATTTATTTACCTACAGTCTATCTCTTCCATATCCTTTTCCACAGTAAATACTGATGCAAAATATTCATTTAGTATCGCCCCTATTTTCTGTGGCTCCACACAAAGGCCGCCTTGCTGATCTTTGAGGGGTTCTATTCTCTCCCTAGTTACCCTTTTGTCTTTTATGTATATGTAAAACCTCTTTGGATTCTCCTTAATTCTATTTACCAAAGCTATCTCATGTCCCTGTTTTGCCTTCCTGATTTCCCTCTTAAATGTACTCCTACTTTCTTTATTCTCTTCTAAGGAATCATTCGATCTATCCTGTTTGAACCTAACATATGCTTCCTTCTTTTTCTTAACCAAACCCTCAATTTCTTTAGTCATCTAGCATTCCCTATACCTACCAGTTTCCCCTTTCACCCTGACAGGAATATACTTTGTCTGGAGTCTTGTTATCTCATTTCTGAAAGCTTCCCATTTTCCAGCCATCACTTTACCTGTGAACTTCTGCCTCCCATCAGCTTTTGAAAGTTCTTGCCTAATACCGTCAACATTGGCCTTTCTCCAATTCAACTTTTAGATCTGGTCTATCCTTTTCCATCACTATTTTAAAACGAATAGCATTATGGTCGCTGGCCCCAAAGTGCTCCCCCACTGCCATTTCACTCACCTGCCCAGCTTTATTTCCCAAGAGTAAGTCAGGTTTTGCACTTTCTCTAGTTGGTACATCCACATACTGAATCAGAATATTGCCTTGTACGCACTTGAGACATTCCTCTCCATCTAAACCTTTAGCACTATGGCAGTCCCAGTCTATGTTTGGAAAGTTGAAATCCCCTATCATAACTATCCTATTATTCTTAAAATAGTCAAGATCCTAACTATGCTCGTTATTTAAAGCAATTGTAACATGGATATTCCAGGAGGTATGCAGTTGGTCAAACCACATATTTTTAAGCAAAACACATTTATTTCCAAGATTAATGAATGAATCATAAACAAAAGACAACTGCATACCAAATAACTTAACCTATCTGAAAGCCCAACATATTATCCCACCTTAATGATGCTGTTTCAAGTACATGCAACAAAACCCTTTAAACACCCCTGGAGACCATAGGTAAATTAAACACAGCGTCATCCAGGAGAGATGTCAGAGAGAGAGAGAGAGGAGGATCAGCATGGACCTGCTCCGTTGGATCCAGCAGCTTTACAACATCTTGACATCTCCCAATGAACAGCTAGATTGTCAAAATACCCAAAACAAACCACAGGTAAGCTGAGCTGTGAGAACTGGCCTCTCCGCTTTCATTGTTTTGATATAAAAGCTGGAAGCCTTTTGCCTGAGACAGTATCTGTTATTTGTTAATCAAACTGGCCCAAAAAAACCATCTAAGCCCAGACTTTTCAGACTGTGTTTTTACAATCTTTTAAAACTAAAACCAAGTCTGACATCACCTTGTGTAAACGAACAGCATCATTGTACCTCACCCTAAAATGAAATGAACCCACAAAACCAAAGCTGGCTTCAATTTAAAACCCCTTAATTGTAAACTCTTTGTACTTTATAACAGACACATACATTACAATGACAACAATCACACAAACATGCATTGGTACATTTTGTTTCAGTCTATTTTACTCCTGTCACGAATGCTTCCATTTCTCATTCAAGCCTCACCACTGCATCCACAATCATGTTTTGTCATCCTGCCACGTGCACAATTTTCAAATTGAATAGATAAAGCAACAAGCTCCATCTGAACAGACTCCTCCACAAATTTCAGTGGGTTATGATTAGTGTGTATGATTGTCTCACATACGTATCTTCCCACAAGAGCACAGCACCAACACCCACATCACTTGCATCAATAGCCACCTTGAACGGCTTTGCATAATTCAGTGTAGCTAGTACTGCGACCGTAGCTAACACAGTTTTCAGGCTGTCAAATGCCTCTGACAGTTCAATGTTGACTGAAATGCTTTGCCTTTCTTGAGCAATTCTGTGAGTAGAGCAGCCATACTGCTAAAATTTGGTAAAATCCACTCAATCCCAGGAATTGTTGTACTGCGTTTATTGTTGATTGCATGGGTTCTCCCCAATTACCTTGGTTGTTGTATCCCATGCGGTCATTTGTCCCTGTCCAATAACATGGCCCAGGAAGGTGACTTGGGCTTTGACCATTTACTTTGATCCAGGTTTATCACCAAGCCTGCCTTCCGAAGTTGATTGAACAAGTCTGATAAATCGTTGCAAATTTTCATTCCATATGTGACTAAGAATCACCAGGTCATCAATATATATGACACAGTTGGGTAATCCAGCAGTGATATTATTGGTTAGTCTCTGAAACATGACTGGCACATTTGTCATTCCAAATGACATTACTTTAAACTGATACAATCTATTCTGCGTTACGAAATCTGAAATTGTCTTTGCACTTTCGGACAAATGCACCTGGCAGTATCTTTTGAGCAATCTAACTGAGAAATATACATTGCTTCTCCCACACTTTCAGCACAGTCTTCCAAACACGGAAGTGGATATGCATCAGACGTTGTAACTGCGGTGACTTTGCAATAGTCCACACCTTACCGTTGGGTACTATTTGGTTTTGGCACCATGACTGTGGTTTAGCTCTACTCACAGTAACTCATTTCGATTCAGTCATCTTGGAGCATGTGTTCAATCTCCTTTTGAACCTGTACCAACTTTAGAGGGTTATTCCTGTCAGGAGTTTGTTTAATCGGAACAGCATCTCCTCGATCTGCAACATACATAATTAGGTAGGTACTTCCCAGCTTCTTCCCACATACCTCCCCATGTGATAGCAATAACTTTCAGGTCATTTTGATTTTCCACTGGAAGGTGACTTAACCATTAATCCCAATTTTTGACAACTTCCTCATTGTCTAATTTAATTTGGGGAATACCCAATTCAGAATCCTCTGGACGTGGTTTTTTTCTTCTGAGCTGTCTCGGGCGACTGACTGTGTGGACAGACCCTGTGTCTGCCTGGGTTTCCTCTGGGTGCTCCGGCTTCCTCCCTCAATCCAAATATGTCCAGGTTCGGTGAATTACCCATGCTAAATTGCCCATGGTGTTCAGGGATGTGTAAGTTATGTGCATTTGTCAGGGATAAATACAGAGTAGGGGAATGAGTCTGGGTGGGTTACTCTTCGGAGTATCAGTGTGGACAAGATGGGCCAAAGGGCCTGTTGCCATGCAATAGGGACTCTATAAGATGGATTGAATTTGGTCGAGTCATTTGGTGTATCTCTGATCGCAAGAAGTATAAATTCCCTCATCCCAACTATCTGGATAGTTTTGACTGTAAGACCTCAACATGGTCTTTAATGTCTGATACCACCTTTTTCGTTCTCCCTGCGATACTGGATAGTACACAGTAGATTTGAATTGTTTTATTCCTAAGCTCTACATAACCTCCTTGAATAATTTTTCTGTGAAGTTTGATCTTTCATCTGATTTTCTCTGGGTACTCCATACCTCGTGAAAGAATTGGAAAACTCCTCTCCAATCCTTTTACCTGTGATATTGCGTAATGGGACAGCCTCTGGAAATCTCGTGGACACATCTTGTATTGATAACAAATACTGATTCCCACATTTTGGTTTTGGTCGGGGTCCTATACAATCAATTATGATTCTCATAAAAGGTTCCTTAAATGCAGGAACAGGTATTAAAGGGGCAGCTTTTATTGCAGCCTGGGGTTTTCCAATTACCTGACAAATGTGACGTGTCTGGCAAAATTCAACCAGTGCAGTCCAGGCGAGCAAAACTGTTCATGTATTTCAGTGTGATCCTTTCTCACTCCTCAATGACCCACTAGAGGTAGCTCATGCACCACTCGCAACACCTCCTTTCTATAAATCACTGGCAATCTAACTTGATGAACCTCTGCCCATTTCTCATCTGCCTGAATATGTGATGGACTCCATTTCCTATTAAGACATAATTTTTTTAAGATAATAACGTTCAAGGACACATTGGCATTCGTTTACTGTGTCTACCTTTTGATATAATTGCCTTAAATTTTCATCTTTCTGCTGTAACTCTGTTAATCTATCTGAGCTAAAGATATCTGCTGTGTCATCTATCTGCTCCTGGCTTGTCTCAACCGTGTGATCTAACAGGTTCTCTACTAATTCCACTTCAACTTTCTTATCTTTACTCTTTGATCTCTCCTGTTTCAACTGGTGACTCTGTGACCTTGTTATCACATTGTCAGGTAAAATCCCAGGAGACATGTCCTGCAATCGTTCAGTTGTCTGAATTTTCACTGGCTTTTCAACCAGAGTAGGCAGCACTCCTACGTGTGGCACAGCTATATCATTAGCAAGGGCAAACTGTATTGCTGGAGCTGAGAGTTTGTTCAGTGCTCCAACCACAACATCTCCGCTCTTCACGGGACACAATAACCTCACTTCACATAACTGAGCGCTTCTTATCTCTCTGTGAGTTCCTGTTACTCGTATCTTTTCTGGTAATAGTCCTTCAGAGTTGCATATCTCCTCATCTTTCATCATCACAGACTGAGATGATCCACTATCTCTTATTATTGTAACCTCTTTACCTGCTGCTCCTGGCCTATGTGAGTAAACTTTACTTTCATAGGTGTATGGTTGAAGAAGATCTGGCACTTCCTCCTCAATCAACCTCCGACCTGCTTGTGCATGCTAGTGCAACTTTCTAGCCTCCACTGTTCTTTTCGTTATCTTTCCAACAAAATTCACTGGCTTATCCTGTTTTCCTATATCTGGCTTCCTAGTACTTTTGCTAACCCACCAACATTGAGATTTCATGCGACCTATTTATTACAGTCAGAAAAAACAGAGCTGTTTTGTCGCTTTCGTGTGTTTCTTTTTTACCCTGTGGGTAAGTTATCCTTATGATCCTCACCAAGATCTACCTTTCCCTTTCCACGTCAGGATTTCTCTATTCCCCAATTTCTATCTCTCACGGATGGATATCGATGTTAGAAGCCAAACTTTGATTCACAGACCAACTCATAACCCTCAGCCATTTCAGCAGCTAACCTTACTGTTTTAACTCTCTGCTCTTTCACATGAGTTCTCACTCGCTCAAGAAGTGAATTTTTGAACTTCTACAAAATAACCATTTCTCTCTGAGCGTTGTATGTTTGCTTCATTTTTAATGCACCAATCAAAATTACTTTGTTTGATCCTTTCAAATTCAGTGTAGGTTTGACCAGGTTCCCTTCTTAGATTCCTGAAGTGTTCTCTGTGCGCTTCTGGTACATGCTCAAATGCACTAAAACTGGCTTTGTTCACCTCCTCATACCCCCCCAGATACCCCCTCTGATACCTCCTCATACCCCCTCCAGATACCCCCTCTGATACCTCCTCATACCCCCCCCCCAGATACCCCCTCTCATGCCTCCTCTGATAGTCATGCAAATACGTCCCTAACTCGACCGACAAGTTTTGATTGGATCAACAAAACCCGCATTGTCAGTGACCACTGCATTCTTTTAGCCACCTTTTCAACTGAGATGGGATAAGTTTCCACATCCTCCTCATCAACTTTAGGCCATGCTTGAATATATTTAAACAGTTTCTCACCAGTCTCTTGGCTACCATGGGTTTGCTCATCCTCACTCTCCTCCTCATCAAGCTTCCCTTCAGTGTTCATCACCGTCCCTTTAAACTGAATTTCCAGTCGAATTGACAATTTCCAGCACGAGGGAATACAGCTTTAAATTGTAGGGTCAGAGATATAAGACAGATGTCAGAGGTATTTTCTTTAGGAGGAGGGGCATGGAATGCACTGTCTGTAACAGTAGTAGACCTGGCAACTTTAAGGGCATTTAAATGGTCATTGGAATAATGTCGGTTAGATGGGCTTCAGATAGGTTTCACAGGTCGGTGCAACATCGAGGGTCGAAGGGCCTGTACTGCACGGTAATATTCTATGTTCTGAAGTTCAAACTCCCTCTCTTTCTACTTTTCCTCACTCTCCTCTCTCGTTTTCTCCCTATTCTCCCTTTCTCTCTCTTTTCCTTTTTGTTCTGCAAATTGAAATGCTGAGTTATTGCTGTTCCAGGTGTTGAATTGCTGTAATTATCTCTCCTTTCCTTACGGAAGGAGACAGCTCCAACCCCAGCTTGTCTGCTCATTCTAGGAGCTTGTAAAACCCCCAAGGTCACTTCTCCCATCCCCAGAAACCTCTTGGTGACTGAGAGAGTCATTGCTATCCCACGCACTGATTGACCCGACCGAATTGAACACCTAGAACAAAAGACACGAATACCTACCACTCGCTGTCTTCGAGACCAACAACCCTAATCCCAATTTGGATCAGTCGAATAAATCCCACAAAGACTCCCCAGTCTGTTTTAGACCAGGCCCGACCCCCTCAAAACATTTCAAGAAAATAATCTAGAGCCTCACTTTGCCAGTTGTTTAAAAAAGATATTTCAGGAGGGATGCAACTGGTCAAATCACATCGTTTTAAACAAAACAGGATTTATTTTCAAGATTACCAAATGAAATACAAATTAAAGATAGCAGTATATCAAATAACTAAACCCAACAAATTATTCCAACTTAATGATGCTGTTCGAAATTCTAACAGAGGTTCTTCCAGGAGAGATGTCAGAGAGAGAGGAGGATCAGCATGGGCGTGCTGCTTTGGGTCCAGCAGCTTTAAACCTGACTCACTGCTTTCAGTGAATAGCCAGGCTGCCAAAAATCGGGAGAAATGAGGACTGGAGATGCTGGGCATCAGAGCTAAAACTGTGTTGCTGGAAAAACGCAGCAGGTCAGACAGCATCAAAGGAGAAGTAGAATCGATGTTTTGGGCATAAGACCTTCTTTAGGAATGAGGAGCGTGTGCCAAGCAGGCTGAGATAAAAGGTAGGGAGGAGCCCAAATCAGTGAGCAGCTGAGTTGGGAGAACTGGCCAGTCCCCATTTCACCTTTTTACTAAATCTTGAAAGTCTTTTGCCTGAGGCAGTATCTGTGAGCTATAATCAAACTGACCTTAAAACCCATCAAACCCAGGCTTTTCGGAATCTGTGTTTTTACGAACTCCTGAAAATAAAACCAAGGCCAACATCACCTTGTTAAAGGAACAGCCTCATCACAGTTAGGATGAGGTCGAGTAAGTTTTTCCCTCTTGTTGGTTCCCTCACCACCTGCTGAAGTCCAGGTCTAACAGCTATGTCCTTTCGGACCCGACCAGCTCAATCAGTAGTACTGCTGCCGAGACACTGTTGATGGTGGACATTGAAATCCCCCACCCAGGTTACATTTTGAGCTCTTGCTATTTTCAGTGCTTCCTCCTCGTGTTATTCAATTAGAAAGTGAACCGATTCAGCAGTTGAGGGAGATGGCACGTTTCTTTGCCTATGTTTAACGTGAAACCATGAGACTTCATGGAGTGCGGAGTCAATGTTGAGGAATTACAGGGGAACTCTCTCCTGACTGTTCCCCAGAGTGCTGTTATCTCTGCTGAGTCTGTCAGGACATATCCAGGAATGGTGACGGTGGTGACTGGGACAGAGTCTGTAAGGTATGATTCTGTGAGTAGGACTATGACAGATTATTGCTTGACTAGCCCATGGGATAGCTCTCCCAGTTTTGGCAGTATCCCCCCAGATGTTAGCAAGGAGGACGTTGCAGGATCGACAGGGCTGTTCCTGCATTTTCCAGTGCTTAGGTTGGTGCCAGGTGATCCGTCTAGTTTCATTTCTTTAAGACTTTGTAATGACTGGTACAACTGACTGGCTTGCCAGGCCAGTTCAGGGGGCAATTGAGAATCAGTCACCCTGCTGGGGGCTTTGGAGTCACATGTAGGCCAGACCAGGTCAGAGATTCAGATTCATAGAGACGTACAGCACAGAAATAGACCGTTCAGTCCAATCTGTTCATGCTGACGAGATATCCGAACCCATAGTCACACCTGCCAGCACCCAGCCCATATCCCACTAAATCCTTCCTATTCATATACCCATCCAGATACCTTTTAAATGATGCAGTAGTACCAGCCTTCACCACGTCATCTCACAGCTCATTCCATACACATATCACATTCTGCATGAAATAATTGCTCCTTAGGGCTCTTTCATATCTTTCCCCTCTCACTCTAAACCTACGGCCTCAAGATCTGGCCTCCTCCACGTCTGGAAAAAGGCTTAGTCTATTTATCTTATCCCTGCCCTTCATGATTTTATTAGCCTCTATAAGGTCACACCTCAGTCTCTGATGCTCCAGGGAAAGCAGTCCTCACCTATTCAGCCTCCCCTATAGCTCAAATCTTCCAATCCTGGCAACATCCTTGTAAATCTTTTCAGACCCCTTTCAAGTTTGACAACATCCTTTCAATAGGAGGGAGACCTGAATTGTGCACAATATTCCAACAATGGCCAAACCAGTGTACAGCCTGTACAGCCACAAACTCCATGACCTCCAAACTCCTGTACTTGATACCCTGACCACTAAAGGAAAGCATATCAAACGCCTTCTTCACGATCTTATCTATCTGTGACTCTACTTTCAAGACGCTATGAACCTGCACTCCAAACTCTCATTGTTCATCAACACTCCCTAGGATCTTAACATTAAGTGATCAAGTCCTGCTGAGATTTGCTTTCCCAAACTGCAGCACTTTGCGTTTATCTAAATTAAACTTCATCTTCCGCTTATTGGGTCATCTGATCAAGATCCCATTTTAATCTGAGGTAGCCTTCTTCGCTGTCCACAACACATCCAATTTTGATGTCATCTGCAAACTTACTTACTATACCTCTTATGTTCACATACATAACATTTCCATAAATCACGAAAAAGTAGTGGACCCGGCACCAATCCTTGTTGGAATCTACTGTTTGCAGGCCTCCAGTCAGAAAAAACAACTCTGTGACCACCATCCCCTTGTCTTCTACCTTTCAGCCACTTCTGTTTCCAAATAGCTAGTTCTCCGTACATTCCGTGAGATCAAACTTTCCGAACCAGTCTTCCATGGGGAACCTTGTTGAATGCCTTATTGAAGTCCATGAGGATCACATCCACTGCTTCACCCTCATCAATCCCCTTTGATATTTGTAAAAAAAGATTTCTGAGACATGATTTCTCACACACAAAACCATGTTCACATTCCCTAATTAGTCCTTGTCATTCCATGTACATGTACATCCTATCCCTCAGGACTCTCTCCAACTTGCCCACCACGAACGTCAGACTCACCGGTCTATAGTTCCCTGACTTTTCCTGGCCACCTTTCTTAAACAGTGGCACCATGTTAGCCAGCCTCCAGTCTTCCAGCACCTCACCTGTGACTATCGATTACACAAATTTCTCAGCAATGGCCCCAGCAATCACTACGCTTGCTTCCCACAGAGCTCTATGGTACACCTGATCAGGTACTGGGGATTTATCCACTTTTATGCATTTCAAGATATCCAGCAATTCCTCCTATTTAATATGGACATTTTGCAAAACGTCAACATCTATTTCCCTCCATTCTATAGCTTCCATATCCTTTTCCATAGTAACCACTGATGCAAAATACTCGTTTAGTGTCTCCCCCATCTCCTGCGTTTCCACACAAAGGCTGCCTTGCTGATCTTAGAGGGGCCCTATTCTCTCCCTAGTTACCGTTTTGTCCTTAATGTATTTGTAAAAACGCTTTGGATTCTCCTTAATCCAATTTACCACAGTAGTCTCATGTCCCCTTTTTGCCCTCCTTATTTCCCTCTTAAGTATCCTCCTACTACCTTTATACTCATGTAAGGATTCACTCGATCTAACTTGTCTATACCTGACATATGTCTCCTTCTTTTTCTTAGCCAAACCCTCAATTTCTTTCGTCATCCAGCATTCCTTACACTTAACAACCTTTTCATTCACCCTAACAGGAATATCCTATCATTGGACTCTCGTTATCTCATTTTTTAAAGTTTTCCCATTTTCCAGCCGTCCCTTTCCCTGGGAACATCTGCCCCCAATTAGCTTTTGAACGTTCTTGCTTAATGCCGTCAAAATTAGCCTTCCTCCAATTTAGAACTTTAACTTTTAGATCTGGTCTCTCCTTTTTCATCACTAATTTAAAGCCAATAGAATTATGGTCACTGGCCCCAAAGTGCTCCCCCACTGACACCCCAGTCACCTGTCCTGCCTTATTTCCCAAGAGTAGGTCAAGTTTTGCACCTTCTCTAGTGGGTACATCCACACACTGAATCAGAAAACTTTCTTGTACACACTTTATAAATTCCTTTCCATCTAAACTCTTAAGACTATGGCAGTCCCAGTCTATGTTTGGAAAGTTAAAATTCCTTCCCATCCTATTAAATCTGTCCATTTATTTCCCAACTCCCTTCCTGTCTTCTCAGTAGCTTCTTTAGCTGACAGTGTGGGTTGGGGGTCTCAGTATGCTCATTCTCATTTGGTTTGGTATTACCCCATGGGTAGAAGGTTTGCTTGATTTCTCTGGACCAGAGCTGCATTTTCAATTCTAACTCCGGGATTTCCCTTTTTTTGTCCCTTGATTCCTTACGGATAGAATTTAATTCCCGCTCTGTCCCTAAGAATTGCCCTGTACAGCACATTATCGCTGTGACCTCCATGAGTTTGGAAGCACGATTCCCTTGAGTTCGGATAAAATTATCCCAATACTTATGCCCTGGGGATCCTGGGCCCATTTCATCATTGCAACAAAACTCTGCCCACGTGGACGGCTTTTTCTAACTAATATACTGTCTCAGCGTTGTTACCCATACTCTACTCTAGTGTCATTCTCTGCCATTTTCAATTAAACTATAGGGTATAAGGGGTGGATCAGACTGAGGGTATGGCTTTCGTTTTGATCCGGTCGTAATCACATCGGGTGTCTACTGACATTCAGTGTTTTACCTTACTGGTCACACACGCACACAGTACAGTGGTTTGTTGGTTTAGGAGTAAACATCTGTTGGTTTTATCTTTTAAAGCGCAGTTCAGTTTAGACCATTCTGTTCCCTTTGATTTACTTGAACCCCTGGCCTTCGCATGGGATAGCTGTCCTCTTAACAACGGTCTCAGGCAAAATCTCAAGGAATACGAGTTTCCACAGGCTTCGATCTCAGAGGGACAAAGTCACTTGTTATCGAGGTCCTATCTGGGAATGCCAATTCATTGTCCCTGCTACACAGTGTTTTTTTAAATCATAACCAGCAAAAAAAAATGAGAAAACGCTTCATAAAAATAAACAATAATAATCATTTATTTGACACAACTAACATTACCATAACAAAATACAATATAATTTAACAATTTATGCTACAAATTCTATCTTGTGCTTTAACTTCACTCTGAGTGACCATATACCCCAACACTAGAACTTGACCGTGCTCCACATGATGATGTCGCCTGGTCATCTCCCAATGATTTCAGGGGTATCTTCCTTTCTTGGTGGTTTGTCTCAAGTTACTGCTCTCGAGTGTGATGTTGTGGCAATTCTTATACTCTAAAGTCTTTGTGCCCTTTTGGAAGTGTCTTCACAATTAACCAACGGATCGATCAGGCTCGATCACCCTGATCAATCTGACCAGCCAGGCGTTGGCATGATGATGGTCGGGGCATCCTCAGGTCTCGATTCCTGGAGGTGCTGGGAACATATCTTCCTCCAAATAAGGGTGTGAGGTGCCCCCACCGTCCTCCCCGTGTCTGGTTCATACCTCAATGTTTCGGATCACCCTGAGGATGACATTGCATCAACACCATTCAACTATGACTTCGGGGGTGTATTGTAGCATCTGCAGCTACCAGGTTCATTACAAACTGTCTGTTGGTATCTGCAGCCTGCCTGGGTTCTGCAGCATGTGGATTAGCACAGTCACTTTGGTCAAGGCCAGTTTCCATTTCCCAGCATGCATTAGTCCTTTTCCACTTTACATCAAATTAATCACAGATTTAATTTTTTTGAGGGTCTGATCTGAGCACATCTTCCATTCAATTCCTGCATTCAATTCTGTTCCTGATAAGCCATAATGTTCTATTAGGTTTTCCTTATTATTTGCTGTAACTGCATTCTAGCATTCAGTATTCATGGACCAGGACCCCCAGATCCCTCTGCGTCTCAGAGCTCTGCAACTTCTGACCTTTCAGATAAAGTGTTTGTTTTTAATTCTTTCTGCCACAATGGACAGTTTCCCAGTTCCCCACATTTTCCTCCATTTGCCAGATTTTTGCCCACTCAATGAACCAATCCATACCTTTTGTAGGCTCCTCATGTCCTCTTCACAATTCACGTTCCAGATATCTTTGTGTCATCAGTAGATTTCGCTCCATACCTTCAATCCCTCCATCCAAATCATTTCTATAAATTGGAAAAAGTTGAAACTATTGTTTCCCATTTCCCTGACTGCTGTTAAACACTGTACATTCAGATGTGGGTCCTGATTGCTGACACCACGGGCTCCTCTCCTGCCTGAGTAACTGTCTGGTCTCTGCCGGTCCCTCCGAGTGCAAGCGGCCTCGGGCATTTCTTCCTTAGCCAGCTGCGGAACTGTGACAGTGAGGTGCTCACCAGCGTGTGCTGTCACACACTCTCTAAGGCTAACCTTCCCACCGAGATCTCAGGGTCTGAGCTGGTGGGGTGCCTTTTACACCTCAGAACTCTCGTCCTCACAGGGGAAGGAGGGGGCATGTTGTGGGAAATGGCCATGTTACTGTGGGGGTGGTGGAGATGCTGATGGTACCCACAAGGTACAGAGAGAGAGAGAGAGAGAGAGAGAGAACTACAGCCTCTGTTTGGAAGTGGTGTGCGATGAATGAGACTGACAGAGCAGTTAATGGGAGAGTGGGAACAGAGCACAGCACAAGCTTGAGGAACAACATCATATTTTCCACAGAGGAATCTACCAGCCTCAAAGATTCAATATCGATCTTCCCAGCTTCAGATCTTGACTGTATGATGTCTCTGATTCCTACAATCTCCTTCACACACACAGTTTTCTTATTTGTGCCTTATTTACATTGTTTCATTTCCTCTTTCAACCCCATTAACAAATTCCTTATCTTTTACACTGGACACCATTTCACCCGTCGTCTTCCTCTGTCGAAACAATAAAACATCCAATTTTCCCATCCCTTTCAGCTCCGAACTGAATCATTAATTCTACTTCCCTCTCCAATGCTGCCTGATCGGCTGAGTTTCTGCAGCATTCTGTGTGTGTTTTAGTTTAGCAGCCTCAGCAATATTTTGTTTTAAATGATCTTCTGAAGTCTGATCCTGTCCTCCTCACTCTTCACTATCTTTCTGTCTCACTTGTTGTCTCCAAACCTTGAAATCATGTCCTTTAGAAATGACATGTTAGCCTATGCCATTTATATATGTATTATAAACATCTCTGATTCTAATATTGGTAATGAGGGATGAACAGGCTATTTTCCTGCATTTTATCTATCCTCTAATCAACCTGTCCCCGAGATGCTACTACACATGTCTGGAACAGGTGGGATTTCAGCACAAGATCTCTTACTTGGGGAACTATCACTGCACCACAAGAGCCCTTTACCTGCACAGTGTTTCTGTCTGAGTCATGTCCCTCAGTCTGTGTTATAGTCAGAATGCCATTGGTCCTTCAATTCACATGTTTAAATTTTCCTAATCTGTCAATTAAATAACTTTTCACCTTTTGGAAGTCATATTCCTTTTCAAACCTGAAACACGCTGAACTCAGCATTTCCAAAGAACTTTACTTTATCAAAGAACTCCATTAAGCCCATAATAGCTGTCACTTATTCAACTTTTCTTCAAATAAATAAAACTATATTTTATCTTGGTCATCAGGGGACACTAATACAAACATCGAGCCCTCTTGGCCCACTCCCACATTTTCATTGTTCCTTTACTCAGCATCCCTCACACATTCTACCCAGACCCGGTAAAGGTTTTTCTTTATTCTGGGAGAAAGGCTCTGGATTGAAAGGAGTTCAATGAACCTGTTTGTTCAGTGACTGTAATTAATGTCAATCTCTGTGGGCCCTAATTGAGTCTCTGGATGGATTCCTCCTTCTATTAATAAATGAGTGTCAGCTACAACATTCCTGAAACAGGGAGAGAGGACAGATCAGAATCTGAGGAGAGCAGACTGCAATGTTCCCACAATGGGCAGGAGTCTCTCTGGGACAGTTGACTATTTTTCTGCAAATTATCAATAGATGAATTTGGAACTTCAGATCCGATACATACTTCTAATTATTCAACACATTTACTATCCGACTCTCGCTGCTGTTGGTATTCCAGGTAAGTGTCTCTGTCTGGTTAGTAATTCTATGAATCATGATTTCACTTTTTTACTGTTCTTGTTATTTCCCATTCTGCTGCTTGCTGCTTCTGCTTTAACTAAGTCACTATCTCCCTCCCAGTAGATTTATAAACCACTAGACTGCTGCTATTCTCACTTTAATCTTGAGAAAACCAATGCCATTGTTTTTGGTTCCCGTCACAAATTCAATTTTCTATCATTTGTCTTGATCCAATCCCTGGTTTCAGGTTGAACCAAAATGATTGTAGCCTCAGTGCTCCTTTTAACCCTAACCTGAGGTATTACCCCACATCCTCTCCATTGCAAAGATTGTTTACCATACACTAAATAATATCTCTGTCTCCTGCCTGCTTCATCCGGGGTACTACACACTACACTGCCTGTGGGTTTGATTAACCCAGACTCGAGTATTCCACTGATATTACAGTGTCAAACCTCACAGTGTCAAACCTCAATAAACCAGAACTCATCCAAAGTTCTGCTGCCCATTCTGAACTCCCATCAGGTTTGGTTTACCATTTCTGTTTGTGCTGATTGACCAACGAACATTCCTGATCCAACAACTTTCCATTTTAATGTTCTCACTTTTGAATTCAAATTCCTTCAAGGCCCGACCTGTCCAATTATTCCCATCCCCGGTCCCGTCTTTATTGTCCTGTACGTAGAGTCACAGAGACACAGAACCCTTCCCCTTTTCAGTTCTCTCCCCATCGTCCTGCAAATCTAACCCCTTATAATTTTTATCCAATTCCATTCTGAAAATTCATTTCTTTCGATTTGTCTCTCCATCTTCAACATCTTACATTTTCCCTCTCCCTCTTCTCATATTTAAACCTCTCTCTCTCTCTGTCTCTCTTTCTCTCTCTCTTTCTCTCTCTCTCTCTCTCTCTCTCTCTCTCTCTCCCACTCTCTCCCTGCACTCTCCCTGTTCTCTGTGTGGTCAGACGAGGGAGGTGCAGCTGCCTATGTTAGTTAGTGTGTGAGGGCTCTGCACACCCACCCATCCCCAGGATCACCAAACCAAACCCACCAAGGCCAATGGGCTCCGGTGTAGGGCAGGCTTTCTCCAGACCAGCTGCAGACCCCAGAAATGCACCTAGACCTGGTGTTAGAGTGAGAAACAAGATGTGCTGGTGACACAGGCGCCATGTTATTGGAAATACTTTTGAACATATATGAGTTCACCCTTTACAATCAGCTATGTCTGTGGATCTCTCTCTGGCTGCAAATCTGACATTACAGGGACTGGACCCAGCCATCCCTGTCACTGCACAGTGCTCTATCGTCTCAAGTGGGAGGTAACCCATAGCTACCATATCCAGGCGAAGGGGAAATGACAGGTCAATGTCACCCTGGCAGCTACGGTCTCACGTTTTAGATACACCAATGTGCTACAGAAATCACTGGACTTCCAGAGATATTCAAGTTTTTCCCAAGTTAACTAAACGTGCTGCTGAGAAGTGACTGAGGAGGATTCTGGGAGGAGTCAGCTCAACCACCAGGAGTGAACAAAAAGGAGACAAGCTCCAGCTGAGTGGCCATTGTTGGAGCGGCCATTTTGAGAAAGACTGCTTTGCTGTTGAAGTGCTGCTGGAGGTTTAAGTGTGAGTTTTGGTGGATACTGGGATACTTGGTGAGGAGAGTGATCAGCAACGAGGTAAGGGTAAGGTAATATTATGTTCTTTGTCTTCCTGTGAGGTGACAGAGATGGCACTTGGAACAGTGGTATGCTCCTCCTGCCAGATGTGGGAGATCAGGGAATAGTGTAGTGTCACTGACGACTGTGTCTGCAGGAAGTGTGATCCTCACAAACCGGGTGGTTGAGTTGGAGAAAAAGTTGGACACACTGAGGAGCATAGAAGGGGGCAGAGAGTGTGATAGACACTATTTACAGTGATGTGGCTACACTACAGTTTCAGTCAGGGAGATGGGTGACTGCCAGGAGAGGCAGGTAGTGCAGGAGTCTCCAGTGGCTCTTCCCCTTTCTAACAAGGATACCATTTGGGATTATGTTGGGGTGTTGGTGTAACCTCTCTCAGGGAAGTACAATAGCAGCAGACAGGCCGATGGTACCATGAATGGCTTAGCTGCAAATATTTGGGAAGGCAATTACATAGAACACTAGGTAACTCGCTCGTCAGGGTCACAGACAGGGTATCTGTGGCTCTCACCGAGACTCCAGGCTGGTGTGCTCTCTCCCTGGTGTCAGAGCTGAGGGCATCTCTGAACGTTGCGTGAAATTCCTCAAGGCGAGGGTGAGGAGGCTGAGGACATTGTACACATTGGTACCAACAACATAGTGTGGAAAAGGGATGAGTTCTGAGAGTCATTAAAGTGAGTTAAGTAGATAAAATGTAGGATCTCAAGGGAAGTAACTTGGGAACCGTTACTTTCAGCGAGAACAAGAAAAGCGGGACTTGGCAGATGAATGTGTGGCTAAAAGCTGGTGCGGGGGGCAGGGATTCAGATACTTAGATCATTGGGACATGTTCTGGGGCTGAGGTGATCTGCCCAAGTGGGACAGATTGTGCCTGAACTGGAGGGGTTCAATAACCAGGTGGGGAGATTTGTGAGAGCCATTCTACCTGATGACAAGAGAGAAGATAATGAGAGCAAGTAAAACAGTCGAGGCAGTGTTGGTAATCGTCGTACCAGACAGGGCAGACAAATGTATGCAGGAAGCAAACGAAGTCAGGGTTAAACTGCATTTATTTCAAAGCAAGAGGCCTGGCAGGTAAGGGAAATGAACTCAGGGCACGAATGGATACATGGGACTGGGATATTACAGCTATAACAGAAACATAGCTGTAACCATTGGTGTGCCACGGGGATCAGTGATGGGTCCACTGTTATTCATCATTCATTTAAAGAATTTGGCTGAGAATTTAGGAGGTATGATTCGTAGGTTGATGGATGCCACAAAGATTGTTGGTACAGTGGAAAATGAAGAAGGTTACCTGGGAGTAAAGTGAGATCTGAATCAATTGGACCAGTGGGCTGAAGAATGTCAAATGGTGTTTAATTTAGAGGTGTTGCATTTTGCTGGTTCAACCCAGGGCAGACCGGCCCCACTTATTGGTCAGACCCTGGGGAGTGTTATAGAACATGGAGATGGAGGGGTACAAGTACATTGCTTCTTGAAGCTGGAGTCACAGCTAGGCAGATGGTCAAGAAGGCTTTCAGCATGCTTGCTTTCATTGGGGAGAACATTGAGTAGAAGAGTTGGGACATCTTGGTGCAGTTGTGCAAGATTTTGGAAAGGCCACATTTGAAGTTAATGTGTGCAATTCTAGTCACCCTACTATAGAAAGGATATAATTAAACTGGACGAAGTGCAGAAAAGATTTCCTAGGATGATACCTGGACTGGAAGTTTTGAGCTTTTCGGAGAGTCTGGATAAGATAGGAGGTATTTTGCACTTGAGAATATGAGACTTTATACATGTCCATAAAATCATGAGAGGCAGATATAAGGTAGATAGCCAACAACTTTTTTCCAATTTTAGGGGAGTCTAAAACTAGAGAACACAGGTTAAGGCCGAGAGAGGAGATACACAGATAGATTGAGAGGGACTACATTTTCCCACAGAAGGTTGTGAGTGTCTGGAATGGGCTCCCAGAGGTAGTGATAGAAGTGAGCACAATTTTGTCATGTAAGAAACATTTCGACAGGCACATGGTTGTGATAGGCATAGAGGGATATGGACTAAACGTATACAAACTAGATAAGTTTAACTGTACCAACTGGGTAGCATGGACATGTTGGGCTGAAGGGTCTGTTTCCATGCTATAAACCTGTATGACACTAAATGCCCTGAGCTGTTTGGGGAAGGAGCAGAATGTACAATATTAAAGGGTCTGCCCTTCAGTGTCTTGGTGTGTGCCCAGTGAAATTGCCATTTGAAGGGCCTCCCATTGCACGGACTTGTAGATACCCCACCCCCACCCGAGGCTGTACATCTAAACACTTACCCTGCTGGCCTCATGTTCAGGTGCAGACATCTTCATTTCTGAGTCACAGCAGGATGGAAGGCAAGAGCAGGTTTCACTCAGACACTGAGTTCCGGCCTCCTCCTCTGCACGCAGGGGAACTCTCAAGGATAAAATGTCCCTTCTTGCTGGCACAGCCCGCCCTGTTAACCTCTCAGACGTCACACTTCTCCGAGTGCCCACCCAACCCATCTGCATCTACATACCCTTCAGCCCTGAGCCCAGTCCCGTCGGGTCAATATGCCAGGTTTGGGAATGCACTGCCCCCTCCTTGTATCCAGGGTGTTTGTGACTCTCACTGAATCCCTCCCCCTTATATAGTGAGTTGTCTCCCTGCAATATCATCATTTCCCAACTTCCCAACTCCGTTTCTCACTATTATGTTCCCTCGGCGTCAATTCACAGAAGTGGCATCCTTGACAGTGCCCTACGAGTGGCTCGGAGGTATGCCAGGATAGTGTGTGGTGAGACTGGCACATGTCGGATTCCAAAGTCTGTGAATGTGGGCTGTGTGCGGTCACCACCCAGAAACCGTACCTTGAGTTGTTGGTGCCGGGGTTCCAAGCTGGAGGGCTGGAGGAACAAGCAGTGAGCTGGAGTCACCAGGTTCCCAGTCTGACTTCTTTCCATGATGGAATTGTTAGTGTCTGGTTTCTATCCAGTGGATGATAGGATGGGCATCTGCATATTAATGAGGTGAGAAATGGTGTTAATGAGGGTGATTACGAGCAATGTCAATAAATGACTTTCACCACAGCCCACCTTATTCTTGCCCCTGTATTACTCACTCGGGGTTCCTCTTCTACTCTAATTGTTCACTCCTTGTCAATCGTTTTGCCATTTTGAGCTGACTTTTATTTTCTGTTCCTGACCTACCAGCCAACTTTTAGCAATTATCTGTTTTTTATTGAACTTCAATGTCATTTTAAATACGGATGGTGGGTGTTCCATTTGGAAGTTTTCCTTTCTCATTTTGAATATATTTATTGTGTGTAATCTGAATTATGTCCTTCAATGCTGACCACTACTGAGTTCTCCCTGAACCTCATTTCCATGTTCCCTTTCATGTTCTCAGATCTCCCCATACTTAAATTTATAACAAAGGTCTTGGACTCACCCTTCTCTCTCTCATACTCTGTTTCCCCATCGGCTGTAATTTGCCCTGTTTCACATATTTCTCCAGTTACATATTTATAATCTACTATTGAATCGATATGTGTCACTCTATTAGACTGTGTATTCCAAGTCCGAATCACTCATTGTGTGGAACAAAAATGTTCACGTCACCCTCTGCTTCTTTTGCCAATCATATTAAATCTGTGTGCTCTGATTATTGCCTTTACAGGTCTTTAGGAGCATAGAAACTAGAGGATGCCATTCAGCCCATCAAGTCTCCTCGGCCATTTAATTCAATCCTGGCTGACCAGACACTTCAATGCCTTTTACCGACGATCCTCCGAACTCTTGATATGATTGATACTCAAAAATTTATCAACCATTACTTTCGATAGACTCGTAGGCTGAGCTGCTGCAGCCCTCTGTGAAAGAGCTTTCCAAAGATATTGAGCAAAACAATTCCTCATCAACAGAGTCCTGAATGGCATGTTTCTTATTCTTAATCAATGCTTATTTCGAGTCTCCTTGACTGATATATTCCTGCATCTATTTTGTCTATCCTGCCAAACATTCTGTAGATTTCCCACATGACAATAACTCCGATTTCCCCAGTCCATCCATGTATCTGAATTCCCTTCATGCTGGAACCCACACTGGTTAAAAGTTTCCACGTCCTTATTAAAGTGTGCTGCCTCGTACTGGTTACACAGCAGAAAGCCCAAAGATATAAACATCAAATTCATCACTGATTGTTCTGACAAAATACAAAGGTCTTCTCCAACTCCTTCACACTACCCCCTTGGTTCCAGCATATTGTTGCATTTCCCTTGGTAACTGCTGTGCCGATATAATTGTTGAACTGACTGTTGTTCTGAATGAATTTAACTTGGTAGTTGTGATGACTCTGTATTTCCGAGTAAAAAGTGAGGTCTGCAGATGCTGGAGATCAGAGCTGAAAATGTGTTGCTGGTTAAAGCGCAGCAGGTCAGGCAGCATCCAAGGAACAGGAAATTCGACGTTTCGGGCAAAAGCCCTTCATCAGGAATGAGGAAAATGTGTCCAGCAGGCTAAGATAAAAGGGAGCCTGCTGCACACATTTTCCTCATTCCTGATGAAGGGCTTTTGCCCAAAACGTCGAATTTCCTGTTCCTTGGATGCTGCCTGACCTGCTGCGCTTTAACCAGCAACACATTTTCAGCTCATGACTCTGTATTTCCCCATATGCACTCCCTCCACAAGCGTTCTTTCTTAATTGACTCGGCCAGTGATGAACAAGTGGTCGAATCCCTTGGTAAACTGGTGATGTCAGTCTCGACTCATTGACTTAAGCAGCACTGAAGGACGCTGGTCAACAAAGATCTGACAACATTAATGCCTCTTTACACCTGTAACGCTGGAGACCATCGAAACAGAAGTGAATATTCAATGACTGATTAAGAGTTAAAATCGTTTCAATTCAATACCTTTCCAGACAGTGAGTTCCAGATGCCCACTTCGCTCTGGGAAAAAAAATCATTTTCTCTCCTCTTTACTCTCTGCTTCTCACGGTAAATCTATGCCTCCAGTTTATTGACCTCTTTACTCATGGTGAAAGTGTCTTTTGATTTGCCCTATCTCCAATCCTCATAATCTTGTACACCTCGATCAGGTCCCCTCTCACTCCTTACTGCTCCAAGGTAAATAGCCCCAGCCTTTCCAATCTTTCCTCATTGCTCAGACCCTCCAGCCCAGACAACATTCTGGTGAATCTCTTCTGTTTCCTCTCGGGTGCAATCACATCCTTCCTATAATGTTGGTGACCAGAACTACAGACATGACTCTAGTTGTGGCCTAAACAATGCACAACACCACCACCCAACTCGTCCTTTTCATCTAAGCCTCCACTAATAGAACATAGAACATAGAAAAGTACAGCGCTGTACAGGCCCTGCGGCCCTCGATGTTGCGCCGACCAAAGCCTACCTAACCTACACTAGCCCAATAACCTGCATATGCTTATCCAATGCCCGCTTAAATGACCATTAAGAGGGAGAGTCCACCACTGCTACTGGCAGGGCATTCCATGAACTCACAACCCGCTGAGTAAAGAATCTACCCCTAACATCTGTCCTACACCTACCACCCCTTAATTTAAAGTTGTGTTCCCTAGTAACGGCTGACTCCATTAGCGGAAAAAGGTTCTCACTGTCAACCCTATCTAAACCCCTAATCATCTTGTAAATAAAAGACAAGTACCTCAAACGCCTTCTTAACCAGGTTATCTACCCGACCTGCTACCATCAGGGATCTGTAGATATGCATCCGAGGTCTCTCTGATCTTCAGCCCTTTCCAGGGCCCTATCTTTCAGAGAGTAATCCCTTGCCTTGTTCGCCCCTCCTAAAATAACACAGAGAATATAGAACAATCCTGTGCAGTACAGGCCATTCGTTCCTCGATGTTGCGCCAACTAAAGAAGTTAATCTGATGCCCATCCAACTTACACCATTCCATTATTATCGAAATGCATGTCCAATGGCTATTTAAATACCATTGCCATGCCACGCCCCTCCTCCTCTCTGAGTAAAGAAACTACCCATGATGTCTGTCCGAAATCTATTACCCTACAATTTAAATCTATGCTCCCTCATGTTAGCCTTCACCATATGAGGTAAAAGGATCTCACTATCCATCATATCTAACCATCTGATTATCTTTAACGTCTCGATCAAGTCACTTCTCAACCTTTTTTCTCTGCAACGAAAACAGCCTCCAGTCCCTCAGCCTTTCCTCATAAGACCTTCCCTCCATACCAAGTAATATGCAAGTAAATCTACACTGAACCCTTTCCATAGCTTCCACATCCTTTCCCAGAACTGCACACAATACTCCAGGTGTGGGCTTACGAGTTTCTTGCACAGCTAAAGCATGACCTCATGGCTCTGAAACTCAATCTCCCCACCAATAAGCTTCAACACACCATATGTCTTCTTAACAACTCTGTCAACGTGGGTTGCAACTTTCAGGGATTTATGCAACTGGACGCTTAGAACTCTCTGTTCATCTACACTGCCAAGAATTTTACCATTAGCCCAGAACTCTGCATTCCTGTTATTTCTCCTGAAGTGAACTATAGAACAGAGAACATAGAACATAGAAACATACAGCGCAGTACAGATCATTTGGCCCTCGATGTTGCGCCGACCCAAGCCCACCTAACCTACACTAGCCCACTATCCTCCATATGCCTATCTAATGCCCGTTTAAATGCCCATAAAGAGGGAGAGTCCACTACTGCTACTGGCAGGGCAGTCCATGAACTCATGACTCGCTGAGTAAAGAATCTACCCCTAACATCTGTCCTATGTCTACCTCCCCTTAATTTAAAACTATGCCCCCTCGTAATAGCTGACTCCATACGTGGAGAAAGGTTCTCATTGTCAACCCTATCTAAACCCCTAATCATCTTGGACACCTCTATCAAGTCACCCCTAAACCTTCTTTTCTCCAATGAAAACAGCCCCAGGTGCCTCAGCCTTTCCTCATACGATCTTCCTACCATACCAGGCAACATCCTGGTAAACCTCCTCTGCACCCGTTCCAGTGCCTCCACATCCTTCCTATAGTATAGCGACCAAAACTCCTCACAATACTCCAGATGTGGCCACACCAGAGTCTTATACAACTGCAACATGACCTCAGGACTCCGGAACTCAATTCCTCTACCAATAAAAGCCAGTAAGCCATATGTCTTCTTCACAGCACTATTTACCTGGGTGGCAACTTTCAGAGATCTGTGTACATGGATACCAAGATCCCTCATCCACACTACCAAGTATCCGACAATTAGCCCAGTACTCCATCTTCTTGTTACTCTTACCAAAGTGAATCACTTCACACTTACCTACATTGAACTCCATTTGCCACCTTTCTGCCCAGCTCTGTAGCTTATCTATATCCCCCTGTAACCTTCCTCACTGTCAAAAACTCCACCAATTTTCGTATCATCCACAAACTTGCTCACCCAACCTTCTAGCCCCCTCCTCCAGTTCATTTATAAAAATGACAAACAGCAATGGTCCCAAAACAGATCCTTGCGGAACACTGCTAGGAACTGCACTACAAGATCACCCTTTACCATCAACTACTACCCTCTGTCTTCTTCCAGCCAGCCAATTCCTAATCCAAACCTCTAACGCACCCTTAATGCCATACCTCCGTATTTTTTGAAGTAGCCTACCATGGGGAATCTTATCAAATGCCTTACTAATGTCCAAATACATCACATCTACTGCTTTACCCTTGTCCACCTCCTTAGTCACTTTCCCAAAGAATTCGAAAGGTTTTGTGAGGCATGGCCTGCCCTTCAAAAAACCATGCTGACTATCCTTGATCACATTATTCCTATCCAGATGTTCATAAATCCTATCCCTTACAATTTTCTCTAAGACTTTGTGCACAACAGAACTGACACTCACCGGCTGAAAGTAACTAGTGTTATCCCTACTCCCCTTCTTGAACAAGGGAACCACATTTGCTATCCTCAAACTATCTTGCACTTTTCTGCATTAAACTCCATTTACACTTCTCAGGCCAGCTCTGAATCTTATCTGTGTCCCTCGGTAGCCCACAACAGGGGCTGCATGATGGCACAGTTGTTAGCCATGCTGCCTCACAGCGCCAGTGATCTGGTTTTGATTCCAGCCTCAGGCGAAAGTCTGTATGGAGTTTGCACTTACTTCCCATGTCTGTGTGGGTTTCCACTCATAATCCAAAGATATGCAGCTCAGGTGAATTAGACATGCTAAATTGCACATAGTGTTAGGTGCATTAGTCAGGAGTAAATGTAAGGAAATGGGTCTGGGTTGGTTATTCTTCAGAGGGTCGGTATGGACTTGTTGGGCCGAAGGACATGTTTCCACGCTGTAGGGAATCTTGTCTTTGGCAACATCTGCAAAGCTACCTACCTGAGTGTTGTCTGCAAATTTACTAACCAATCTTTCTACGCCCACATCCAGACCATTTATAAAAATGACAAACAGCAGTAGCTCCAAAACAGAAGCTTACAGCACACTGCTGGTAACTGAGCTCCAGGATGAATATTTCCCATTTGCCACTACCCTCTGTCTTCATTCAGCTAGCCAACTTCGGATTCAAACCGCTGAGTCAACTTCAGTCTTGAAATTCCATAGTTTGTGCAATAGCTAACCATGTGGAACCTTATCAAAAGGCTTACTGATATCCAATTCCTCGTAACCTTTTCCCAGACCTTACACACAACCGAATTCAGGCTCATTGGCCTATAATTACCAGGGTTGGCACAAATTCTCTTCTTAAAGAAGGGAACAAAATTTGCTATCCTCCAGTGTTATGGCAGTACTCCTATCAACATTGATGACATAAAGATCAACACCAAACACTCTGCAATGTCCTCCCTGGCTTCCCAGAGAATCTGGGGTCAATCCTACCTAGTCCAGGGGTCTTGTCTATTTTAAGATATTCCAAAACTGTAAAAACCTCCTTTTGCCAACTGCAATCCTATCTAATCTAATAGACGGTATCTCGATGTTCTCACTGACGTTGACCTTTTCCAAGATGAATACTGATGAAGGGAAAGTAACCCTTTTTCCGGGTTGAGTTCTTGTTGTCCCTGCTCTGCCCAGGTGCCCAGGCCATTGATATCCTCCTGCAGGTTACAGATACCTTCCACACCTTTTACCACCCTGCCAAGTTTCATGCCATCTGTGAACCTCTTTATCATATTCTCTGAATTTAAATCTAAATGATTCATGTACACAACAGACAGCAAGCTCTGTGAAACCCCACTGGAAACAGACTTCCTGTCACTGAAACATCCCTTAAGGAACTTATCAATTTTATTTAGGAGTCTGAACCCCCAATCAAGCCATAATGTTCTTGGAAAGGATTAATTTCCTGGATGGATGCTGTAATTAAGCTGGTACAAGACCACAGGCATAACTAAGCAAAATATGTTTTTTCCCCAATATAGCTGACACGGACTTCCTGAGACACAAAAAGCTATAACAATAAACATACTTCTATCAGACTGGAAAAGTGCCCGCTCATGGATTTCCACACATATTCACAACATTGGAATATTTCTCCATCATATTGTTGCTACCTTTTTATTACTGAGTTATGAGAAAATGAATATTTATTTCAACAAACTGTGGAGCTGGAAAGCATCAGAGAAGCAGGCAAGTCCTGATGCAGCATCCTGACCTAAAACATCGCCTTTCCTGCTCCTCTGATGCTGTCTGACCTGCTCGACCTTTCCTGTTCCACATTTCATCCTCTCTGACTTCTAACATCTGCATTCATTATTATCTCCAATAAATATTTATCTGTTTGTTAACTGATCAGATAAAAATTTCGGATGTCAAATTCAAAATAAAATATAACAATTTATATAATGTACATGACAATAGCATCCACTGATCACTCTCCCATGAGTATCCCCTGACCATATGTGGCCTTAATCTGGAAAGACCACATCCATTTGCAAGGAATTCATTCCCTCAATGATTTCATGTTTTCCTCATTCCTGGTTAACTGATTTTTTTTATTATCTTTTTTCAAACTAATCTCTGCTTGCAATGTACCTCTTCTCTCTCACTTCAGACTTCACGCCTCTCGCTCCCTCAACCACCCTCTTATAGTTTTTAACTCTTTCTCTGTCTCTCTCTTCCCACTCTCTTACAGTATCACTCTCCCTCTTTCATTCCCATCATTCCTCTCCCTCTACCACCCTCTCGTGGTTTTTAACACTTTCTGTCTCTCTCTTTCTCTCTCTCTCCCTCCCAGTCTCTTGCATTATCACTCTTCCACTTCCATTCCTATCCTTCCTCTCCCTCTACCACCCTTTAGAGGTTTTAACTCTTTCTCTCACTCTCCAATATCATTCTCTCTGTCTCTTTCTCTCCCTCCCACTCTTGCAGTGTCAGTCTCTCTTTTCCATCCCTCTCCTTCCTGTCTCACCTGTTCTCTTGTGGCCTGTCCTTGTTCCCCATCCCACTGGTTTCTCAGTACCCCTCAGCACCATTGTGTCAGCACCATCTCCTGACAGTTTTCTTATGGCCTTCCCATAATTTCCCAATCCCAACATGGCCTCATTGTCTCGTCTGGGATTACTTGGAACTTCCCTCTTGCCCCTACAATACTCGTAGACCTGTCTGCCATGGCTGGTTTGGCTCCTCCCTCTGGCTTTCCCTTCAAGACATTGTCTCCATCTACCTGCTCCAAGCCCACAACCCACCTTCCCCCCCAGAGAGACCCTGACTGGCAGCAATTACTGAGCTGCATAGTGTACCCGCATCCAAACCCCACTCAACAATCACAAGTTATATCTCTCTTGCATTTGTCACTGATCAGCTCATCAGTAAACCTATCAACAGCCAGAATGCAGAGAAGCAGCCTATGGTTGAAGGAGCACCTGCTATCCATTCTCACCAGCATCTGGGGACTTGTGGAAAATTAAAACCAGCGTATCTGCTATCTCATTCAGCATTCCCTTGAAAACCTTTGGATGCATTTTGTCAGAATCTGGGATAAGTCAGTTTTTAGTTCAAATAATTTTCTGAGCAACCATTCATGATGATTGTCATTGGTTTTAGATCATACCTTCCTTGCAAGATTTGAAAATCACTGTAAGTCTCGTAAATTGCTAACACTGATTTTATTAAGGTGTAACGTTACTCTCAGCTGAAATTAACATGTACTTGTTTATCTTCCTTTTTCATAGTTAACATAGTGACAATAGTGATTCTGTCGCAGAGAAAATGTGATCTTTCTAAATGTATCAATTGCTACCTGGTGGCCATGGCAGCAGTGGACTTATTGCTCATGATCATTGATCTGATATTGAGACACATTCCAATTATTTATAAAAATGAATTTATATTTCTGATGACCATCCCCGTGTGTAACATCCACGCTGTCCTGGTTTTAGCAGTTGTGGATTGTTCTGTCTGGTTCACTGTCGCTTTCACCTTTGATCGATTTGTGGCCATTTGTTGGCAAAAGATGAAAGGCAAGTATTGCACTGAGAAAACAGCAGCTGTGGTTCTGGGAACAATAACTGTGCTCAGCTGTTTAAAGAACATTTCCTGGTATTTCATGCTACATCCTTGGTATAAGCTGAGAAATAAGCCCTGGTTTTGTATGACGAAAAAGTACATCATGTGATCTCCCGTCTGGGGATCGATCGAACTGATTCACTACATTCTGACCCCAGTACTCCCATTTGTTCTGATTCTGCTGCTCAATGCTTTCACTGGGAGGTGCATTTTAGTGGTCAGCAGAGCCCGCAGGAGTCTCCAGTCTGACAGCAGGGGGCAGCATTCCAAAGACCAACACTTGGAGAGCAGAAGAAAATCCATCATTTTAATGTTTCTTATCTCAGTGAATTTTGTCCTATTATGGTCAATCTTTCTGGTGTATTCTGTGTGGAAACGAATGCATTATTTGGTTTTTAAGGCTGTCATTTTCCGATACATTTTACGAGATGTAGGATTCATTCTCCAGCTACTGAGTTGCTGCACAAACACATGTATATATGCCATGACCCAGACTAAGTTCAGAGAACAGCTGAAGAACATGTTAAAACAGCCTTTTGCTCCATTAGTTAAATTTATGAAAAGATGAGATGGATTGATCCATTCTGGGATCAAAAACTATTTGGTTGGGGAATTGTTGAGTTAAATGTTTTCATAATGAAGCACGTACCAGGCCATTAGGAATGGTCAGTTTTACGTTTTATTCATCAAACTTCCCATGTAACACAAGTAGTTGGTCTGTACCAGTTCCAACTGCCTGGTAAAAGGTACATAGAACATAGAACGTTACAGTGCAGTACAGGCCCTTCAGTCTTCGATGTTGTGCCGCCCTGTCAAACTAATCTGAAGCCCATCCCACCAACACTATTCCATGTACGTCCATTTGCCTGTCCAATGACGACTTAAATGCACTTAAACTTGGCGAATCTACAACCGATGCAGGCAATGCCTTCCATACCCTTACTACTCTCTGAGTGAAGAAACTACCGCTGACATCTGTCTTACACCTATCTGCCCGCACTTTAAAGTTATGTCCCCTTGTGTTTGCCATCCCCATACTTGGAAAAAGGCTCTCCCTGTTCACCCTATCTAACGCTCTGATTATCTTGTATGTCTCTATTAAGTCACCTCTCAACCTCTTCTCTCTTAAGAGAACAGCCTCAACGCCCTCCGCCTTTCCTCATAAGACATTCCTTCCATACCAGGCAACACCCTACTAAATCTCCTCTGCACTCTTTCCAAAGTTTCCATTTCCTTCTTATAATGCGGTGACCAGAACTGTACACAATACTCACGTGTGGCCATACCAGAGCTTTGTCCAGCTGCAGCATAACCTCCTGATTCCGGAACTCAATCCCTCTTATCAATAAAGGCCAAAACACTGTATGCCTTTTTAATAACCCTGTCAATCTGGGTGGCAACTTTCAGGGATCTGTGTACATGGACACCGAGATCTCTCTGCTCATCTGCACTCCCAAGAATCTTACCATTAGCCCAGTACTATGCATTCCGATTACTCCATCCAAAGTGTATCACCTCACACTTGTCCACATTAAACTCCATTTGCCACCTCTCAGCCCAGCTCTGCATCCTATCTATGTCCCTCTGCAACCTACTACATCCTTTGTCAATACCCACAGCTCCACCAACCTTAGTGTTGTCCGCAAATTTACTAACCCACCCTTCTAAGCCCTCATCCAGGTCATTTATAAAAATGATGAACAACAGTGGACCCAACACCGACCGTTGTGGTAAACCGCCAGTAACTGGACTCCAAGCTGAACATGTTCCATCAACTACACCCCTTAGTTTTCTTTCAGCAAGCCAATTACTGATCCAAACGGCTGTGTCTCCCACAATTCCATTCCTCCTCATTTCGTATAATAGCCTACTGTGGGGTACCTGATCGAATGCCTTGCTGAAATCCATATACACCACATCAACCGGTTTAGTTACTTTGTCAAAAAACTCAATAAGATTCGTTAGGCACGACCTACCCTTCACAAAACAGTGCTGACATTCCCTGATCAGATTAATATTTTCCAGATGGTTATAAATCCTATCTCTTTTAATTTTTCCAACACTTTAGCAACAAATGAAGTGAGAATCACTGATCTGTAATTACCAGGGTTGTCTCTACTACCATTTTTTGCACAAGGGGACCACATTTTCTCTCCTTCTGTCCTCAGGCACTATTCCTGTAGACAATGATGATTTGAACATCAATGCCTGCTTCCCTGAGGATCCGAGGATAGATCCCATCCCGCCCAGGGGGCTTGTCTATTTTCACATTCTGCAGTATTTCTAATACCGCTTCCTTGCGAACCTCAATCTCTTATCGTCTAGATGAAAGTATCTCTGTATCTTCCTCGCCAACATTTTCATTTTCTGTAATGAACACGGTCGAAAAATATTTATTTAGTGCTTCCCCTAGGTCCTCTGTCTCCACACGCAACTTCCCACTATTATCCTTGATTGGTCCTAATTTTCCTCTCGTCATTCTTTTATTCCTGACATACCTATTGAAAGCCTTATGGTTAATCCTGATCCTATCTGCCAACAAATTCTCTCATCCCCTCCTGGCTCTTCTGGGCTCTCTTTTTCGGTCTTCCCTGAATTCCTTGTAACCCTCAAGCACCTAAATTGAGTTTTCACATTTTTTCCTAACATAAGCCTTCACCTTCTCCTTGACTAGAAATTCCACTTCCTTAGTAAAGCACGGCTCACATGTTCTATATCATCCTCCCGCCTGACAGGTACATACTTATCTAGGACACACAGGAGCTTTTCCTTGAATAAGCTCCACATTTTTAGTGTGCTGATCCCCTGCAGTTTCCTTCCTTATTTTACGCTTCCTAAATCTTTCCGAGTTGCATTGTAATTGCCTTTCCCCCAGCTGTAACTCTTGCTCGGTGGAGTACACCTATCCCTTTCCATGACTGAAGTAAACCTGACAGAAGTGTGATCACTGTCTCCAAAGTGCTCACCTACTACCAAATCTAACACCTGGCTAGGCTTGTTACCCAGTACTAAATCTAAAGTGGCTTCGCTCCTTGTAGTGTGTCAAGAAGCCCTCCTGCACACACTGGACAAAAACTGACCCATCTATAGTACTCATACTGCAGTGATCCCAGTCAATATTTGGATAGTTGAAGTCCCCCATGACAACTCCCTTGTGTCTCTCACTCATATCGAGAATTATCTTTGCTATCCTTTCCTCTACATCTCTGTGACTATTCGAGGCCTATAGAAAACTCCCAGCATGGTGACTTCCCCTTTTCTGTTCCAAACCTCAGCCCATACTACCTCAGTTCATGAGTCCCCAAACATCCATTCTCCAACTGTAATATTGTCCTTGACCAACAATGCCACACCGCCCCCTCTTTTACCATCTTCTCTGTCCTTACTGAACCATCTGATTCCCAGAACCTGTAATGGCCATTCCTGTCCCTGCTCCATCCATGTCTCCTTAATGGCCACAACATCGAAGTCCCAGGTACCAACCCACGCTGCCAGTTCACCCACTTTATTTCAGATGCTCCTCACATTGAAGTACACACACTTCAAACCAGGTTCTCCCTTGCCAGTGTCAGATACTTGATTTGGGAACTCTCTACTCTTAACCTCTTCTGTCCCTGTCATACAGTTTTGGTTCACACATCCATGCTGCATTAGATTAAATCCACCTTAATAGCTTTAGCGAATTTCCCACCTAGGACATTGGAACCCCTCTGGTTTAGATGAAGGCCATCCTGCTTGTAGAGGTCCCATCTACCGCAGAAAGAGGTCCAATTATCCAAAATCCTGAAACCCTCCCTCCTGCACTATCGCTGTAGCTACATGTTTAACTCCTTTCTCTCCCTTTTCCTCACCTCACTCGCACGTGGCACGGGCAGCAAACCAGAGAAAACAACTCTGTTTGTCTTAGCTCTAAGCTTCTATCCTAGCTCCCTGAATTTCGGCCTCAAGTCCCCATCTATCTTCCGACCTATGTTGCTGGTGCCAATGTGGATCATGACTTGGGTCTGCTCTCCCTCCCCCCTGGTAGGATCCCAAAAACAAGATCAGAGACTGTATCTTTAAGAGAGTTAATTTCCTGAAGAACTACCTAACCCAGCACCAAGATACCTATGTAGCATTGGGTCAAACTTCTCGATTAGTTACGGGTCCTGGAGATGACAAAACAAATTCAAATTTGGCTAATTCTTTGAAAGCATGCTCCAAAATACCAATCTCCAATCAAGTTTGCATTAGCATTTTGACAATATTTGCACAAATGAAACGATCCAATGTTTCAGAATATAAAACCCGCAAACAAACATTTGTAGGAGAACTGCCAAGCCATCAACATATGCAGACAGACCGGAGAAAAGCTCTCGTAAAGGTACATTAGTCCTTATACCCTCATAACACCTCTCCACTGAAGAAAACAAATGAAAAAGTGGCTTATTTTTCTATTCTTTAAACCAATTACCTTGACATACAGAAAACGTTAATCAAAGTTCATCCTAACTTCCTCCTGAGTTTTGGTTTCTGTTTTGATAACAATTCAACTGTGACCAATCAATTTAGACCAAACACTCAGCCCTTCAAAGCCAATCGAGTTTAAAATCTGATGATATTGACAGCCTGAAACCAATCCAACGAGAGGAATTTCAGGTCGAATCAAGGGGATAAAAACAATTGTTTTTGAACATCGAGGACAAAGTGAACCAACAGCACTGAACAGCTCTGAAAGAAATCTCAGAACGCACCCATTATTAAAGGTACAAAGGAATTTTATACAAAGATAATCGCAGTCCAAACAGCTCAGCGGGAAACAGCAGAATTAAAAGGATGGAAGTAAACAGCACATTCAGAAGACCAGAAGGAAAACAGCATTCCCTGCTGAATGGACTTTGTGAGATTAAATTAATTTAATGTTTCGTAATTGTGCTATTGAAGCAGCATTTTAATTGGATTGGGGTCAGATAGGGAAAACGGGAGAGGGCTTGTTCATCGTTTTTGTTTAGTGTTCACTACTGAGTTAGAAGAATGAATGGTCATGTTTTTCTTTAGAGAGTGGAAATCAGGGGATTTCTTTCATTCAGATGTGGTGAAAGCGGCAAAGCTGGTGGGATTAGTGGAAGTAGTAAAGGGAACCTCATTAGAGGTCAAGGAGCTGCAGGAGAGTGCACAGAATACACAGGCACTACGTGTTGAGTTAATCAATGAAGTCTTCACCTCTGTGAGTAAAGGTTACTTAGGAACAACTGGGGGAGAAAGGAAAGAAATTGCAATTTCAAGAGATACGGGATCTGGTAAGTGTCTAATATTCAGAGATGAAAGTATTTGCACTCCTTCTGATTAGTTTCCTACAAGAGTGGTAATTTGTGGAATCGATGGACTGAAGATTTGCATTCCTCTGTGTAAGAACAGGTTGGAGAGCCAAATCAAGTTTGGGGAAGTGATAGCGGGAGTTACTGACAGATTGTTACTACCGGGAATACAGTTTGTTTTTGGAAATAACCTAGTAGGATCCAAGGTGGGAGTGATACCCCTTATGTGCAGAAGCTGAAGGAGAACCAGGGAACTGAGGTCTTTAAAAAATATACCTTGGATTTGTTTCCAGACTGTGGAATAAAAAAGATCTCACTCTCATAAGTTACAGCACGAAGGAAACACTAAAGAGAAAGATGAAGGAGTTGAGCTTCAGTTAGCTGACACCCTGTTTGATGTAATGGTGCAGGGAACATCTGACCAGGCAGAGGGTCAGGCAGAGGTGTTTAATCCTGAAAGACTAATAAAAGATGTCACGATAAAGTATCTATATCATGATGCATACTCAGTAATGGAATCAGAAGCATTCCCAAGGGTTATTCTCTTAAGGAGAGAATCCAAAGGCGAAAATTGAGACCATGGCAGGTTAATGCAGCAGAATAATGAGGAAGTGGACTAGATAGTGTTGCCAGTCGCATAAAGACAGGAAGTGCTTTGGCTAGCACATGAATTACTTGTAGGAGGTCAGCTGGTGTGAGGAAAATTCAGGCTAAGATACAAAACCATGTCTGTTGGCCTGGACAGCATCAGCATGTGGTTCAAGTTTGTTGTACATGTCATACGGACTAAATGGTAGTTAAGCCATGGGCAGTAATAAACCCAGCCCCTTTGTTGATAATCCCCACATTCGAGAAGCTTTTCACGATGGTTATGATTGATCGTGTAGGTCCCCTCCCTAAAATTAAAAGTGGGAACCTGTATTTGCTAACCAAAATGGATATGTCTGCCAGTTTTCTGGAGGCAATTCCATTATGGAGTATTAAGGTTAAAAGGATGGTGGAGGAGTTGGTAGCTTTCTTTATCTGGTATGGGCTACCCAGGGAGATTCAATCAGACCAAGGGTCTAACATTACTGCTAAATTATTTGTGGAAGTCATGGATAGTTTGGCACACAGCACTTTAATTCAAGTGTAGATCATCCTGCATCCCAGGGAGCATTGGAAAGGTAGCATCAGACCCTGCAGCCAATGTTAAGAGCTTACAACCAGGATTACCTCAATGATTGGACTAAATGTATCACATTCCTTTTGTTTACCATTAGAAATGCCCAAATGAATCAACTCAGTCTTGATGCAGGAGGATGAAGATGGAATTGAACAGCCAATTTGCTATTTTTTGAAAAAACTCAATATCCACCAGAGAGAATGTCCCACCATTGAGAAACATTTATTGAGTTTGAATTTACAACATTTTAATATTTTTGTGACAAATTATATTTCAGAGATGGTTGTGTATAAGGATCACAACTTTCTCATATGAATTAAAAGATTTAAAAGATAAAATTATGAGACTATTTCATTGGAGTCTTATGTCACAGATTTTTAATTAATAAATGAAACATGTTGCGGCTCATACAATGTTATTGCAGACGTGTTATCACAGAATTAAAAGGAAATGGAAAGATAAGGTCAATTTCAATGTTATATAAATGCACAGAATTAATATGAGGTGAATAATTTATTTAAATCGCATATGTATTTAATAATAATAGCTTTAAGATACAGAAACAAAACTGAAGCCATCGTTTCATTATGATAGTTCATTCTTTCTTTAGGGGTGGAGGGGAGGTGTTGCAACATTTATGGTTATTTTAAGATAGAAATTGTTTTCTGCATTTAAATCACAGCCACCACTGCCAGTATAGAGAGTAGCTGGGAGACGGACTATTCCATTTAGATACAGATGCCAATTGGCTATTCAACTGATACCTGAGTTTTTGTTGCTGTTTTGTCAATAATTCAAATGCAACCAGTATTTTTACTTATGCCCAGGATACCAAAACCCAACTGAATTTGAATTTATTGTATTCACAAAATCGTACCAATGAAAGCGTACAATGTTGGGGAGTATAAAATACGAGGGGAGTTTGAAAATTGTTCAGAGGAACAGCCATAGAGTCACAGAACAAATGACATCTGAAGAAAAAAGACGTTGTTTTCAATGAAATCTTAGAAGGAAATATCTATTAAAAGTTCCTTTTCCTGTAAAAGCAGTTAGAAGTAAGAAGACGGCCCAGGGAGCAGACCACAGAATTGGAAAACTGGAAGGAAGACAGCTTACGGGACTGCATGGCCTTTGAGAGATTATGTTAATGTAAAGTTTAATCGTTTTGTTAATGGAAAAGCATATTTATAAAGTTCAGGTCATCTAAGAGATACCAGTTAGTTCGGGGAAAGAGTATTCAATTTGTTAGTTTTGGTTAGTACTCACTATTAAAGTTAAACAAATTGTGACTTTTCTTCGATAAAGTAAATTGAAATTGAAGGTGGAGATGAATACGATGATATGCAGGATCCAGCTCCATGGGAACTTTCCACTTCTCTTTTGGCTTCTTTCCTGAGGGAAGTTGGAAAGCAGTTTGCAGCTTATTCCGATTCGATCTCTGGGGATGTGACACAGCAACATTGACAGAAACATGACTCAGCCATAACAAAACTGCAAACAGGTTGGGGAAATCAAAGGAGATTTCGCAATATTGATCAAAGACAGTAACATAGCCCCTGAATTAGATACACTTCCTGAATTCGAATCTGTATGGTTGGAGGTCAGAAACAGGAAGGAAGCAGTGACCTTGTTGGGTGTTTATTGTGGAGCCCCAAGTAGTGGGCAGGAAGTAGAAGAGAGCATTTCTAGGCAGATGATGGAAATTTGCAGGAGAGAAGGGTTGTGATAAACAGGGATTTCAATAACTGAGGCAGACTGGGTAAAAGACAGAACATAGAAAAGTGGAGCACAGAACAGGCCCTTCGGCCTATGATGTTGTACCGAGGATTAATCCTAGTGTAAAGTAAAATAACCTTACCTACGTATCCTTCAACTCACTGCCATCCGTGTGTATGTCCAGCAAGCACTTAAATGTCCCTAATGACTCCACTTCCACCACCACCGCTGGCAAAACATTCCATGCATTCACAACTCTGCGTGAAGGACTTACCTCTGACGTCTCCTCTATTCCTTTCTATTGATATCTTAACACTATGACTCCTCGTCCAAGTCAATCCTGACTTGGAGAAAAGTCTCTGGCTATTGACTCTATCCATGCCTCTCATTACCTTGTATACCTCGATCAGGTCAGCTCTCTTCCTGCCTCTTTCCAGAGAGAAAAGTCCAAGCTTTGTCAACCTCTCTTCATAAAGGGTGACGATGAAAGAAAACGTTTTGTCCAGAAGGAGTTGGCTGTGCTTCATTGTCCTCAGAGTGCTTCTTGGGTTTTGTCTTAAAGTATACATCTAGGTTTCGCTGCTTTGCCATCTTTCTTCTTTGATGTAGTTTATGCCATGAACCGCTATCCTGCTTTGTTCTGCATTGTAGTCATTGTCTTCCCTAAGCTGCAGCTGTTTCTCAACTTCCCTCAGGATGGAAGACAAAAGGGAAGTGGAAAGTTCTCATGGGGCTGGATCCTGGACTTCATCGCCTTCATCTCCAGCTTCAACTTCCCCTGCAACAACAAGTCAGAGATTCATAAAGGCATAGAGATGGAAACAGCACGGGAACAGATTCTTTGGTTCAATGCGTCCATGCTGACCAGGTATACTAACGGAATCTAATCCCATTTGCCAGCACTTGGCCTTTATCCCTCTACCATTCCTATTCATTTGTCCATCCAGATGTCTTATAAATATTGTAATTGCACCACCTTCCACCACTTCCTCTGGCAGCTCATTCCATACTCGTAACACCTCCATGTTAAAAGATTGTCCCTTACATTCCTTTTATGTCTTTGCCCTCTCACCCTTAACCAATGCCCTCCCGTTCTGTACTCCCACACCCCAGGTAAAAGACTTTGTATATTTATCCCACTCATGCTCCTCAAACTCTGACGTTCCACGGAAAACAGTACCAGCTTATTCTGCCCCGCCCTCTTGCTCAAATCCTCCAACTTTGGTGTCACAAAACTGGTGATTTTTCTGAAAGCTGTTCCTTTTCTCAAGGATACTGTGTCCTTGATTTTCTCAGAGGGGTTGTAAAACAGTCTGAGCTCCGAATTGGCTCTGCTGTTCCAGAGATTATAATAGTTTAGAGAGGCCGTTTGTTGAATACATAAACATATGAGACTTTAGGCCACCGCTTTCATGTTTTCGAAGTAACCTGCGTAATAAAATGGGAGTGGTCAGTCCTAAAATTTGAAGTGTTTTACGAGTCAGCTCAGCAGTGGCCTGGGTGGGAACAGGCTGCTCGACTCTCTCTCTCCTTCTGCCCTCTAACTTCGACCTGTCAGCCTTTGTTTCATTTTTACTCTGTGTTTAAAGGGGTTTATTTATTGGGACTTTTGTGTACCTTCACAATATCATAATTAAATCTAGTTTGGATAGCCTTATGTCTGCGGGTATTCTATATTCTGTTATTTCTGCTTTGCACCGAAATTTTTATTTTTTTCTCTCTGTTTTATACCTGGTAGTCAATGTTGCTAACATACTCCAGACAATTTTCACTGCACACAAACATAAACAAATTGCACAGCTAAGGTCTGGGCTGACTGCTTAAGAATGTTGTGAGTGGTCTGGCCTAGTCCATAACACCTGGTTACATCCTTGGAAATCCTTTCTGAATCCTTTCAAGTTTCACAACTCCCTTCCGATAGGAAGAAGACCAGAACTGCTCACGGTATCCCAAAAGTGGCCTTGACAATGTCATATACAGCCACAACATGACCTCCCAACTCCTGTACTCAATGCTCTGATCAATAAAGGAAAGGATACCAAACACCTTTTCTTCTATCCAATGAACCTGCGACTCTCAAGGAACTATGAACCTGAATATCAAGTCCCCTTTGTTCAGCAACACAGTCCAAGACCTTATCATGAAGTGTATAATTCCTGCAGAGATGTCCTGGAGCTGAGATGACTGAATTCCAACATCCACAACCATCTTCCGCTGTGTCTGGTCTGACTACAACCACCGGATAGTTTGTCCCCCATTGATTCCAGTTTTGCTCGGACCCCTTGATGCCACACTCGGTCCAATTGCCCTTGATGTCACAGGCTGTCACTCTCACCTTCCCACTGTAACTCAGCTCTTTTGTGCATTTTTGAGCCAAGGCCATATGAGGTTGGGAGCTGAGTGTTCCTGGTGGAACCCAAACTGGGCGTCACTGAGCAAGTTATTGCTGACTAGGAGCTGCTCAATAGCGTGGCTGATGTCACCTTCCAACACTTTACTGGTGATTGAGAATAGACTGAAGGGGTGGTAATTGGCTGTTTTGGATTTGACCTGCTTTTCCTGTACAGGAAATACCTGGTCAATTTTCCACATTGTCGCAGTTGCCTTTGATGTAACTGTACGAGAACAGCTTGTTAGGGGTGCGGAAAGTCTTGGAACACAATTCTGCAGTATTGTGGTTGGAATGTTGTCAGGACTTATAGTATCTTGTCTCTCCAAACGTTACATGATATCACATGGAATGATTCGAATTGGCTGAGGACTGGTATCTGTAATGCTGGGGACCATTGGAGTAGGGTGAGATGGATCATCCACTAAGCAGATCTGGCTGAAGATTCCTGCAAATTTGTATCTTTTACACTGACGCGCTGGGCTCTTTCATCATTCAGGATGGGAATGTTTGTGGAGCCTCTTCCTCCAGTGATGTGTTTAATTGTCCACTACCATTCACGATTGTATGTGGCAGGACTGCAGAGCTCAGATCTGATCCATTGGTTGTGGGATCATTTAGCTCTGTCCATCACTTGTTGCTTATGCTGATTGGCATGCAATTAGTTCAGTCTCAGGAACTGTTTGGAGTGACCTCAATCCGACAGTTGGAATGCGTTCTCAATTCTATGGTAAATGGAGGGGTTTTCAAAGAGTCATCGATGGCCAGACATCTGAAACTTCTCATAGTTCACTGTACCTCAGTGCAGGATTTAGTTTACCATCGCACCATCACAACGTGGTGATCATATTCTTCAGAATATAACTGCATTCCACATGTAATGTAACCACAGAAGTGAGATGGATTTGCTCAAATGAATATTAGTTACAATTTTGTGTAAGTTATGTGATGTATAATGATGATGGAAAAGATTAATTCAGCGGATGTAAAGATCCTTTATTTCAAAGTTGATGGAACATGGATTTAATTATAATTAGAATCCCAACAGTGTAGAAACAGGCCATTAGGCGCAACAGGTCCACACTGACGCTCTGACGAGTATCACACCCAGACCCATTCCACTACTCCGAGATTTCCCCTGACTAATGCACCGAGCTGACACGTCCCTGAACATTATGTGCAATATAGCATGACCAATTCACCGCACCAGCACATCGTTGGACTGTGGGAGGAAAGCGGAGCAACCAGAGGAAACCCACGCAGACATGGGGAGAATGTGCAAACTCCACACAGACAGTCTACCTGAAGGAGGAATCTAACCGGGGTCCCTGGCGTTGTGAGGCAGCGGTGCTAACCACCGAGACACCTTGCCACAACTTGCATCTTAATCATTAACAACTGCAGACTGGAAAAGCCAAAAAAGTCATGAAGAGGGACAAGTGAATAGTACTCACGCTAATTGTTCATTTTAATGAATAAACAGCAAGGGGAAATGAATTTCAAAACCAGGGTATTATCACGGAAAGCACAGTTAGGTAGCAAGTTATCAACTGATTGAGTAGATACAGAGCTTTACTCAATAAAACACAGAACCAGGTGGCAAACAGTGTATAAAGTAATGGTTTGTAAGACACTAAATACATATCCTGAGGAAAAGGCAGCGATAGGTTGCAGTTAAGGGACAAGGTTGAGGACTGCAGTTTGAGGACAGGTGTTCCATTGAGAATGTGACAACTGACCACTCCCCTTTGCTCAGTATCACCACTTCGTCTTTACTGTGGGAAATATAATCAAGAAGGTGAAACATGTGAAAGCATTCATGATACTCATGTCGTTATGGAGTTAATCCAACTGAAAGTCCCTTTCGATTAGCTCTGGCAACATGGTGTGTTATTGTAATTGACCTCAGGCTTGCAATTACATGATAACAGAGGTCAGAAGTTTGACCAGTTTGTATAAGATAAAAATCTTTACAGTAAGGGCAAGAAGGAAAACAAACGATGATAGAAAGCAAACATGAAATGCTGGAAATTCTCAGCAGCTCTGGCAGTGTCTGTGAGGAGACCGAGTTATCATTTCAGACTGCTAAACCTTTTTCAGAACTGGAAATGTACTGAAACAGGGTTTAAAGCAGTCATGGAAAGGAAGGAACAATAAATGAAAAGACCTGTGGTAACCCGGGAGACAGGCGACATCAGATGGGAGAAGGGATGAAAACGAAAGGCAAAATGGGATTGTAACAGGACAAGTAAAGGAGTAAAAATTATAAATAGGAAAATCCAAAATCATCATCAAAGATGCTTCCCAAAAAAATGGGGCAAAGTTTGTAATTCATACTGATGTCAACAAATTCAGATCAGGAACTCTGACCCATTATTTTGTTGTGGCACAGTGATGATTTTACATCTGTACTTAAAGTCATTAATCATCGAGATTGGGGCAGCATTGTGGCTCAGTGGTTAGCACTGCTGCCTCACAGTGCCAGGGACACAGCTTCGATTCCAACCTCAGGCAACTGTCTGTGTGGAGTTTGCACTTTCTGTCGTCACAGCATGAGTTTCCTCCCACAATCCAAAGAATGGGTCTGAGTAGTTTGCTCTTCGGGGGGTTGTGTTGACTTGTTGGGCTAAAGGGCTTGTTTCCACACTGTATGGATTCCATGAGATAAACAGTATGGAAAGAGACCCTTCAGTGCAATTCCTCCATGATGACCATGTATCTAAAATTAATCTACTCCCATTTCCCTGAATTTGTTACATATCTCTCCAAACTCTTCTTATTCAAATACCAATCCAGACGCCTTTTAAATGTTGTAATACTACCTGCCTTCCCCACTTCCTCTGGCAGCTTATTCCATGCACCAAACACCTTCTGCATGAAAACTTTGCCCATTCGGTTTCTTTTACTTTTTTTCCCTCTCACCCGAAACACATGCCCTCTAGTTTGGACTCACCCACCTCAGGAAAAGGCATTGTCTGTTTTATCCATGCCCCTCATGGTTTTATAAACCTCGATTAGGTCAACCCCTCATGCCCTGATGCTCAAGCATAAACAGCCCCAGCCTATACAGCCTCTCCTTATATTTCAAATCTTCAACTATGACAATGTCCTTGTAAATCTTTTCTGAACCCTTTCAAGTTTCACAACATCCTGCCCTAGGAGGGGTACCAGAAGTGCACACAATATTCCAAACGTGGCCTAACCAATGTCCTGTACAGCAGCAACATGACTCCCACCTCCTTTTGAGAGAAATATTTTTCTCTCTTTACCATTTTGTCTTTTATAACAATTATTTTTGTCATTTAACCTTTCTGTCTTCCACCCAAGTCCAGACCTTTCCATGTTTTCCCCAGCCATCTCATTTCCCTGCCTAATTTAAATAAACTGCTCTGTCCACTCTAGTTCTGACTGCAGGTCTCTAACCTGAATTCCTGCCTGTCCCACTCTCCGTGGATGCTGCCACATCTGTTGAGTACTTTGAGCATTGTGTTTTTATTTCAGTTTGGCAGAATCTACTATATTTTACTCCACACAGGGAATTAAGTGTTGGATTGGCTGAAAGATTTCCTGACCTGCAAGAGGCCACATAAAATTCAATGACTAAAAATGGTATATTATGTTTGGAAATGAGTCCAATCAATGAAAAGTAATCACAATTGTCACTCCATTTTAAATTAGGGAATGGTATATTATGTTTGGATGGAAAGGAATGGTTGAGGATGACATGTGCAGATTTGTTCCAGCAGCCAGTGATGAATTTAATTTTTGATCCCATGTCAAGGATTTGCATTGGTTTAAATGAAACATACAATTCATTGGAAAGAATGTTTAATGAAACATGGATTTCCTCAGTAGATTGAGAAGCAAATAAAATAGCAGCATCATATTGAATGGAAGAAAGAACAGATTAGTAACTATCATTGAGAATTGCAATTATGTTCCACTGGGCCTGATGAGGTACACTCATGGCTCTTACTCTGGGTTATAGGACAACATTTCAAACTTTGATGACATGGTACGGGGAAATGGAGAATGAGTAAGATTGGATTAGAATTCAAAATCCATTGACAGGAAGTGAACTGAGCAGACACATGAGAAATATGTGAGTTAATGCATGCTGTTCTGAAGAATATTGATTGTCTGGATGCGCACATGGTCACAAAGCCCAGCAATAGCTTTGTCAGTGACTAGACTGAGTTCTGAAAGCCCACTATCGGGTTTAGATAGTGGACAATTTCGAGCAGTCGACGGTATTGTTTGGACTGTACCATAGCTGCAGTCCCAGATGGTATTTGCATTCTCACTGATGTTGGTATCTGCAGATAGGGCTTAGCCAGGCTGGAAACAGTGTAAAACACGGTTGCCATGGGAGATGAAAGCGGTTGATTATGTAGTGCGGTCTACAATGGGGAATGGTTTCAGGTTGATGTTTTCTCCTGCTAATCCTCCTGTCATTGGCCCTCAGCTCTGACCCATAGTCATAGAATCATACAGCACCGAGTCAGAGCTTTTGGTGCAACAGGTCATTACAACCAAGTTTCTGAAACTGAACTTGTCCCATTTGACTGTATTTGACCCATGGCCCTCTTAATCTTTCACATTATTTTGGTTGTTGTCCTTATCCAGATATTTTTCCAAAATTGTTTCAGATGATGTCATTGTACCGGCCTCTATCACCACCTCTGGCAGCTCATTCCATACAAGCACCACCCTCTGTGTGAAAACGTTGCCCCTCAGGTCCCGTTTAAACCTTTCCCTTCTCACTTGAACCCAGTGACCTCTAGTTTTGAAGAAGTGAGCCAAATGCCTTCTTTGCCACCCTATCGACCTGATGAGGCGAGGTCCAAGGAACAATATGCCTGCACCCTTCAGTTTCTCTTTTCAATAACTTTCCCCAGGGCCCTACCATTAACTGTGATGAATCCTTGGTGTGGTTAACTCATTGTGAAACAAATAATATGTCCATGACCAGACATTGACCAGGCAAATTAATTGTAATTAAACAACACTTCTAAGAAACAAAACAAGATACATTCTAAAAATATCTGGTTTTCAAATAAAGTCCAACAGCGTTCCCTGAGTCTACCTTATGCACAATAGCATTGGTCCTTCCCTTATTATTCCTGTATATGTTCGCATATTGCTGCGACAAACCTTTCAGCTGCGTTCTTTCCTCCTGAGACAGATAGATTAGTCACCTATCCCATTGACTTCCTCATTGTTTAACGTATTTTGATGAACATCAAACTCCACAACATCTGGATTTGACTTCTCACTCTGTGATGCAGTAACTAACACCTGTTTCTCCAGTTCCTTCTCTCTGTGATGATAAGGTTCAAGCATATTCACATTACATGTGGGATATAGTATTTCCCCTTATCTGACATCTATTCCAGATAGTTTAACTGACTCAACTTTTTCTCAATTTTAGAGGAACCACTCAAGCTGGCTTTGAAGAACAGTCCTACCACTGGTACAATACTAATATGTCAACGCCACTGGAAAACATCCAAATTTCAGAGTTTTATTTGCTAGCTGCTTTATTCTCCTCTGTGCCCTCTTCAGTTGCTGTTTAGCTAACTCACCTACCTTACTTAATCTCTCCTTCACCTCCGATATATAATATAGTTGTGAGATCTCTGACTTCAGTGCTGTCAATTTTTCTTTAATTAAGTTCAAAGGCCCTCTAACTTCATGTCCAAATATTGATTCGAAGGGAGTAGCCTGAGCACATTTGTTTGGGGCATCTCTAATGGCAAACAGCACAAATAGAATAGAATCGTTGAGTGTTGTGTTGGAAAATCACAGTGAACCAGGCAGCAACCGAGGAACAGGAGAGTTGACAATTCACGCATAAGCTCTTCAACAGGAATCGACTCTCCCACTCCTTGGACACTGCTGTGATTTTCCTGCACAACATTCTTCGAAACTGACCTCCAGCATCTGCAGTCCTCACTTTCTCCTAACACAAATGGAATACCTTTATACCAGTCATTTGTATAATCCTGACAGTATGCTCTTAACTTGGTCCTCAAGGTCTGATATCACCTTTCCAAACTCCCTTGGATTCGGAATGATACACACTTGATTTAAGGCGCTGTATGCTTAAGTTATCCATGATGTCCTTAAATAGTCTAGCAGTAAAATTAGACCCTGGATCTGATTGAATCACTCTGGGTAACCCATACCACATGAAGAACGCTATTAACTTTTCAACCACACTTTTTGCCTTAATACTTCATAATGGAATTGCCTCCAGAAATCTGTTACACACCTTCGACTGGGACAATACTACTATTATAGGGCAAGCCAAGCAGAGAACAGCCATGGAATTCCTAGAGGCATGGCACTTATCCACAGATTCTACCAACAAACACATCGACCTGGATCCAATATACCGGCCACTGCAGAGGACAGCAACTGACAACTGGAAGCGGCAGAGACAAACCACTATAAATGCCGGAGGAAACATCACAGAAGCGCTTCACAGTAGGCTCCCAAGCACTGAGGATGTCACCTAGAAAGGGGACGAAATATTTGCAACAAAAACTCCCAGCTCGGCGAACAGAACCACAACAACGAGCACCCGTGCTGCCTTTATTAGGAGAAAGTGAGGACTGCAGATGTTGGAGATCAGAGTGGAGGAGTATGGTGCTGGGAAAGCACAACAGGTCAAGCAAAATCCGAGAAGCAGGAGAGTCGACGTTTCCAGTATAACCTCTTCATCAAAAATGAGGGGGTGGTCCAAGGGAGCTGAGAAATGAATGGAAGGTTGGGTGGGCCAGGGGGCAGTTAGCTGGGAAGACAATAGGTAGATGAAGGTGGGGGCGAAGACGATCGGTCAGAGAGGAGAGCAGAGCAGATAATAGAGCAAGATGGAAGATGGACAGGTAGGATAGTTCAAGAGGGTGGTGCCGAGTTGTAAGGTTGGATCTGGGAAAAGATAAAGGGAGGAGAGATGATAAATCAGATTGATCCCATGAAGTTGGAGGGTCCCAAGGCGGAAGATGAGGTGTTCTTCCTCCAGGTGCCGGGTGGCTAGAATTTGGCGGTGGAGGAGATGGAACATCCATTTCGTACTTCTAACTGAAGATTCCTACAACTGCGTCCTCCTTTTCGTTTGCACTGATGTGTGTGGCTTTTCCACTATTTAGGATGGGAATATTTGTGGAGCCTCCTCCTCCAGTGCGTTGTTTAATTGACCACCATCATTCACAACTGGATGTGGCAGGACTGCAGAGCTTAGATCTGATCCATTGGTTGAGGAGTCACTAAGCTCTGTCTATCACTTGCTGTTTATGCTGTTTCACATGCAAGTAGTTCAATCTGGTGCTTTCACCTTCAGCTATGCCTGGTATTGCTCCTGGCATGCCCTCCTGCACTCTCCATTCAACCAGGGTTGATCCCCTGGCTTGATGGTCATGGCTGAGTGCAGGATGTGCTGGGCGATGAGGTCACAGACTGTGCTGCTGTTAATTGCACACTTCATATCATGGATGCCAAGTCTTGAGTTGTTAGAGTTGTTTGAAGTCTGTCTCATTTAGCACAATGATAGTGCCTCACCACTCAATGGAGGTTATTCTCAATATGAACAAGGGACTTTGTCTCCTGAAGTACTGCGCATTGATTTCTTTTCCCATTACCGACATGGACAGATGTATCTGCAGCCGGCAGATTGGTAAGGATGACACTGAGTATGTTTTTTGCCTCTTGTTGGTTCCCTCACCACCTGCCACAGACCCGGTCCCACAGCTATTTTGTTTAGGACCCAACCAACTCAGTCAGTCGTACTGCTGCCGAGACACTCCTGATGATGAACATTGAAATTCCCCTCAGGGTACATGTTGTGCCCTTGTCATCTTCAGTGGTTCCTCCAAGTGTTGTTCAACATGGAGAAGAACTGATTCATCAGCTGAGGCAGGACGGTACATGGTAATCAGCAGGAGCTTTCCTTGTTCATGTTTAACGTGAAGCCGTGAGACTTCATGGGGCCCAGAGTCAATGTTGGGGACTCACAGGGCAACTCCCTCCCGACTGCATCCCCACTGTGCTGCCTCCTCTGCTGGGTCTGTCAGGACATATCCAGGGATGGTGATGATGGAGACTGGGACATAGAAGATCAGGTACGATTCTGTGAGTATAACTATGTCAGGTGATTGCTTGACTACTCTGTGAGACAGCTCTCCCAATTTTGGCAGTAGCCCACAGATGTCAGTAAGGAGGACTTTGCACGTTCGACAGGGCTGTTCCTGCATTCTCCGGTGCCTAGGTCCGTGCCAGGTGACCCGTCCAGTTTCATTTCTTTGAGACTTTGTAATGACTGGTACAACTGAATGGCTTACCAGGCCAGTTCAGGGGCAATTAAGAATCAATCACACTGCTGTGGGTCTGGAGTCACATGTAGGCCAGACCAGGTGAGGACAGCATTAGTGAACCAAATGAATTTTTCCATGGTCATCAGTGAATCTTAATTACAGATGATTGTTTTAGATTGAATCGAATGACTCCGTTTGCGGTACAGGATTGACTCCTGTGTCCCCAGAACATTGGCTGATATTCTGGATTGATAGTCTCGTGGTAATACCAGCCAGTATCACCTCCCTTCCCTCAGTGCATGGAGGGGTATAGAAAACTCTATTGAGGTTTATAGCAGACTGCATGGAGGGGTATAGAAAACTGCATGGAGGGATATAGAGCACTGCATGGAGGTGTAAAGCAGGCTGCATGGAGTTGTACCGAGGACTGCATGGGGAGGCATAATGGAATGCACGGATGTATACAGAGGACTGCATGGAGATTAATGGAGCACTGTATGGGCGTGAATGCAGGACTGCATGGAGGTGTATCGAGCCTTGCATGGAAGTGTTGAGTGGACTTCATGGTTCTGCAGAGGACTTTGTTGCGTTCAAAACAGGAATGCATGGAGATGTAGAGAGGACTTCATGGACTTACCAACAATGCCTCTTATTTCTCAGGAGGGTCAGGAAATTCTGCACATTTGGAAGGCCTCTCACGAACATTTATCGTAGCACCATAGAAAGCATTCTATCTGGGTGCATTGCGGTTTGGTACGGTAACAGCTCTCTCCAGGAACATAAGAAACTACAAGAAAATTCATCAGGAGAGATGAAATACTTATGCCCATAACACCGACTCTCCTGTTCCTCAGGTACTGCCTGACCTGCCGCCTTTTTCCAGTGTCACCCTTTTCGACTCTGACTCTCCAACATCCGTGGTCCTCAATTTCTCCGACTCGTCATTCAGATTTTTTTGTTCACATGTATCGCAGAGAGGGCAGACCAAACTCACTGTGTCTTGTCACAGACCCTAGAGAGGGCAGATAGTCCTGACTGTCTCTGTATCACTTGGCTTGGGCAAAGCAGACATATCCCATTGACTATATCATTGACTCTGGGAGGATAGGCTATTTACTCTGTGTCTGTAGTAGGACACTAGGACTGCCAACTGAATATACTCAGTTTGTATCACGAAGATTGGAGAGAGCAGACACCTCTCACTGTGTTTGTATCACTGACCCCACGTAGAGTGAGTATGGATGGACTCTGAGACAGAACACATTTCTATTCCCTGAATTCTTCAATCCATCTTATCATTTAGTGAGTTTACCCATTTGCGTAAAAGGGTATCTTACTGTATTCTTCAGCTGTTTCCTGAACTTAGTTTGGGTCACGACATATATACAAGTGTTTGTGCAGCAACTGAGGAGCTGGAGAATGAATCCGATCTCTCGCACAAAATGATGTAAATGTATGGCCCTATATCCCATCCAAAACATGCGTTTCCACAGAGAGTATAGCATAAACACTGACCATAACAGGATGAAATTCCCTGAGATAACAAACAGTAAAATGATGGACTTCCGCCGAGTCCCCATTTCTGGGTCACTGGGATTCTCCCCACTGCTGTGAGCCCGAAGTCTCCTGCGGGCTCTGCTGGCCACTAAAATGTGCCTGACACTTAAAGCATTGAGCAACAGAATCAGGATAAATGGCACTACTGGGTTCCCAATATAGTATAGGCACTCAATTGTTGTCCAGACTGGAGATGACAGAATATTAGTTGGTACTGAACAAAACCAGGGAAGATTTCTCAGCAAATACTGAGATGTGAACATAAAGTACCAGAAAATGTTCTTCAAACCACTGAGCACAGTCACCGTTCCCAGAACCACAGCTGCTGTCTTCTCAGTACAAAATTTAATTCGCAGATTTGAGCAGCAAATGGCCACATATCGATCAAAGGTAAAAGAGACGGTAAACCAGACAGAACAGTCGGTGGCTGCATAAAGGAAGACAGCGTGGATATTACAGATGGGGATGGCCCGTATGAAACGTAAGTCTGCCTTATAGACAATTGGAATGTGCCTCAAAAGCAGATCGAGGAGAATAACCAGGATATCTGCTGTTGACATCGCCACGAGGTATTGAGTGATACATTTTGAAAGACCACACCTTCCTTGCAAGAGAATTATAATTGTAATGATGTTAACTGTGAGGAAGAAAAACAAATATGGAAGCAAATCACGCTGTTGGATTAGTTAACAATTTCACTGAGTACTTTATATTGTTTAAAAATCTGTCCCTCTTTCTGACAGTGCATTGAGGTATTCATACCAATGTTCAAGTAATCTGCTGGACCCAAAAAAAACATACAATTAAATCAGCCATTAAGTAAAACTTCATATTTAGTATGAAACAGAAAATGATGAATAGCAGTTTATAAGAGATTATCTGAATGTTGATGCTGGGCTGACAGATTATTTATGTGAAAACAAGGCAATGCAAGGGAAATCACCAAGAGCATGAGTGGGATGTTTTAGTTTCTGAAGGAGAACAGACTTCAGTGACACTGTATTAGAGTGGAGGAAACATCCAGGTTCCTGCTCTTTATCTTTCCAGTGTCATTCAAAATTAGTGTGGAAGAATTGGCCCAAGTTCCCCTTCACTAGTACCTGGTGACCATGGGGTATATCATCGCACATATCCTGCTCTTGATCCTCATTCAATGCAGATGGATTTACGTTATCATATATCAATATATATTATTCACTCTGATACCTACTTCGGGATTTTGTGTTATGGAAGAACATTAGTCCTTGATCACCCTCTTATATCATTCATAAAATATGAGTGTTGCTGGTTAGGTCAACATCCGATGCCCATCTCTGATTGTCCCCACTCAGATGCTGCCAAGCTGCCTTCTTCAGCTACTGAAGTCATTGTAATATAGATATACCCACAGAGATGTTAGGGAGCAAGTTCCAGCTTGTGACTCTGTGACAGTGAAAGAACAGCAATATGGTCCCAAGATAGTTTCCCTGTGCACCTCATGGCCTGTTGCTTTGAGAAGGTGGAGGTTACAGGTTTGGAAAATGTTGTGAAAGGACGATTAACAAGTTGGTGCAGTGCACCTTCCATATGCCTCACATTGCTGCTGGCATGCATTGATGGTGGAATCAGGGAACATTTCTGGATGCGGAGCCAATCAAAGGGTTTGCTATATTTCTTCAGTACTTTGGAGCTAAATTCATTGAACCCAGTGGGGAGTATTGCATCACAAACCCGCCTTGCCCTGTGTAGATAGTGGATATGTTTTGGGGAGTCCGGAGGTGACGGATGTGCCACAAAATCACCAACCTCTAACATGGTCTTGTAACACTGTCATTGACAGAAATGGTCTAGTTCAGTCTGTAACCTCCCCAGCAGATTGAGAGTGGGTAAAGCAGTGATGGTAAAGCAATTAATGACAATAGAAATGGTTAGATTTGATCTTTTTGGGGTTACCTGGCATGTGTCAGAGCAAGTCTGATTATTAGTCAGGTGATGCTACATGTGAATATCGAGATTTTCTGTGTCCAGCAATGTGGGAATGGTACTCATGCTTGTGCAACAGTCAACAAACATCCTGAATTCTGACCCCATTATGGAGAGATGGTCGGTGATGAAGCAGCTGAAGATGCTTTGGTCTGTACCATTGCTGCATCATCGGATGGTTCCTGCATTCTCAGTGATGTTAGCATCTGCACAGTGGCCTTAGTGAGGCTGGAAACAGTTTAAAAAATCCCACTGTTGCCATGGGAAATGAAAGTGATTAGGTCTGCAGTGGGGTCTACGAAGAGGGAATGGTTTCTGGTCGATGTTTTTTTCCTCCCAATCGTCCTGCCTGGGATCCTCAGCTCTGGGTCATAGAATTGTGGAATATAGAGCATGGAAACAGATCTTTCAATCCAAATGGTCCATGCCAATCATGTTTCCAAATCTGTACTAGTCTCATATTCATGTATCTGTCCCATATTCCTCTGATCTTTCTTATCCACGTCCCTGTCCAAGTTTGTTTTGAATGTTGTAATGGTATCTGCCTCTACCAATTCTTCTGAGAGCTCGTCTCATACAAACGCCACCCTCTGTGTGGAAATGTTGCCCCTAAGGTCAATTTTCCATCTTTCCACTCTCTCTTTAAACCTATGCATTCTGCTTTTGGGCAAGGGTGCCAAATGCCTTATTTCCCACCCTTTCTACCTGTGATGTCACTCTCAGATATGAGATACCTGCATCCACTGATGTCTCTGCTCAACAACTCTCTCCATTGCCCTCCCATTAACGGTGATGACTCCTTGGTGTGTTTACCTACATGGGGGTGGTGTGGAGGAAGGTGTGTTGCAGGTGCGGTTTAACAGGTCATTGAATAAGCTTGTGTTGGAGTAGACCTTCTCCAGTACAAATACAGAAACATTCTCTCATGGCCAACAGGCATGGCACCGAGACTCTTGCCTGTTTTCGTTTTTGCCAGATCGGGGTTTGGTCAACTTTTGGCAGTTTGGACAGAAGAGGTGTCAAGAATTACATGGAACACAGGAATAGATTGATGCACAAACAGTGGAATAAATAATACTTTCAGCACCTTGCATTGTCTGGGTAAGTTCATTACAATTGAGGGAAACTTTGAAGAAACAATAAAAGGCACATTGTAAAAATCACTGGTCTCACACAGCTCCATTTCTGTGGCAGCCAGTTCTGAGACAGTGTACTTGTTTAATCCTGCTATCGAGGTAATGGCAGAGGATGGGGATCAGGAAATGTTTGTCAGGATGGGGAACTTGGAAAGAGATTTGAATGTAAAGCTTCCTGTGATGAAATTCATTTTGGGAACAGTGGCCACCTGAGTCAGTGCCAGGAACGAACACGAGGGTGACCCAACTCGGGTCAAATGGATCGGTAAGATTCTGAATACTGATCGTCATGACTTCGCTAAGGATGGGATTGGAATCAATGGATCTGGATTAAAGTTTAAGGTAGTGACAAAAGACAATGACTTTGATCTTTCAAAATTGAAACGATAAGAACATTACTACGGTGAAATCTGATTTACAGATTTCATGGGTAGACTTTGACACTTAGCACGAATAACAGCAAAAACAGCAAGGAGGATAGAGGGACTGGCAGGCAAAGTGATGCAGTTAAATAACGTTTTTAGAAATAATAGCAGGCTAGTGACTTACCAGGAACACCAACAATTACAAGGGTGGGATAGTAAATATGTTGAATAACCAGGAGTATATAACGGATCCGAGTTGTTAATGACATCAAGTGGTAATTTGCAGAAATATAATCAATTGTTGCTGAGAAACCCCTGTCCATTGTTGTAAAATTCCGATCTTCTGCATTCAGATTCCAACCCATGGTTGTAAAATTACAATCTATTGTTCTCAGATTCAAGTCTCTCTTCTCCCGAGCTCCCAGTCTCTGGAGTTGCTGGTCTCTGTTAGTGCTGGGAATGATGCTGGAGGTGATGCTGTCACTGATACTATAGCTTTGTACATTGTAAGGAATTCATAATTCATAGAAGAAGGAAACCCTCCTGGGACACAATTATGGTTCATGGAGTTTGACATTAATTACAGTCACAAAACAAACAGGTTCAGTTTAACCCACTTCAATCCAGTACACTATTCCCCGAATGGAATAGATCTTGTACCCACCTTGGACTGCATGCATGTGAGTTTTGAGATAAGCAGAGATACAGGCTTTGAATATTCTCTGGAGGTATTGATGTGGTTCCAAAGAAATGTATTGTTACAAGCAATGCACCCCATGTTCAAAAACGGCTGGAGAAATGACAGCTGCTCCTCCGGCCAGTCATCTGGGGCACTCTGCCTCCCCTGTTGAAAGTAAGGACCGCTTCAGTAACATGTTGTCTTAGGCACAGACACAGAGAGACAGGTTGAAATGCTGTGGTTCAAGGTGAAGGGAGACACATTGATTGATTGATTGATTGACTGGTTGATCAATTGTCATATTTACCTGAATACAGTGAAAAATGTTCTTTACGAGCAGTACAGCCAGAACCCAGTAAGCAGAGATGTACAAATAATAGTTTGAACAAAACTTGGACAGAGGCATGCAGGTTACACCCCACAGGACATGCACGAGGCAAGATCAACATTAACAAGGTCCGCATTATTTGAAGTTAGAGATCCCATTCATCAATCTAATAATGGCTGGGAAGGAGCTGTTCCTGAACCTGCTGGTGCGTGTGTTCAAGCTTCTGTATCTTTTGCCGGGGGTGGGGGGAAGGTGGGGAGAGAGGTTGTCGGAGATTATTACCGATGTGGGAGGGGTCTTCAAGTTTGTTTGCAGCCATTCCACGGCAACGAGCAGTGTAAATGGAGTCCATGAATGGAAGGTTGTCTTCTGTGATGGTCTAGCCTGTGCACACTACCTCCTAGAGTTCATTACCGTGCTGGGCAGAGTGGCTGCTGCACCCGGAAAGGATGCATTCTGTGATGCATCTGTAGAGTTTTGTGAGGGACTTAATGGACAGACCAAATTCAGTGAGATGCCTGAGGAAAAAGAGGCGTTGTTGCGACTTCTGGATCAGCCCATTTGTGTGCTAAATCCAGGACAGATTGCTTCGTATTGTCACTCCGAGGAAGTTAACGCTCTCCACCCTCTCAGCCTCAGCTCCATTGCTGTAGAAGGAGGCACGTTCTCCTCCTTTCTTTCTGAAGTCAATAATCAGTTGTTCAGTTTTGCCGATGCTGAGAGAGAGGGTGCTCTCACTGCACCATGTCACCAAGCCCTCTATCTCCTTCCTGTTGGTTGATATCCATCCTCCCACAGTGGGGTCTGCAGCAAACATGGAGATGGTGTTTGTACGGAATGTAGCCACACTGCCGTGGGTGTACAGGGAGTATAGTACGGGCTGAGATCACATCCTTGGGGGCTCCAGGGTTGGGGGTTATCGTGATGGGGGTGCTGCTGTCTATCTTCACTGATTGTGGTCTGTGTGTCAGGAAACTGAGGATCCCGCTACAGAGGGTGGAGCTAAGACTCAGAGTTCCAGCTTTTGTGATCACTCTGGAGGGGATAATGGTGTTGAAGGCGGAGATGTACTCGATGAGCAGGAGAATGAGTAGAAGTGCTAGCGGTCCAGATATTCCAAGGATGAGGGCAGGATTAGGAAATGCTGTGGAAATGTTACACCGGTTGGCAAATTGCAGGGAATCGAGGCAGGCTGGGAGACCAGGGTTGATGTGGGCCATGACCTGCCTCTCGAAGCACTGCACCATTATGGAGGTCAAAACCACCGGGCGGGAATCATTAAGGCACATTGCATTTGTTTTCTTAGGTACGAGGATGGCGGTGGTCTTCTTGAAGCTTGTGGTGTCTTCGACTTGTAGGAGGGAGAGGGTGAAGATTTCAGCTGGTCCGCACAGGATTGGAGTGAACGGGCCAGGGACTCCATCTGGTCCTGTCACTTTCCTTGCATTGACCCGAGGAAGACTGATCTGGCATCAGCAGCAGTAGCCGAGGGAACACATGCCCCTGGATCTTTCGAGGCAATTGACAGCACGCTTAAGGCGTTCTGTTTGAACTAAGCATAGAAAGCGTTGAGTGCATCAGGGAGGAATGTTTCTTTTTCTGCTATCATGCTCTGCTTCATTTTGTATCCCGTTATGTTGTTTAGGCCTTCCCACAGGCAATGGGTGTCTGGACGGTTGCTTTGGAACTCTAACATGGTCCCGTATTGCCTCTTGGCATCTTCAATGGCTTTGCCCCGTGTCTGCGTGGGTTTTCGCCGAGCGCTCCGGTTACCTCCCACAGTCCAAATATGTGCAGGTTAGGTGAATTGGTCAAGCTAAATTTCCAATATGTAGGGTAATGGGTCTGGGTGGGTTGATCTTCAGAGGGTCGGTGTGGGCTTGTTGGGCAGAAGGGCTTGTTTGGACACTAAAAGCAATCTAATATCTGGATTTTTTTATTCGTCTGGGTAACCCACCATGAATGCCGAGTGCCTGGATTTTAGGAAGGAATGGATTTTCCAGTGTAACCAAGTTTCCCATTTGGAAAACACCTGGAATGACTTTGGAACACACTTCTTCATGGATTTCCTCATGATGAATGCTGACCTGTTGAATACTGACCTGATGAATGCTGACCTGATGAATACTGACCAGATGAATACTGAGCTGAAAATGTGTTGCTGGTCAAAGCATAGCAGGCCAGGCAGCATCTCAGGAATAGGGAATTCGACGTTTCGAGCATAAGCCCTTCATCAGGAATCCTGATGAAGGGCTTATGCTCGAAACGTCGAATTCCGTATTCCTGAGATGCTGCCTGGCCTGCTGTGCTTTGACCAGCAACAAAATTTCAGCTGTGTCTCCAGCATCTGCAGACCTCATTTTTTAACAGATGAATACTGGCCTGAATGAATGCTGACCTGAATGAATTCTGACCTGATGAATGCTGACCTGATGAATACTGAACTGAATGAATACTGACCTGATGAAAGCTGACCTGATGAATACTGACCTGCTGAATACTGACCTGAATGAATGCTGACCTGATGAATACTGAACTGATGAATGCTGACCTGATGAATACTGACCAGATGAAAACTGACCTGAATGAATGCTGACCTGAATGAATTCTGACCTGATGAATGCTGACCTGATGAATACTGACCTGATGAATACTGACCTGATGAAAGCTGACCTGCTGAATACTGACCTGCTGAATACTGACCTGAATGTATGCTGACCTGATGAATACTGACCTGATGAATGCTGACAAATGAGTGCTGACCTGATGAATACTGAACTGATGAATGCTGACCTGATGAACGCTGACCTGATGAATGCTGACCTGATGAATACTGTCCTGAATGAATACTGACCTGAATAAATACTGACCTGATGAATACTGACCTGATGAATATTGACCTGAATGAATATTGACCGGAATGAATACTGACCTGACTGAATACTGACCTGAATGAATACTGACCTGACGAATGCTGACCTGGTAAATACTGACCTGAATGAAAACTGACCTGAAGAGTACTGACCTGATGAATATTGACCTGATGAATGCTGACCTGAAGAATACTGATAGGATGAAAGCTGACCTGATGAATACTGACCTGATGAATGCTGATCTGAATGAATGCTGACCTGATGAATACTTACCTGATGAATACTGACCAAATGAATGCTGACCTGAGGAATACTGAACTGATGAATGCAGACATGATGGATACTGAACTGATGAATGCTGACCTGATGAACGCGGACCTGATTAATGCTTAACTGATGAATGCTGACCTGAACGAATACTGACCTGACGAATACTGACCTGATGAATGCTGACCTGAATGAATATTGACATGAATGAATGCTGACCTGAGTGAATACTGACCTGATGAATACTGACCGGATGAATGCTTACCTGAAGAATGCTGAACTGATAAATACTGACCTGAATGAATACTGACCTGATGAATGCTGACTTGAATGAAAACTGACCTGATGAATACTGCCTGATGAATACTGACCTGATGAATTCTGACCTGATGAATCCTGACCTGAATGAAAACTGATCTGATGAATACAGACCTGATGAATACTGACCTGAATGAATACTGACCGGATGAATGCTGTCCTGATGAATACTGACCAGATGAATGCTGACCTGATGAATTCTGACCTGATGAATGCTGACCTGAATGCATGCTGACCTGATGAATACTTACCTGGTGAATACTGAACAAATTAAAGCTGACATGATGAATACTGAACTGATGAACGCTGACCTGATGAATGCAGACCTGAATGAAAGCTGACCTGATGAATTCTGATCTGACGAAAGCGATCGAGTGAATACTGACCTGATGAATACTGACCTGACGTATGCTGACCTGATGAATACTGACCTGATGAATGCTGACCGGAATGAAAGCTGACCTGATGAATACTGACCTGATGAATACTGATCTGATGAATACTGGCCTGATGAATACTGTCCTGATGAATTCTGACCGGATGAAATGCTGAACTGATGAATACTGACCTGAATGAATACTGACCAGAATGAATACTGACCTGATTCATACTGACCTGATGAATACTGAACTGATGAATGCTGACCTGGTGAATACTGACCTGAATGAATGCTGACCTGAATGAATACTGACCTGATGAATTCTGACCGGATGAATACTGAGCTGATGAATACTGACCTGATGAGTGCTGACCTGATGAGTGCTGAACTGAATGAAAGCTGACCTGATGAATAATGACGTGAGGAATACCGACCTGATGAATTCTGAAAGGAAGAATGCTGACCGGATGAATACTGAAATGATGAATGCTGACCTGAATGAAAGCTGACCTGATGAATACTGACCTGATGAATACTGACCTAATGAATACTGGCCTGATGAATACTGGCCTGATGAATACTGTCCTGATGAATACTGACCTGAATGTATGCTGACCTGTTGAATACTGAACTAATGAATTCTGACCGGTTGACTGCTGACCTGATGAATACTGACCTGACGAATACTGACCTGAATGAATGCTGACCTGATTGAATACTGACCTGATGAATGCAGACCTGAAGAATACTGACCTGATGAATGCTGACCTGATAAATACTGACCTGAATATATGCTGACCTGATGAATACTGACCTGATGAATGCTGACCTGAAGAATACTGACCTGATGAATACTGAGCTGATGAATACTGACCTGATGAATGCTGAACTGATGAATCCTGACCTGATGAACACTGACCTGATGAATACTTATCTGAATGAATACTGAGCTGATGAATGCTGTCCTGATGAATACTGGCCAGATGAAAGCTGACCTGATGAATACTGACCTGATGAATGCTGACCTGAATGAAAACTGACCTGATGAATACTGCCCTGATGAATACTGACCAATTGAAAGCTGACCTGATGAATACTGAACTGATGAATGCTGGCATGATGAACGCTGACCTGATGAATACTGACCTGATTAAAGCGGACCTGATGAATACTGACCTGATGAATACTGACCTGATGAATGCTGTCCTGATGAATACTGACCTGATGAAAGCTGACCTCATGAATACTGACCTGATGAATATGAACTGAAGAATCCTGACCTGAATGAAAACTGACCTGATGAATACTGCCCTGATGAATACTGACATGATGAATACTGAACTGAATGATTCCTGACCTGATGAATGCTGACCTGATGAATACTGATCTCAATGATTCCTGACCTGATGAATGCTGTCCTGATGAATACTGACCAGACGAATGCTGACCTGTTGAATTCTGACCTGATGAATGCTGATCTGAATGAATGCTGACCTGATGAATACTTACCTGGTGAATACTGACCAAATTAAAGCTGACCTGATGAATACTGAACTGATGAATGCTGACATGATGAATACTGACCAGATGAAAGCTGACGTGATGAACGCTGACCTGATGAATGCAGACCTGAATGAATACTGACCTGATGAATACTGACCTGATGAAAGCGGACCTGATGAATACTGACCTGATGAATATTGACCTGATGAATGCTGACCTGATGAATGCTGACCTGAATGAAAGCTGACCTGATGAATACTGCCCTGATGAATACTGACCTGATGAATGCTGACCTGAATGAATACTGGCCTGATGAATATTGTCCTGATGAATACTGACCTGAATGAATACTGACCTGATGAATACTGACCTGATGAATTCTGACCGGATGAATGCTGTCCTGGTGAATACTGAGCTGATGAATACTGACCTGAATGAATACTGACCTGAATGAATACTGAGCTGATAAATACTGACTTGATGAATACTTAACTGATGAATGCTGACCTGGTGAATACTGACCTGAATGAATGCTGACCTGAATGAATACTGATCTGATGAATGCTGACCTGAATGAAATCTGACCTGATGAATACTGCCCTGATGAATACTGACCTGATGAATGCTGACCTAATGAATACTGGCCTGATGAATATTGTCCTGATGAACACTGACCTGAATGAATACTGACCTGATGAATACTGACCTGATGAATTCTGACCGGATGAATGCTGACCTGAAGAATGCTGACCTGAATGAATACTGACCTGATGAATACTGAGCTGATGAAGACTGACCTGACGAATGCTGACCTGATGAATACTGGCCTGATGAATGCTGACTTGAATGAATACTGCCTGATGAAGGGCTTATGCCCGAAATGTCGAATTTCATATTCCTTGGATGCTGCCTAACCTGCTGTGCTTTAACCAGCAACAGATTTTCAGCTGTGATCTCCAGCATTTGCAGACCTCATTTTTTACCTGAATGAATACTGACCTGACAAATACTGACCTGATGAATACTGACATGATGAATGCTGACCTGATGAATACTGCCCTGATGAATACTGACCTGATGAATGCTGACCTGATGAATACTGACCTGAATGAATACTGACCTGAATGAATACTGACCTGAATGAAAACTGACCTGATGAATACTGATCGGATGAATGCTGACCTGAATGAATGCTGACCTGATGAATACTTACCTGATGAATTCTGACCAAATGAATGCTGACCTGATGAATACTGAATTGAATAAATATTGACCTGAATGAATACTGACCTGATAAATACTGACCTGATGAATGCTGACCTGATGAATACTGACCTGAATGAATGCTGACCTGAATGAATACTGACCTGATGAATACTGACCGGATGAATGCTGACCTGATGAATGCTGACCTGATAAATACTGACCTGATGAATGCTGACCTGATGAATACTGACCTGAATGAATACTGACCTGAATGAATACTGACTTGAATGAAAACTGACCTGATGAATACTTACCTGATGAATTCTGACCAAATGAATGCTAACCTGATGAATACTGAACTGTTGAATGCAGACATGATGAATACTGACCTGATGAATGCTGACCTGATGAATACTTATCTAAATGAATACTGAGCTGATGAATGCTGTCCTGATGAATACTGGCCAGATGAAAGCTGACCTGATGAATACTGACCTGATGAATGCTGACCTGAATGAAAACTGACCTGATGAATACTGCCCTGATGAATACTGACCAATTGAAAGCTGACCTGATGAATACTGAACGGATGAATGCTGACATGATGAACGCTGACCTGATGAATGCTGATCTGAATGTATACTGACCTGATGAATACTGACCTGATTAAAGCGGACCTGATGAATACTGACCTGATGAATACTGACCTAATGAATGCTGTCCTGATGAATACTGACCTGATGAAAGCTGACCTCATGAATACTGACCTGATGAATATGAACTGAAGAATCCTGACCTGAATGAAAACTGACCTGATGAATACTGCCCTGATGAATACTGACCTGATGAATACTGAACTGAATGATTCCTGACCTGATGAATGCTTACCTGATGAATACTGACCTGATGAAAGCTGACCTGATGAATACTGACCTGATGAATACTGACCTGATGAATACTGAACTGAATGATTCCTGACCTGATGAATGCTGACCTGATGAATACTGATCTCAATGATTCCTGACCTGATGAATGCTGTCCTGATGAATCCTGACCAGACGAATGCTGACCTGTTGAATTCTGACCTGATGAATGCTGATCTGAATGAATGCTGACCTGATGAATACTTACCTGGTGAATACTGACCAAATTAAAGCTGACCTGATGAATACTGAACTGATGAATGCTGACATGATGAATACTGACCAGATGAATATGACCTGAAGAATCCTGACCTGAATGAAAACTGACCTGATGAATACTGCCCTGATGAATACTGACCTGATGAAAGCGGACCTGATGAATACTGACCCGATGAATGCTGACCTCATGAATACTGACCTGATGAATGCTGACCTGAATGAAAGCTGACCTGATGAATACTGCCCTGATGAATATGACCTGAAGAATCCTGACCTGAATGAAAACTGACCTGATGAATACTGCCCTGATGAATACTGACCTGATGAATACTGAACTGAATGATTCCTGACCTGATGAATGCTGACCTGATGAATACTGGCCTGATGAATATTGTCCTGATGAATACTGACCTGAATGAATACTGACCTGATGAATACTGCCCTGATGAATACTGACCTGATGAAAGCGGACCTGATGAATACTGACCCGATGAATGCTGACCTCATGAATACTGACCTGATGAATGCTGACCTGAATGAAAGCTGACCTGATGAATACTGCCCTGATGAATATGACCTGAAGAATCCTGACCTGAATGAAAACTGACCTGATGAATACTGCCCTGATGAATACTGACCTGATGAATACTGAACTGAATGATTCCTGACCTGATGAATGCTGACCTGATGAATACTGGCCTGATGAATATTGTCCTGATGAATACTGACCTGAATGAATACTGACCTGATGAATACTGACCTGATGAATTCTGACCGGATGAATGCTGATCTGAATGAATACTGAGCTGATGAATACTGACCTGAATGAATACTGACCTGAATGAATACTGAGCTGATAAATACTGACTTGATGAATACTTAACTGATGAATGCTGACCTGGTGAATACTGACCTGAATGAATGCTGACCTGAATGAATACTGATCTGATGAATGCTGACCTGAATGAAATCTGACCTGATGAATACTGCCCTGATGAATGCTGACCTGATGAATGCTGACCTAATGAATACTGGCCTGATGAATATTGTCCTGATGAACACTGACCTGAATGAATACTGTCCTGATGAATACTGACCTGATGAATTCTGACCGGATGAATGCTGTCCTGGTGAATACTTACCTGATGAATGCTGACCTGAATGAATACTGACCTGAATGAATACGGACCTGATAAATACTGACCTGATGAATACTTAACTGATGAATGCTGACCTGGTGAATACTGACCTGAATGAATGCTGACCTGAATGAATACTGAACTGATGAATACTGACCTGATGAATGCTGACATGAAGAATGCTGACCTAAATGAATACTGACCTGATGAATACTGAGCTGATGAAGACTGACCTGAAGAATGCTGACCTGATGAATACTGGCCTGATGAATGCTGAGCTGATGAAGACTGACCTGATGAATGCAGACCTGATGAATACTGGCCTGATGAATGCTGACTTGAATGAATACTGCCTGATGAATACTTACCGGATGAATGCTGACCTGATGAATGCTGACCTGATAAATACTGACCTGAATGAATGCTGTCCTGATGAATACTGACCTGATGAATACTGAACTGATGAGTGCTGACCAGATGAATCCTGACCTGATGAATGCTGGCCTGAATGAATACTGATCTGACGAATACTGACCTGATGAATACTGACCTGATGAATGCTGACCTGAATTAAAACTGACCTGATGAATACTGACCTGAATGAATACTGACCGGATGAATGCTGTCCTGATGAATACTGACCCGATGAAAGCTGACCTGATGAATACTGACCTGATGAATGCTGACCTGAATGAATGCTGACCTGATGAATACTTACCTGGTGAATACTGACCAATTGAAAGCTGACCTGATGAATACTGAACTGATGAATGCTGACCTGATGAATACTGACCTGAATGAATACTGACCTGATGAATACTGACCTGATGAATACTGACCTGATAAATACTGACCTGAATGAATACTGAGCTGATGAATACTGAGCTGATGAATACTGACCTGAATGAATACTGTCCTGATGAATGCTGTCCTGATGAATACTGACCAGATGAAAACTGACCTGAAGAATCCTGACCTGAATGTATACTGACCTAATGAAAGCGGACATGATGAATACTGACATGATGAATACTGACTTGATGAATGCTGACCTGAATGAAAGCTGACCTGATGAATACTGACTTGATGAATACTGCCCTGATGAATTGTGACAGGATGAATGCTGACCGGATGAATACTGAAATGATGAATACTGACCTGAATGAATAATGACCTGAGAAATACTGACCTGATGAATGCTGAACTGAAGAATGCTGACCTGATGAATACTGACCTGATGAATCCTGACCTGAATGAATACTGACCTGATGAATACTGACCTGATGAATGATGACCTGATGAATCCTGACCTGATGAATCCTGAGCAGACTGAAAACTGACCTGAATGAATATTGACCTGATGAATGCTGACCTGAATGAATGCTGATCTGATGAATTCTTACCTGGTGAATACTGACCAAATGAACGCTGACCTGATGAATACTGACCTGATGAATACTGACCTGATGAATGATGACCTGATGAATCCTGACCTGATGAATCCTGAGCTGACTGAAAACTGACCTGAATGAATATTGACCTGACGAATACTGACCTGAATGAATGCTGACCTGATTGAATACTGACCTGATGAATGCTGACCTGAAGAATACTGACCTGATGAATACTGACCTGATGAATGCTGACCTGATAAATACTGACCTGAATGAATACTGACCTGATGAATACGGAGCTGATGATTATTGACCGGAATGAATACTGACCTGAGAAATACTGACCTGATGAATGCTGACCTGATGAATGCTGACCTGATGAATACTGACCTGATGAAAGCTGACCTGATGAATACTGACCTGCTGAATACTGACCTGAATAAATGCTGACCTGATGAATACTGACCTGATGAATGCTGACAAATGAATGCTGGCCTGATGAATACTGAACTGATGAATGCTGACATGATGAATGCTGACCTGATGAATGCTGACCTGATGAACACTGACCTGATGAATACTTATCTGAATGAATACTGAGCTGATGAATGCTGTCCTGATGAATACTGGCCAGATGAAAGCTGACCTGATGAATACTGACCTGATGAATGCTGACCTGAATGAAAACTGACCTGATGAATACTGCCCTGAAGAATACTGACCAATTGAAAGCTGACCTGATGAATACTGAACTGATGAATGCTAACATGATGAACGCTGACCTGATGAATGCTGATCTGAATGTATACTGACCTGATGAATACTGACCTGATTAAAGCGGACCTGATGAATACTGACCAGATGAATACTGACCTGATGAATGCTGTCCTGATGAATACTGACCTGATGAAAGCTGACCTCATGAATACTGACCTGATGAATATGAACTGAAGAATCCTGACCTGAATGAAAACTGACCTGATGAATACTGCCCTGATGAATACTGACCTGATGAATACTGAACTGAATGATTCCTGACCTGGTGAATGCTGACCTGATGAATACTGACCTGATGAAAGCTGACCTGATGAATACTGACCTGATGAATATGACCTGAAGAATCCTGACCTGAATGAAAACTGACCTGATGAATACTGCCCTGATAAATACTGACCTGATGAATACTGAACTGAATGATTCCTGACCTGATGAATGCTGACCTGATGAATACTGATCTCAATGATTCCTGACCTGATGAATGCTGTCCTGATGAATACTGACCAGACGAATGCTGACCTGTTGAATTCTGACCTGATGAATGCTGATCTGAATGAATGCTGACCTGATGAATACTTACCTGGTGAATACTGACCAAATTAAAGCTGACCTGATGAATACTGAACTGATGAATGCTGACATGATGAATACTGACCAGATGAACGCTGACGTGATGAACGCTGACCTGATGAATGCAGACCTGAATGAATACTGACCTGATGAATACTGACCTGATGAAAGCGGACCGGATGAATACTGACCTGATGAATATTGACCTGATGAATGCTGACCTCATGAATACTGACCTGATGAATGCTGACCTAATGAATACTGGCCTGATGAATATTGTCCTGATGAACACTGACCTGATGAATACTGACCTGATGAATTCTGACCGGATGAATGTTGTCCTGGTGAATACGGACCTGATGAATGCTGACCTGAATGAATACTGACCTGAATGAATACGGAACTGATAAATACTGATCTGATGAATTCTTTACTGATGAATGCTGACCTGGTGAATACTGACCTGAATGAATGCTGACCTGAATGAATACTGAACAGATGAATACTGATCTGATGAATGCTGACCTGAAGAATGCTGACCTGAATGAATACTGACCTGATGAATACTTACCTGGTGAATACTGACCAAATTAAAGCTGACCTGATGAATACTTAACTGATGAATGCTGACCTGGTGAATACTGACCTGAATGAATGCTGACCTGAATGAATACTGAACAGATGAATACTGATCTGATGAATGCTGACCTGAAGAATGCTGACCTGAATGAATACTGACCTGATGAATACTGATCTGATGAATGCTGACCTGATGAATACTGAACTGAATGATTCCTGACCTGGTGAATGCTGACCTGATGAATACTGACCTGATGAAAGCTGATCTGATGAATACTGACCTGATGAATATGACCTGAAGAATCCTGACCTGAATGAAAACTGACCTGATGAATACTGCCCTGATGAATACTGACCTGATGAATACTGAACTGAATGATTCCTGACCTGATGAATGCTGACCTGATGAATACTGATCTCAATGATTCCTGACCTGATGAATGCTGTCCTGATGAATACTGACCAGACGAATGCTGACCTGTTGAATTCTGACCTGATGAATGCTGATCTGAATGAATGCTGACCTGATGAATACTTACCTGGTGAATACTGACCAAATTAAAGCTGACCTGATGAATACTGAACTGATGAATGCTGACATGATGAATACTGACCAGATGAACGCTGACGTGATGAACGCTGACCTGATGAATGCAGACCTGAATGAATACTGACCTGATGAATACTGACCTGATGAAAGCGGACCGGATGAATACTGGCCTGATGAATATTGTCCTGATGAATACTGACCTGAATGAATACTGACCTGATGAATACTGACCTGATGAATTCTGACCGGATGAATGCTGTCCTGGTGAATACTGACCTGATGAATACTGACCTGAATGAATACTGACTTGATAAATACTGACTTGTTGAATACTTAACTGATGAATGCTGACCTGGTGAATACTGACCTGAATGAATGCTGACCTGAATGAAATCTGACCTGATGAATACTGCCCTGATGAATACTGACCTGATGAATGCTGACCTAATGAATACTGGCCTGATGAATATTGTCCTGATGAACACTGACCTGATGAATACTGACCTGATGAATTCTGACCGGATGAATGTTGTCCTGGTGAATACTGACCTGATGAATGCTGACCTGAATGAATACTGACCTGAATGAATACGGAACTGATAAATACTGATCTGATGAATTCTTTACTGATGAATGCTGACCTGGTGAATACTGACCTGAATGAATGCTGACCTGATGAATACTTACCTGGTGAATACTGATCAAATTAAAGCTGACCTGATGAATACTTAACTGATGAATGCTGACCTGGTGAATACTGACCTGAATGAATGCTGACATGAATGAATACTGAACAGATGAATTCTGATCTGATGAATGCTGACCTGTAGAATGCTGACCTGAATGAATACTGACCTGATGAATACTGATCTGATGAATGCTGACCTGAAGAATGCTGACCTGAATGAATACTGAACAGATGAATACTGATCTGATGAATGTTGACCTGATGAATACTGAACTGAATGATTCCTGACCTGGTGAATGCTGACCTGATGAATACTGACCTGATGAATGCTGACCTGATGAATACTGACCTGATGAATATGACCTGAAGAATCCTGACCTGAATGAAAACTGACCTGATGAATACTGCCCTGATGAATACTGACCTGATGAATACTGAACTGAATGATTCCTGACCTGATGAATGCTGACCTGATGAATACTGATCTCAATGATTCCTGACCTGATGAATGCTGTCCTGATGAATACTGACCAGACGAATGCTGACCTGTTGAATTCTGATCTGATGAATGCTGATCTGAATGAATGCTGACCTGATGAATACTTACCTGGTGAATACTGACCAAATTAAAGCTGACCTGATGAATACTGAACTGATGAATGCTGACATGATGAATACTGACCAGATGAACGCTGAGTAAAAAATGAGGTCTGCAGATGCTGGAGATCACAGCTGCAAATGTGTTGCTGGTCAAAGCACAGCAGGTTAGGCAGCATCTCAGGAATAGAGAATTCGACGTTTCGAGCATAAGCCCTTCATCAGGGATAAGAGAGAGAGCCAAGCAGGCTGAGATAAAAGGTAGGGAGTAGGGACTAGGGGGAGGGGCGATGGAGGTGGGATAGGTGGAAGGAGGTCAAGGTGAGGGTGATAGGCCGGAGTGGGGTGGGGGCGGAGAGGTCAGGAAGAGGATTGCAGGTTAGGAGGGCGGTGCTGAGTTGAGGGAACCGACTGAGACAAGGTGGGGGGAGGGGAAATGAGGAAGCTGGAGAAATCTGAATTCATACCTTGTGGTTGGAGGGTTCCCAGGCGGAAGATGAGGCGCTCCTCCTCCAGCCGTCGTGTAGTTGTGTTCTGCCGGTGGAGGAGTCCAAGGACCTGCATGTCCTCGGTGGAGTGGGAGGGGGAGTTAAAGTGTTGAGCCACGGGGTGATTGGGTTGGTTGGTTCGGGCGGCCCAGAGGTGTTCTCTGAAGCTTTCCGCAAGTAAGCGGCCTGTCTCAACAATATAGAGGAGGCCACATCCACCAATATAGAGGAGGCCACATCCTCCGCCCTTGAGCCCCGCTCCTCCAACCGCCACGAAGACAGAACCCCACTGGTTCTCACCTACCACCCCACCAACCTGCGCATACAACGTATTATCCGCCGCCATTTCCGCCACCTCCAAACGGACCCCACCACCAAGGATATGTTTCCCTCCCCTCCCCTATCAGCGTTCCGCAAGGACCACTCCCTTCGTGACTCCCTTGTCAGATCCACACCCCCCACCAACCCAACCTCCACCCCCGGCACCTTCCCCTGCAACCGCAGGAAATGTAAAACTTGCGCCCACACCTCCACACTCGCTTCCCTCCAAGGCCCCAAGGGATCCTTCCATATCCGCCACAAGTTCACCTGTACCTCCACACACATCATCTATTGCATCCGCTGCACCCGATGTGGCCTCCTCTATATTGGTGAGACAGGCCGCTTACTTGCGGAACGCTTCAGAGAACACCTCTGGGCCGCCCGAACCAACCAACCCAATCACCCCGTGGCTCAACACTTTAACTCCCCCTCCCACTCCACCGAGGACATGCAGGTCCTTGGACTCCTCCACCGGCAGAACACTCCTACACGACGGCTGGATGAGGAGCGCCTCATCTTCCGCCTGGGAACCCTCCAACCACAAGGTATGAATTCAGATTTCTCCAGCTTCCTCATTTCCCCTCCCCCCACCTTGTCTCAGTCGGTTCCCTCAACTCAGCACCGCCCTCCTAACCTGCAATCCTCTTCCTGACCTCTCCGCCCCCACCCCACTCCGGCCTATCACCCTCACCTTGACCTCCTTCCACCTCCATCGCCCCTCCCCCTAGTCCCTACTCCCTACCTTTTATCTCAGCCTGCTTGGCTCTCTCTCTTATTCCTGATGAAGGGCTTATGCTCGAAACGTCGAATTCTCTATTCCTGAGATGCTGCCTAACCTGCTGTGCTTTGACCAGCAACACATTTGCAGCAGATGAACGCTGACGTGATGAACGCTGACCTGATGAATGCAGACCTGAATGAATACTGACCTGATGAATACTGACCTGATGAAAGCGGACCTGATGAATACTGACCTGATGAATATTGACCTGATGAATGCTGACCTCATGAATACTGACCTGATGAATGCTGACCTGAATGAAAGCTGACCTGATGAATACTGCCCTGATGAATACTGACCTTATGAACGCTGACCTAATGAATACTAGCCTGATGAATATTGTCCTGATGAATACTGACCTGAATGAATACTGACCTGATGAATACTGACCTGATGAATTCTGACCGGATGAATGCTGTCCTGGTGAATACTGACATGATGAATACTGACCTGAATGAATACTGACCTGATAAATACTGACCTGTTGAATACTTAACTGATGAAAGCTGACCTGAATGAATACTGACCTGATAAATACTGACCTGTTGAATACTTAACTGATGAATGCTGACCTGGTGAATACTGACCTGAATGAATGCTGACCTGAATGAAATCTGACCTGATGAATACTGCCCTGATGAATACTGACCTGATGAATGCTGACCTAATGAATACTGGCCTGATGAATATTGTCCTGATGAACACTGACCTGATGAATACTGACCTGATGAATTCTGACCGGATGAATGTTGTCCTGGTGAATACTGACCGGATGAATGCTGACCTGAATGAAGACTGACCTGAATGAATACGGAACTGATAAATACTGATCTGATGAATACTTCACTGATGAATGCTGACCTGGTGAATACTGACCTGAATGAATGCTGACCTGAATGAATACTGAACAGATGAATACTGATCTGATGAATGCTGACCTGAAGAATGCTGACCTGAATGAATACTGACCTGATGAATACTTACCTGGTGAATACTGACCAAATTAAAGCTGACCTGATGAATACTTAACTGATGAATGCTGACCTGGTGAATACTGACCTGAATGAATGCTGACTTGAATTGATACTGAACAGATGAATACTGATCTGATGAATGCTGACCTGAAGAATGCTGACCTGAATGAATACTGACCTGATGAATACTGATCTGATGAATGCTGACCTGAAGAATGCTGACCTGAATGAATACTGAACAGATGAATACTGATCTGATGAATGCTGACCTGATGAATACTGAACTGAATGATTCCTGACCTGGTGAATGCTGACCTGATGAATACTGACCTGATGAAAGCTGACCTGATGAATACTGACCTGATGAATATGACCTGAAGAATGCTGACCTGAATGAATACTGACCTGATGAATACTGATCTGATGAATGCTGACCTGAAGAATGCTGACCTGAATGAATACTGAACAGATGAATACTGACCTGATGAATGCTGACCTGATGAATACTGATCTCAATGATTCCTGACCTGATGAATGCTGTCCTGATGAATACTGACCAGACGAATGCTGACCTGATGAATTCTGACCTGATGAATGCTGATCTGAATGAATGCTGACCTGATGAATAATTACCTGGTGAATACTGACCAAATTAAAGCTGACCTGATGAATACTGAACTGATGAATGCTGACATGATGAATACTGACCTGATGAATACTGAACTGATGAATGCTGACATGATGAATGCCGACCTGATGAATGCTGACCTGATGAACACTGACCTGATGAATATTTATCTGAATGAATACTGAGCTGATGAATGCTGTCCTGATGAATACTGGCCAGATGAAAGCTGACCTGATGATTACTGACCTGATGAATGCTGACCTGAATGAAAACTGACCTGATGAATACTGACCTGATGAATACTGATCAATTGAAAGCTGACCTGATGAATACTGAACTGATGAATGCTAACATGATGAACGCTGACCTGATGAATGCTGATCTGAATGTATACTGACCTGATGAATACTGACCTGATTAAAGCGGACCTGATGAATACTGACCAGATGAATACTGACCTGATGAATGCTGTCCTGATGAATACTGACCTGATGAAAGCTGACCTCATGAATACTGACCTGATGAATATGAACTGAAGAATCCTGACCTGAATGAAAACTGACCTGATGAATACTGCCCTGATGAATACTGACCTGATGAATACTGAACTGAATGATTCCTGACCTGGTGAATGCTGACCTGATGAATACTGACCTGATGAAAGCTGACCTGATGAATACTGACCTGATGAATATGACCTGAAGAATCCTGACCTGAATGAAAACTGACCTGATGAATACTGCCCTGGTGAATACTGACCTGATGAATACTGAACTGAATGATTCCTGACCTGATGAATGCTGACCTGATGAATACTGATCTCAATGATTCCTGACCTGATGAATGCTGTCCTGATGAATACTGACCAGACGAATGCTGACCTGTTGAATTCTGACCTGATGAATGCTGATCTGAATGAATGCTGACCTGATGAATACTTACCTGGTGAATACTGACCAAATTAAAGCTGACCTGATGAGTACTGAACTGATGAATGCTGACATGATGAATACTGACCAGATGAACGCTGACCTGATGAATGCAGACCTGAATGAATACTGACCTGATGAATACTGACCTGATGAATGCTGACCTGAAGAATACTGACCTGATGAATACTGACCTGATGAATGCTGACCTGATAAATACTGACCTGAATGAATACTGACCTGATGAATACGGAGCTGATGATTATTGACCGGAATGAATACTGACCTGAGAAATACTGACCTGATGAATGCTGACCTGATGAATGCTGACCTGATGAATACTGACCTGATGAAAGCTGACCTGATGAATACTGACCTGCTGAATACTGACCTGAATAAATGCTGACCTGATGAATACTGACCTGATGAATGCTGACAAATGAATGCTGGCCTGATGAATACTGAACTGATGAATGCTGACATGATGAATGCTGACCTGATGAATGCTGACCTGATGAACACTGACCTGATGAATACTTATCTGAATGAATACTGAGCTGATGAATGCTGTCCTGATGAATACTGGCCAGATGAAAGCTGACCTGATGAATACTGACCTGATGAATGCTGACCTGAATGAAAACTGACCTGATGAATACTGCCCTGAAGAATACTGACCAATTGAAAGCTGACCTGATGAATACTGAACTGATGAATGCTAACATGATGAACGCTGACCTGATGAATGCTGATCTGAATGTATACTGACCTGATGAATACTGACCTGATTAAAGCGGACCTGATGAATACTGACCAGATGAATACTGACCTGATGAATGCTGTCCTGATGAATACTGACCTGATGAAAGCTGACCTCATGAATACTGACCTGATGAATATGAACTGAAGAATCCTGACCTGAATGAAAACTGACCTGATGAATACTGCCCTGATGAATACTGACCTGATGAATACTGAACTGAATGATTCCTGACCTGGTGAATGCTGACCTGATGAATACTGATCTCAATGATTCCTGACCTGATGAATGCTGTCCTGATGAATACTGACCAGACGAATGCTGACCTGTTGAATTCTGACCTGATGAATGCTGATCTGAATGAATGCTGACCTGATGAATACTTACCTGGTGAATACTGACCAAATTAAAGCTGACCTGATGAATACTGAACTGATGAATGCTGACATGATGAATACTGACCAGATGAACGCTGACGTGATGAACGCTGACCTGATGAATGCAGACCTGAATGAATACTGACCTGATGAATACTGACCTGATGAAAGCGGACCGGATGAATACTGACCTGATGAATATTGACCTGATGAATGCTGACCTCATGAATACTGACCTGATGAATGCTGACCTAATGAATACTGGCCTGTTGAATATTGTCCTGATGAACACTGACCTGATGAATACTGACCTGATGAATTCTGACCGGATGAATGTTGTCCTGGTGAATACGGACCTGATGAATGCTGACCTGAATGAATACTGACCTGAATGAATACGGAACTGATAAATACTGATCTGATGAATTCTTTACTGATGAATGCTGACCTGGTGAATACTGACCTGAATGAATGCTGACCTGAATGAATACTGAACAGATGAATACTGATCTGATGAATGCTGACCTGAAGAATGCTGACCTGAATGAATACTGACCTGATGAATACTTACCTGGTGAATACTGACCAAATTAAAGCTGACCTGATGAATACTTAACTGATGAATGCTGACCTGGTGAATACTGACCTGAATGAATGCTGACCTGAATGAATACTGAACAGATGAATACTGATCTGATGAATGCTGACCTGAAGAATGCTGACCTGAATGAATACTGACCTGATGAATACTGATCTGATGAATGCTGACCTGATGAATACTGAACTGAATGATTCCTGACCTGGTGAATGCTGACCTGATGAATACTGACCTGATGAAAGCTGATCTGATGAATACTGACCTGATGAATATGACCTGAAGAATCCTGACCTGAATGAAAACTGACCTGATGAATACTGCCCTGATGAATACTGACCTGATGAATACTGAACTGAATGATTCCTGACCTGATGAATGCTGACCTGATGAATACTGATCTCAATGATTCCTGACCTGATGAATGCTGTCCTGATGAATACTGACCAGACGAATGCTGACCTGTTGAATTCTGACCTGATGAATGCTGATCTGAATGAATGCTGACCTGATGAATACTTACCTGGTGAATACTGACCAAATTAAAGCTGACCTGATGAATACTGAACTGATGAATGCTGACATGATGAATACTGACCAGATGAACGCTGACGTGATGAACGCTGACCTGATGAATGCAGACCTGAATGAATACTGACCTGATGAATACTGACCTGATGAAAGCGGACCGGATGAATACTGGCCTGATGAATATTGTCCTGATGAATACTGACCTGAATGAATACTGACCTGATGAATACTGACCTGATGAATTCTGACCGGATGAATGCTGTCCTGGTGAATACTGACCTGATGAATACTGACCTGAATGAATACTGACTTGATAAATACTGACTTGTTGAATACTTAACTGATGAATGCTGACCTGGTGAATACTGACCTGAATGAATGCTGACCTGAATGAAATCTGACCTGATGAATACTGCCCTGATGAATACTGACCTGATGAATGCTGACCTAATGAATACTGGCCTGATGAATATTGTCCTGATGAACACTGACCTGATGAATACTGACCTGATGAATTCTGACCGGATGAATGTTGTCCTGGTGAATACTGACCTGATGAATGCTGACCTGAATGAATACTGACCTGAATGAATACGGAACTGATAAATACTGATCTGATGAATTCTTTACTGATGAATGCTGACCTGGTGAATACTGACCTGAATGAATGCTGACCTGATGAATACTTACCTGGTGAATACTGATCAAATTAAAGCTGACCTGATGAATACTTAACTGATGAATGCTGACCTGGTGAATACTGACCTGAATGAATGCTGACATGAATGAATACTGAACAGATGAATTCTGATCTGATGAATGCTGACCTGTAGAATGCTGACCTGAATGAATACTGACCTGATGAATACTGATCTGATGAATGCTGACCTGAAGAATGCTGACCTGAATGAATACTGAACAGATGAATACTGATCTGATGAATGTTGACCTGATGAATACTGAACTGAATGATTCCTGACCTGGTGAATGCTGACCTGATGAATACTGACCTGATGAATGCTGACCTGATGAATACTGACCTGATGAATATGACCTGAAGAATCCTGACCTGAATGAAAACTGACCTGATGAATACTGCCCTGATGAATACTGACCTGATGAATACTGAACTGAATGATTCCTGACCTGATGAATGCTGACCTGATGAATACTGATCTCAATGATTCCTGACCTGATGAATGCTGTCCTGATGAATACTGACCAGACGAATGCTGACCTGTTGAATTCTGATCTGATGAATGCTGATCTGAATGAATGCTGACCTGATGAATACTTACCTGGTGAATACTGACCAAATTAAAGCTGACCTGATGAATACTGAACTGATGAATGCTGACATGATGAATACTGACCAGATGAACGCTGAGTAAAAAATGAGGTCTGCAGATGCTGGAGATCACAGCTGCAAATGTGTTGCTGGTCAAAGCACAGCAGGTTAGGCAGCATCTCAGGAATAGAGAATTCGACGTTTCGAGCATAAGCCCTTCATCAGGGATAAGAGAGAGAGCCAAGCAGGCTGAGATAAAAGGTAGGGAGTAGGGACTAGGGGGAGGGGCGATGGAGGTGGGATAGGTGGAAGGAGGTCAAGGTGAGGGTGATAGGCCGGAGTGGGGTGGGGGCGGAGAGGTCAGGAAGAGGATTGCAGGTTAGGAGGGCGGTGCTGAGTTGAGGGAACCGACTGAGACAAGGTGGGGGGAGGGGAAATGAGGAAGCTGGAGAAATCTGAATTCATACCTTGTGGTTGGAGGGTTCCCAGGCGGAAGATGAGGCGCTCCTCCTCCAGCCGTCGTGTAGTTGTGTTCTGCCGGTGGAGGAGTCCAAGGACCTGCATGTCCTCGGTGGAGTGGGAGGGGGAGTTAAAGTGTTGAGCCACGGGGTGATTGGGTTGGTTGGTTCGGGCGGCCCAGAGGTGTTCTCTGAAGCTTTCCGCAAGTAAGTGGCCTGTCTCAACAATATAGAGGAGGCCACATCCACCAATATAGAGGAGGCCACATCCTCCGCCCTTGAGCCCCGCTCCTCCAACCGCCACGAAGACAGAACCCCACTGGTTCTCACCTACCACCCCACCAACCTGCGCATACAACGTATTATCCGCCGCCATTTCCGCCACCTCCAAACGGACCCCACCACCAAGGATATGTTTCCCTCCCCTCCCCTATCAGCGTTCCGCAAGGACCACTCCCTTCGTGACTCCCTTGTCAGATCCACACCCCCCACCAACCCAACCTCCACCCCCGGCACCTTCCCCTGCAACCGCAGGAAATGTAAAACTTGCGCCCACACCTCCACACTCGCTTCCCTCCAAGGCCCCAAGGGATCCTTCCATATCCGCCACAAGTTCACCTGTACCTCCACACACATCATCTATTGCATCCGCTGCACCCGATGTGGCCTCCTCTATATTGGTGAGACAGGCCGCTTACTTGCGGAACGCTTCAGAGAACACCTCTGGGCCGCCCGAACCAACCAACCCAATCACCCCGTGGCTCAACACTTTAACTCCCCCTCCCACTCCACCGAGGACATGCAGGTCCTTGGACTCCTCCACCGGCAGAACACTCCTACACGACGGCTGGATGAGGAGCGCCTCATCTTCCGCCTGGGAACCCTCCAACCACAAGGTATGAATTCAGATTTCTCCAGCTTCCTCATTTCCCCTCCCCCCACCTTGTCTCAGTCGGTTCCCTCAACTCAGCACCGCCCTCCTAACCTGCAATCCTCTTCCTGACCTCTCCGCCCCCACCCCACTCCGGCCTATCACCCTCACCTTGACCTCCTTCCACCTATCCCAACTCCATCGCCCCTCCCCCTAGTCCCTACTCCCTACCTCTTATCTCAGCCTGCTTGGCTCTCTCTCTTATTCCTGATGAAGGGCTTATGCTCGAAACGTCGAATTCTCTATTCCTGAGATGCTGCCTAACCTGCTGTGCTTTGACCAGCAACACATTTGCAGCAGATGAACGCTGACGTGATGAACGCTGACCTGATGAATGCAGACCTGAATGAATACTGACCTGATGAATACTGACCTGATGAAAGCGGACCTGATGAATACTGACCTGATGAATATTGACCTGATGAATGCTGACCTCATGAATACTGACCTGATGAATGCTGACCTGAATGAAAGCTGACCTGATGAATACTGCCCTGATGAATACTGACCTTATGAACGCTGACCTAATGAATACTAGCCTGATGAATATTGTCCTGATGAATACTGACCTGAATGAATACTGACCTGATGAATACTGACCTGATGAATTCTGACCGGATGAATGCTGTCCTGGTGAATACTGACATGATGAATACTGACCTGAATGAATACTGACCTGATAAATACTGACCTGTTGAATACTTAACTGATGAATGCTGACCTGGTGAATACTGACCTGAATGAATGCTGACCTGAATGAAATCTGACCTGATGAATACTGCCCTGATGAATACTGACCTGATGAATGCTGACCTAATGAATACTGGCCTGATGAATATTGTCCTGATGAACACTGACCTGATGAATACTGACCTGATGAATTCTGACCGGATGAATGTTGTCCTGGTGAATACTGACCGGATGAATGCTGACCTGAATGAAGACTGACCTGAATGAATACGGAACTGATAAATACTGATCTGATGAATACTTCACTGATGAATGCTGACCTGGTGAATACTGACCTGAATGAATGCTGACCTGAATGAATACTGAACAGATGAATACTGATCTGATGAATGCTGACCTGAAGAATGCTGACCTGAATGAATACTGACCTGATGAATACTTACCTGGTGAATACTGACCAAATTAAAGCTGACCTGATGAATACTTAACTGATGAATGCTGACCTGGTGAATACTGACCTGAATGAATGCTGACTTGAATTGATACTGAACAGATGAATACTGATCTGATGAATGCTGACCTGAAGAATGCTGACCTGAATGAATACTGACCTGATGAATACTGATCTGATGAATGCTGACCTGAAGAATGCTGACCTGAATGAATACTGAACAGATGAATACTGATCTGATGAATGCTGACCTGATGAATACTGAACTGAATGATTCCTGACCTGGTGAATGCTGACCTGATGAATACTGACCTGATGAAAGCTGACCTGATGAATACTGACCTGATGAATATGACCTGAAGAATGCTGACCTGAATGAATACTGACCTGATGAATACTGATCTGATGAATGCTGACCTGAAGAATGCTGACCTGAATGAATACTGAACAGATGAATACTGACCTGATGAATGCTGACCTGATGAATACTGATCTCAATGATTCCTGACCTGATGAATGCTGTCCTGATGAATACTGACCAGACGAATGCTGACCTGTTGAATTCTGACCTGATGAATGCTGATCTGAATGAATGCTGACCTGATGAATAATTACCTGGTGAATACTGACCAAATTAAAGCTGACCTGATGAATACTGAACTGATGAATGCTGACATGATGAATACTGACCTGATGAATACTGAACTGATGAATGCTGACATGATGAATGCCGACCTGATGAATGCTGACCTGATGAACACTGACCTGATGAATATTTATCTGAATGAATACTGAGCTGATGAATGCTGTCCTGATGAATACTGGCCAGATGAAAGCTGACCTGATGATTACTGACCTGATGAATGCTGACCTGAATGAAAACTGACCTGATGAATACTGACCTGATGAATACTGACCAATTGAAAGCTGACCTGATGAATACTGAACTGATGAATGCTAACATGATGAACGCTGACCTGATGAATGCTGATCTGAATGTATACTGACCTGATGAATACTGACCTGATTAAAGCGGACCTGATGAATACTGACCAGATGAATACTGACCTGATGAATGCTGTCCTGATGAATACTGACCTGATGAAAGCTGACCTCATGAATACTGACCTGATGAATATGAACTGAAGAATCCTGACCTGAATGAAAACTGACCTGATGAATACTGCCCTGATGAATACTGACCTGATGAATACTGAACTGAATGATTCCTGACCTGGTGAATGCTGACCTGATGAATACTGATCTCAATGATTCCTGACCTGATGAATGCTGTCCTGATGAATACTGACCAGACGAATGCTGACCTGTTGAATTCTGACCTGATGAATGCTGATCTGAATGAATGCTGACCTGATGAATACTTACCTGGTGAATACTGACCAAATTAAAGCTGACCTGATGAGTACTGAACTGATGAATGCTGACATGATGAATACTGACCAGATGAACGCTGACCTGATGAATGCAGACCTGAATGAATACTGACCTGATGAATACTGACCTGATGAAAGCGGACCTGATGAATACTGACCTGATGAATATTGACCTGATGAATGCTGACCTCATGAATACTGACCTGATGAATGCTGACCTGAATGAAATCTGACCTGATGAATACTGCCCTGATGAATACTGACCTGATGAATGCTGACCTAATGAATACTGGCCTGATGAATATTGTCCTGATGAATTCTGACCTGAATGAATACTGACCTGATGAATACTGACCTGATGAATTCTGACCGGATGAATGCTGTCCTGGTGAATACTGACCTGATGAATGCTGACCTGAATGAATACTGACCTGAATGAATACTGACCTGATAAATACTGACCTGATGAACACTTAACTGATGAATGCTGACCTGGTGAATACTGACCTGAATGAATGCTGACCTGAATGAATACTGAACTGATGAATACTGAGCTGATGAATGCTGACCTGAAGAATGCTGTCCTGAATGAATACTGACCTGATGAATACTGAGCTGATGAAGACTGACCTGACGAATGCTGACTTGATGAATACTGGACTGATGAATGCTGACTTGAATGAATACTGCCTGATGAAGGGCTTATGCCCGAAACGTCGAATTTCATATCCTTGGATGCTGCCTAACCTGCTGTGCTTTAACCAGCAACAGATTTTCAGCTGTGATCTCCAGCATTTGCAGACCTCATTTTTTACCTGAATGAATACTGACCTGACAAATACTGACCTGATGAATACTGACATGATGAATACTGATCTGAATGAATACTGACCTGATAAATACTGACCTGATGAATACTTAACTGATGAATGCTGAACTGGTGAATACTGACCTGAATGAATGCTGACCTGAATGAAATCTGACCTGATGAATACTGACCTGATGAATACTGACCTGATGAATGCTGACCTAATGAATACTGGCCTGATGAATATTGTCCTGATGAACACTGACCTGAATGAATACTGACCTGATGAATACTGACCTGATGAATTCTGACCGGATGAATGTTGTCCTGGTGAATACTGACCTGATGAATGCTGACCTGAATGAATACTGACCTGAATGAATACGGAACTGATAAATACTGACCTGATGAATACTTAACTGATGAATGCTGACCTGGTGAATACTGACTTGAATGAATGCTGACCTGAATGAATACTGAACAGATGAATACTGATCTGATGAATGCTGACCTGAAGAATGCTGACCTGAATGAATACTGAACAGATGAATACTGATCTGAGGAATGCTGACCTGATGAATACTGAACTGAATGATTCCTGACCTGGTGAATGCTGACCTGATGAATACTGACCTGATGAAAGCTGACCTGATGAATACTGACCTGATGAATATTACCTGAAGAATCCTGACCTGAATGAAAACTGACCTGATGAATACTGCCCTGATGAATACTGACCTGATGAATACTGAACTGAATGATTCCTGACCTGATGAATGCTGACCTGATGAATACTGATCTCAATGATTCCTGACCTGATGAATGCTGTCCTGATGAATACTGACCAGACGAATGCTGACCTGTTGAATTCTGACCTGATGAATGCTGATCTGAATGAATGCTGACCTGATGAATACTTACCTGGTGAATACTGACCAATTGAAAGCTGACCTGATGAATACTGAACTGATGAATGCTGACATGATGAATACTGACCAGATGAACGCTGACGTGGTGAACGCTGACCTGATGAATGCAGACCTGAATGAATACTGACCTGATGAATATTGTCCTGATGAATACTGACCTGATGAATTCTGACCGGATGAATGCTGTCCTGGTGAATACTGACCTGATGAATACTGACCTGAATGAATACTGACCTGAATGAATCCTGACCTGATAAATATTGACCTGATGAATACTTAACTGATGAATGCTGACCTGGTGAATACTGACCTGAATGAATGCTGACCTGAATGAAATCTGACCTGATGAATACTGCCCTGATGAATACTGACCTGATGAATGCTGACCTAATGAATACTGGCCTGATGAATATTGTCCTGATGAACACTGACCTGAATGAATACTGACCTGATGAATACGGAACTGATAAATACTGACCTGATGAATACTTAACTGATGAATGCTGACCTGGTGAATACTGACCTGAATGAATGCTGACCTGAATGAATACTGAACAGATGAATACTGATCTGATGAATGCTGACCTGAAGAATGCTGACCTGAATGAATACTGAACTGATGAATACTGATTTGATGAATGCTGACCTGAAGAATGCTGACCTGAATGAATACTGAACAGATGAATACTGATCTGATGAATGCTGACCTGATGAATGCTGACCTGATGAATACTTGCCTGATGAATGCTGACTTGAATGAATACTGCCTGATGAAGAGCTTATGCCCGGAACGTCGAATTTCATATTCCTTGGATGCTGCCTAACCTGCTGTGCTTTAACCAGCAACAGATTTTCAGCTGTGATCTCCAGCATTTGCAGACCTCATTTTTTACCTGAATGAATACTGACATGATGAATGCTGACCTGATGAATACTGCCCTGATGAATACTGACCTGATGAATGCTGACCTGATGAATACTGACCTGAATGAATACTGACCTGAAAGAATACTGACCTGAATGAAAACTGACCTGATGAATACTGATCTGATGAATGCTGACCTGAATGAATGCTGACCTGATGAATACTGAACTGTTGAATGCAGACATGATGAATACTGACCTGATGAATGCTGACCTGAATGAATTCTGACCTGATGAATACTGACCTGATGAATTCTGACAGGATAAATACTGACCTGATGAATGCTGACCTGATGAATACTGACCTGAATGAATGCTGACCTGAATGAATACTGACCTGATGAATACTGACCGGATGAATGCTGACCTGATGAATGCTGACCTGATAATTTCTGACCTGAATGAATACTGTCCTGATGAATGCTGACCTGAATGAAAAATGACCTGATGAAAACTGCCCTGATGAATACTGACCTGATGAATGCTGACCTGATGAATACTGACCTGAATGAATACTGACCGGATGAATGCTGTCCTGATGAATACTGACCAGATGAAAGCTGACCTGATGAATACTGACCTGATGAATGCTGACCTGAATGAATGCTGACCTGATGAATACTTACCTGGTGAATACTGACCAATTGAAAGCTGACCTGATGAATGCTGACCTGAATGAAAGCTGACCTGACGAATACTGACCTGATGAATACTGACCTAATGAATACTGGCCTGATGAATACTGGCCTGATGAATACTGTCCTGATGAATACTGACCTGAATGTATGCTGACCTGATGAATACTGACCTGATGAATTCTGACCGGTTGACTGCTGACCTGATGAATACTGACCTGACGAATACTGACCTGAATGAATGCTGACCTGATTGAATACTGACCTGATGAATACTGACCTGATGAATGCTGACCTGAAGAATACTGACCTGTGAAATACTGACCTGATGAATGCTGACCTGATGAATACTGACCTGATGAATACTGACCTGATGAATCCTGACCTGAATGAAGACTGACCTGATGAATACTGACCTGAATGAATGCTGCTTGACGGTTTTCTAGAGGGAGTGGATTTCCCAGTCTATCTTCGGTTCCCATTTGCGGGACATCCGGAGTGACTTTGAAGCACACTCCTCCATGGATTTGCTGATGACCTCCGTGACAGTGGTGGTGTATTTGTCCAGAATTTTTGATGAGCACTTGAATATAATCCAGTTCACTGATTCCAAACAGTCCTGGGGATGCTCTTCCACTGCCTCAGACCAGCATTGTATTTCTTTCTGTGAAGGATCCTCCTGTTTTAGCTTCTGTTTGTAAGCTGGGAGGAGGGACACTGGGCTGTAATCTTATTTTCTGATGTGTGCTGCGGGGGAATGGAGCGATCGGATTGTTTGATGGTTGTGTAACACATGTCCAGGATGTTGGGTCCGCGAATGGGGCAGGAGATGTGTTGGTGGGACTTTGGCAGCACCCTCTTGAGGTTGGATCAGTTAAAGTCACGAGCCACGGTGAGTAAGGCCTCGGGGAATTTTGTCTCAGATAGTTTTTGATGGTGTAAACTTCATCCAGGGCATTCTTCACACCTGCATGGGGTGGTATGTAGATTGCTGCCAGGATGGTGGAAGTGAACTCTCACGGAAGGTAATTGGGACGGCATTTTATTGTAATCTATTCTCAGTCAAGGAGAGCAATGGCTTATCAGGGTCATTAGATCTGACTACCCGGAGGCTTATCCCACCTGCATTATCCTTCCCCGAGGACGCTGTGTGGTCCATGTGGTGTTTGAAGAACGCATCACCTTGGAGGGAGCAGTCAGGAATGGCAAGAGTGAGCCAAGTCTCTGTGAAGCTGAGCACACAACAGCCTCTGGAGTTCCCTCTGGTCGGTCAGTCCGGTTCTGAGTTCAGTTATTTTATTTTTGATAGCCTGGATATTTGCGAGGGGTGTGCTGGGGTGTTGGGTATTGAAACCGTGTTGTTTCAACCTCAACTTCAGGCCAGCAGGTTTCTCCCATTTCTTTGCAGCTTTCTGGTCAGTTCCAGGAGTTGGTGGATCGAGTTTGCTGATCCTGGAGAGAAGTTGATTTGATTCTGGTCGGGCAGGGCCTCCTCAAGGTGGAGCAGTCGTGGCATCTGGGAGTGCGCCAAGGCTGGTTGGGGCTCCTCGGGGTCACATAGTTGACAGGGCCGATTCCATTCTGGATCGAGATCAGGATGCTGCGGGGTCAGGGGTCAGATCATGGCTCCGGGTGTCCACGTGGGTCCTTTGGGAAGCCGATAGATCTTCCCTTGGTCCTACAGGATGACGAACATTGAAAATACCCAGGCCTGAGCCACCGTGGGATCCTCAAACCTGTAAGTAGATTAAAAAGAACATTGTTTGTAATTCTATAGAGTTACATTTTCTGCTGCCTTGAGTGATCATAGCAAAGACAAGAAATTTGGGGAAATAGGGCAAGAATGAAAGCATGAGATTTTATTGTGAAAAGTATTTCTAATTTCTCCCTTTCTGGTTTAAGCAGCGAATCCTGAATTTCACTAGTGAGGGGCGACCACTTCATTTTCATGCCGTTCTATCTTATTAGGAGCTGGTCTTACCTCATTTCGATGGAGATTCTAATCCTTTCTTCAGTTCCTATGGAATCCAGATGGTGCCAGTTCCCAACTAGAAAGCGTGGGCAGATACGTGGAGGCAGGCGCTCACTGTTTGCTTCTCCAGGTCTCCATCCATCTCCACCATCACTGCATGCTCCATCAACACTGTCCTCTCCCACACTTTGTCTGTGTGTGTGGGCATCACCAAACCCCAGCCTCACCACATCATTCTGGCTGCTTTCAGATTAACTCACCCTTCACTGTGGAGCTCAGAGACAATGATGTCGTATCTGCTTCTGCCAGGTTGGTTCCCAGTCAGGGGCATGAGCACATTTCATGCAGCAACATAGGATGCACTGTCTGGCTCTGACCTAAATTTCTAAAGGACAATTCACTTTGTGTTTACTTGTGAACTGTCAGGTTTATCTCAGTGTTTCGTGCAGAGTGGCAGGCATTCACCATATCACTAGTCAGAGTATCACACAGTGTCGGGTAATTAATTCATGTAGAGGACAGCATGGAGTTGTTTGAAGGACATTATTTATTCATTGGTGGCATCTGGGCATCGCTGGCTGCCCAGTATTGATCACTCGTCCCTAGTTGCCCCTTGAGAAGGTGGTGGTGAGTTACCTTCTTGAACCGCTGCAGTCCACCTGCTGTGGTTTAACCCACCATGCCATTAGGGAGGGAATTCCAGGATTGTGACTCAGTGACTGTTAAGGAACGGTGATTTATTTCGAAGTTAGGATGGTGATGGGCTTGGTGGAGCACTTGAAGCTGGTTGTATTGTGTGTTAGGACGGTGCTGTCTGATGATCATTGGTGATTTTCTACTTTGCGTTTTGGAAATACGACACACTGTTACTACTGAGCGTCAGAGATGGAGGGAATGTATGCTTGTGGATGTGGTGCCAATGAAGAGGTCTGCTTTTTCCTGGATGTTGTCAAGCTTCTTGAGTATTGTTGGGACTGCACCCATCCAGGTGGGTGGGGAGTATTCCATCACACTCCTGACTTGTGACTTTAAGATGATGGATAGGCTTTGGGGATGTAAGAGGTGATTTACTCAATGTGGTATACCTAGCCTCTGACCTACTTTTGTAGTCATTGTGTTTATGTGGTGAGCTCAGTGGAATTTCTAGTAAATGTTAACCCCCCGGATGTTGACATTGGGGGATTCCCTGATGGTAACACCACTGAACTTCAAGGAGCAGTGGTTAGATTGTATCTTATTGGTGATGGTCTTAGCATGTGCGTGCTGTGAATGTTACTTGCCACTGTTCACCCACGCCTGGACATTGTCCAGATCTTGTTGCATTTGAACACAGACTGCTTCAATATCTAAAAAGTCGTGAATGATGCTGAACGTTGTCAAATCATTGGTGAACATCCCCACTTCTAACGTTATGATGGAGGGAAGGTGCTTATGATAAAGCAGCTGGAGATGTTTGAGTCAATGTCACTACACTAAGGAACTCCTACAGAGATGTCCTGGAGCTAAGATGACTGACCGCCAATAACCACAGCCATCTTCCTCTGTGTCTGGTCTGATTCCAACCTCTGAAGAGTTTGTCCCCCATTTATTCCAGTTAAGCTCGGACTCCTTGATGCCACACTTGGTCCAATTGGCCATGATGTCACAGGCTGCCCCTCTCCCCTTCCCTTTGGAATTCAGCTCTTTTGTCCATATTTGAACCTAGGCTACAATGAGGTCCACAGCTGAGTGATCCTGGTGGAACCCAAACTCGGCATCACCGAGCAGGTTATTGCTGAGCAGGAGAAGCTCAATAGCACGGCTGATGTCACCTTCCATCACTTTACTGGTGATTGAGAATAGACTGATGGGACGGTAATTGGACGGGTTGGATTTGTCCTGCAAAATATGTACAGGATATACCTGAGTATTTTTCCACATTGTTGGGTAGATGCCGGTGTTGTAACTGTTCTGGACCAGCTTGGCTGAGGGAGCAGCAAGTTCTCGAATACATGTCTTCAGTATTATTGTTGGAATGTTGTCACGGCCTATAGCCATTGCAGTGTCCAGTGTCTCACACCATTTTGTGATATCATGTGGAGTGAATTGGATTGGCTGAAGACTCTTAGCTGTAATGCTGAGGACCATTGGAGGAGGGTGAGATGGATCATTCACTCAGCACTTCTAACTGAAGATCACTGCAAACGCTTCATCCATACCTTTTGCACTGATGACCTGGAATCTTCCATCATTCAGGATGGGAATGTTTGTAGAGTCTCCTTCTCCAGTGGGGCTGTTGAATTGTCCACCAACATTCACACCTGGATGTGGCAGGACTGCAGAGCTTAGATCTGATCCATTGATTGTGGGATCACCTAGCTCTGCCTGTCACTTGCTGTTTGTGCTGATTAGCCTGCAAATAGTTAGTTTGTTGGCTTCACCAGGTGGACACCTCATCTTCAGCTATGCCCGGTGTTGTTCCTGGCATGTTCCCCTACACTCCGCATTAAACCAGGGTGGATCCCCTGGCTTGATGGTCATGGTTGGGTGCGGGACGTGCTGGGCGATGAGGTCACTATTTGTGCTGCTCTTGTTGGCCCACATCACATCATGGATGCCAAGTTTTGAGTTGTTCGATCTGTTTGAAGTCTGTCTCATTTCGCATGTTTATTGTGCCACACAACATGATGGAGGTTATTGTCAATATGAAAGTGGGACTTTGTTCCCTTAAAGACTGTACGGTGATCATTCTTCCTAATACTGTCATGGGCAGAAGCTTCTGCAGCCAGCAGATTGGTCAGTGATATGGGCCAGGCCAGAAAGTAGCCCAGAAACTAACTCTGCTCACTTTTTATGGGAGATATAATGCAGATATTCCAGGAGCGATGCAGTTGATCAAACCACGTAGTTTTGAACAAAACAGATTTTTTTTTACAAGATTACTAAATGAAATACACGCAAAGGAGAACAGAATAACAAATACTTTAGCGTATCTGAAAATCCAACAAATTTTCCTAACTTAATGATACTTTTGCAAATATTTGCAATGCTCTCACTTGGCACACAAGGTAAAATCAAACACAAAGACTTCCAAGAGAGATGTCAGAGAGAGAGGTAGATCAGCATGGGCCTGCCCCTTTGGGTCCAGCAGTTTGCCAACTGCCTGACTGCTTTCAGTGAATAACCAGACTGCCAAAACCAAACTAAACTGGCATAAGTGAACCACATGGGATTTGCCATGGTCGTCAGTATGTTCTTAGTTGCAGAGCTTTCAATAGAATTCAAATTCTATCATCTGCCGTGGCAGCATTCAAACCTGAGTCCCCAGACATTGGTTGAATTTCTGGATTAATACTCTCGTGATAATACCCTGACGCCATCACCTCCCTGCTTCCACTATATGAGCATCTTTCGGAGACTGCATGGTTTGGTATGTCGAGGGCTGTATGGAGGTTTATGGGGGACTGTCTGGAGGTGTAAAGAGAACTGTAGAAAGGGATATCGAGGACTGCATGGAGTTGTATAGGAGACTGTGTGGAGGGGTACAAAGACTGTATAGAAGTTTATAGGGGACAGTGTGGCGGACTGGAGATGACTTTATTGAGGTCTAAAGAGGACTGCATGGAAATGTAGAGAGGACATCTTGGAGTTCACAACAATGACTCTTCTTCCTCAGTAGGCTAAGGAAATTTCAGCACAATTGTTAGGCTCTCACCATCCTTGAGAACTGCATCATAGAAAGCATTCCAACTGGGTACATCACGGCTTGGTCTGGTAACAGCTCTGTCCAGGACCGTAAGAAATTACAGAAAGTAATGAACACAGCGCAGACCATGACACAACCCAACCTTCCATCTATGAACTCCATATATAGTTCTTAATGCCACAAAAAGACAGCGAACACCATCAAATACCCCTCCTACCCAGTCAGACTCTCTTCCAACCTCTTCCATCAGACAGAAGATACAGAAGCTTCAACACACACACAGCCACAGCTTCTTCCCTGCTGTTCTTAGACTGCTGAATAGATGTCTCTAACTTTGAGTCTAATGATGATGCTGCGTTTGTGTATCTCCTGTGTAGCTGTAACCATGTATGTCTCGCTTTTTCAAAATACCCAATGATCTGTCAGTTTGTTATGATTCATAGAACGTCGAACATCGAACATTACCACGCAGTACGGGCACTTCAGCCCTCAATGTTGTGCTGACCTATGAAACCAATGTGAAGCCCACCAAACCTACAGTATTCTGTTATGATCCATATGTTTAGCTCACGATCAGTTAAATGCCCTTAAAGTTGGCGAGTCTTCTACAGTTACAGGCAGGACGTTCCAGGTCCTTACTACTCTCTGAGCAAAGTAACTACTCTGACAGCTGCCCTATGTCTATCACCCATCAATTTAAAGCTATGTCCCCTCTTGTTAACCATCACCATCTGAGAAAAAATGCTCTCACTGTCCAACCTGTCTAATCCTCTGATCATCACGTTTTTCTCTATTACATCACCCTCAACCTTCTTCTTTCCAATGATAGCAGCCTCAAGTCCCTTGGTCTTTCCTCATAAGACCTTCCCTCCATACCAGACAACACCCTTGGACATTTCCTCCGCACCCTTTCCGATGCTTACACATCATTCCTATTAAACAGTGACCAAAAATATACACAATACTCCAAGTGCAGCTGCAACAGATCTTTGTTCAGCTGCAACATGACCTCTTGGCTCTAAAACTCAATCCCTTTACCAATAAAAGCTAATACACCATGTGACTTCTTAACAGCCCTATCAACTACTTTGGTGACTACTTTCATACAACGTAGAACAGTGACCGTTACACTGCAGTACCGGCCCTTCCGCCCTCGATGTTGCACTGACCTGTGAAATTAATCTGATGCCCATCTAACCTACACTGTTTCATCGTTATCCCTATGTATTTCCAATGCCCATTTAAATGTCCTTAATGTTAGCAAGTCTACTATTGTTGCAGGCAGTGTATTCCACACCCCTACTATTCTATGAGTAAAGAAACTACCTCTGAAATCTGTCTTAAATGTATCATCTCTCAATGTAAAGCTATTTCCCCTTGTGTTCGCCTTCACCATCTGAGGAAAAAAGGATCTCACTGCCCTCCCTATATAACTCTCTGATTATTTTATTCGTCTTGGTTAAGTCATCTCTCAATCTTCACTCTAATGAAAACAACCTTAGTTCCCTCAGCCTTTCTTCGTAAGACCTTCCCTCCATATCAGGCAACATCCTAGTAAATCTCCTTTGAACCCTTTTCAAAGCTTCCACATCCTTCCTATAATGTAGTGACAAGAACTGCATGCAGTCCTACAGGTGAAGCCTTATTTGTGTCTTGTACAGCAGAAGCATGAATTCATGGCTCTAAAACTCAATCCCCCAGCCAATAAATGCTAACACATCATCTGCCTTCTTAACAGCCCTATCCACTTCGTTGGCAACTTTCAGGGATTTATGCACCTGGACACCGAGATCTCTCTGTTCATCTATGCTGCCAAGAGATTTACCAAGAACACAGTTCTCTGAAATTATGTTACTTCTTCCAAAGTGAACTACCTCACATTTTTTCTGGATTAAACTCCATTAACCACTTCTCAGCCCAGCTCTTCATCTTATCTATATCCCTCTGTAACTCACAATCTCTTTCAGCGTTACCCACAACTCTACCTATCTTGATGTTATCTGCAAATTTACTAACCCATCCTTCTACGCCCACCTCCAGATCATTTATTAAAATGGCAAAAATTAATGGCCCCAAAACAGATACTTGTGGCACACCACTGGTAACTGAGCTCCAAGAATACTTCCCATCAACCACCACCCTCTGTCTACTTTCACCTGGACAATTTCTGATCCAAACTAGTAAATCTCCTTCAATCATGAATTTTATGCAATAGCCGACCATGCGGATCCTTATCAAAAACCTTACTGATGTCCATATACATCACATCAATCGCATTATCTTCATCCACCTGTTTTATCAACTTCTCAAGGAGCTCAATAAGGTTAGTAAGGAACGACCTATCCTTCACAAAACTGTGTTGATTATCTTGAGTCAAATTATTCCTTTCCTATTATAAATCCTATCTTTTATAATCTTTTTGAATAACTTACCCAGGGTCACAGATTCAATTCCAGCCTCGAATGACTGTCTATGTGGAGTTTACACATTCTCCCCATGTCTCCTCCAGAGGCTCCAGTTTCCTCCCAAAGTCCAAAGATGTGCAGGACAGGTGAACTGGCCATGCTAAATTGCCCATAGTGTTCCGTGCATTAGTCAGAGTGAAATGAGTCTGTGTGGCTTAGTCTTCAGAGCGTCGGTGTGGACTTGTTGGGCTGAACGGCCTGTTTCCACATTGTCGAGAATCTAATCTAATCTGAAAAAAATCTCCCCTTCTTAAACAAGGGAACACCATTAGCTATCATCCAATCTTCTGGCACTACTCCTGTCGACAATGATGACATAGGAATAGAAACCAAAGGCTCTGCACTCTCCTCCCTGGCTTCCCAGTGAATCTGAGGATAAATCCTATCCAGCCCAGGGGTCTTATCTAGTTTCAGATATTCCAAAATTGCTAAAAACTCCTCTTTGTCTGCACCTCTGTATTCTCACTAACATTGCCCTTTTCCAATGTGAGTACTGATGAAAAGTACTTAAGCACTTCCCCATGTCCTTAGGTTCCACACACAACTTTCAATTACTGTCTTTGATTGGCCCGAATCTTACTCTATTCAGCCATTTCTTCCTGATAACCCAACAGAAGTCCTCAGCATTTTGCTTTATCCTATCTGCCAACAACTTCTCATGACCTTTTTGAAATGGAGATAAGGAGAAACTTATTCAGCCAAAGAGTGATGAATTTATGGAATGTATTGCCACAGAAGGCTGTGGAGGCCAGGTCATTCAGCATATATAACACTGGGTTCGACAGGGTCGTGAGTGTCAAAGGCATCAAGGGTTATGGTGAAAAAGTGAGAGAATGGGTTTGAGAAACACTTCAGCCATGATTGAATGGCAGCGCAGACTCTTTGGGCTGAATGGCTTAATTTCTGCTCCACTGTCTAATGGTCTTATATCGTTTGTGTCTCTTGCATGTTCTTTCAATCGAGTTTTGTTGTCAGATGAGTCAGCTTTACTGCATGAAACTTAATACAATTTGATATTGTTCATTACTTTCAAGTCTCCTGTCTTGCCTCATGAATACTTCTGCTGAACCTGAAACACTTGAACATCATAGTTTGAAACAGTTAGTCCAAGACTCTTTTAATCAGTTGAGTTTAAACATATTGAACTCATCCAAACACTGTAAACTCACTTTTAAAACTGACACAGTATTTGTGGCAGCACATACAACATGTGTTTTGAATCACTGTACAATAGTGTGAGGAAGGATCTTCCAGTTAACAATGGAGGCAGACTCATTAATGACTTGTATGGAGAAGTTACATAGACTCTTCACTAATATCTCAATTGGGATTGAAAGTAGGTGGAAAAGAGGATTAAGGTTGTAGCAAGATCCACCATGATCTTATCAAATGGCACATTAGAATGAAGGGGCTAAATGGCTTACTCCTTATTCATATTTGTTCGTTCACTTAGTCTGTGAAATGATCTTCCATATAACAATAGAGGCAGGCTCATTAATAAATTGCGTGGAAGACTTATGTGAACTCTTCATTAACAAATCAGTCAGTCGGGTTGGAAAATATATGGAAAAGAATATTACAATCAAGATCAACCATGAAATGATCTAATCACAGATCAGTATCAAAAGGCTAACTGACGTTCTCTTCATTCATATTAGTGTGATTACATGTAGCCCATGGAGGGCAGACCAAACTCACTGTGTCTTTGTCACAGACCAGAGAGAGGGCAGATTGCACCTATTGTATCTGTATCACACATATTGGGTAGAGCTGTCTGACCCCATTGTGTCTATATCATTGACTGTGGGAGAACAGGTTATTCACTCTGTGTCAGTTGAAGATCATCAGGACTGCCAACTGAACATACTCAGTTTGTAACACAAGGATTGAAGCGGGCAGGTTCCCCTCACTGTGTCTATATCACTGACCCCACGGAGAGTGGATTATAAGCATTCTGATACAGAACACATTTCTAATCCCTGAATTCTTCAATCCATCTCATCATTTAATCAATTTCACCACTTGTGTAAAAGGGTATTTTACCATGTCCTTCAATTGATTCCAGAACTTAGTCTGGGTTACAACATATATACTAGTGTTTGTGCAGCAACTTAGGAGCTAGAGAATGAATCTGATCTCTCGTATAAAATAATGTAGATATAGGTTACCAAAACCGATCCAATATGTGCAGTTCCATTGACAGTACAGCATAAAAACTGACCAGAACAGGATGAAATTCCCTGAGATAACAAACTATAAAATGATGGACTTCCTTCGAGTCCCCATTTCTGGGTCACTGGGATTCTCCCCACTGCTGTGAGCCCGAAGTCTCCTGCAGCCTCTGCTGGCCACGAAAATGCGCCTGACACTTGAAGCATTGAGCAGCAGAATCACACCAAATGGCACTGCAGGGTTCAGGATATAATGAAGGCACTCGATTGTTCCTCAAACTGGAGATGACAGAAAATCAATTGGTACTGATCAAAACCAGGGGAGATCTCTCAGCAAATACTGAGATATGAACATAAAGTACCGGAAAATGTTCTTCAATACACTCAGCACAGTCACTGTTCCCAGAACCACAGCTGCTGTCTTCTCATTATAAAGTTAATTTGCAGATTTGGGCAGCAAATGGCTACATATAAATCAAACAAAAAAGTGACGTAAACCAGACAGAACCATCGGTGGCTGCATAAAGAAAGATGGCATGGATATTACAAATGGGGATGGCCCATAGGAAACTTAACTCTCTCTTATAAACAATTGGAATGTGCCTCAATAGCAGATCGAGTAAAATATCGCCACTTGATATTGAGTAATGCATTAAATAAGATCACACTTTCCGTTGGACAGGATTATAATCGTTATGATATAGACTGTGAGGATGAAAAATAAACAGGAAGGTTAATCAAGCTGGTAGAAGTGTTACCAATTACACAGACTACGCCGGTGTGATTTCTAAATCTGTCTCTCTTTCTGAAAATGTTTTGAAATATTTATAAGCATGGTCATGTAATCAGCTGTTTTTTTTTAAAAAAATCAATGAACTCTACCATGAAGTAGAAATTGATATTTACGATGAAGCAGAAATTGAGGAAAAGCAGTTTATAAGAGTTGATGTGAATATTGACACTGGGCTGACAGATTATTGAAGTGTAAACAAGGGATGTCAGAAACATCACAAAGACCATGGAAGGTATGATTCAGTTTCCGAAGTGGAACAGAGATCAGTGACCCTGTATTAGGGTGGAGGAAACAACCAGGTTCCTGTTGTTCATCTTTACAGAGTCATTCAAAATACATGTGGAAGAATCAGCCCAAGTTCCCCGTCATTAGTATTCAGTGACCATGGTCGATATCAGCACACATGTCCTGCACCCGATCGTTTTCTAATAAAGATAGATTAATGTGGAAGTGTGTCAATCTATATTATTCTCTCTGATATCTCCTCAGAAATTGTTTCCCCATGGAGGTGATGGCATATTGATTTGAGATTGTAGAGGTCGCAGGTTTGGAAGATGCTGTGAAACGTGTCTTACGAAGTTGCTGAAATGCTCCTTCCTTATGCCACACATTGCTGCTGGGGTGCATTGATGGTGGAGGCCGGGAATGTTTGTGCATGTGGTGCCAATCAAGGGTGCCTTATTCTGGATATTATTAGGTTTTTGGAGTATTGTTGGACTGGAACTTACCCAAGCAAGTGAGGAGTGTTCCTTCCCACTCCTGACTTGCCCTTTGTAGATGTTGAACAGATTTGGATGAGTCAAGAGATTAGACATTCATCACAGAATAACCAATCTCCTACATGGTCTTGGAACAGTGATATTTATATTAATGGCCCAGATAGTCTGTGATCAATGGTTACCTCCTTCCACCCTGCCCCAGGATGCAGATAGTGCGGGATTCAGTGATGGGAAGACTAATCAATGTCAAGAGAAATGGTTAGATTCTCTCTTTTCAGAGATACCTGACACTTGTGTGGCACACAAGCTACTTTCAGCTTAGTTTTGAATGATATATATGTGTTGCTATATATGGTCATGGTGTCCAACATGTGAGGAATGCTGCTAATTATTGTAGAACAATCAACAAACATCCTGAATTATGACCTTAAGATGGTGCGATTGTCAATGGTGTCGCAGCTGAGGATAACTGGGCCGAGGACATTTCCCTGAGGAACTCCAGCAGAGATGTCATGGAGCTGAGGTGATTGACTTCCAACAATCACACCCATCCACCAATGTACCAGGAATAACACCAACAAATGAAGAGTTTCATCCCATTTCTCATTATTTTAGGTTTCATTCAGGTCAGACTTGGTCAATTGATGCTTTGATGTCAAGTTCAGTCCCTCTCACCTCACCTCAGGTGTTCAGCTCTTTTGTCCTTGTTTGGATATTAGTTGTTATGAGGTCTGGTGCTGAACAACCCTGCAGAACTGGACACTAGTGAACAAGTTATTGCTGAGTGAGTGTAGCTCGGTAGCACTCTTGATGACACCTCCAGCATGTTGCACTTAATTCTAATCAGATTGATCATTACTATGATTTGCTTTGTTCTACTCTTTGAGATGTACCTCTCTAAATCCCTATATTAATAATTGGTTCCCAGTTTTGTAACTGTACTCAGTTCAATTCAGGGCACAGTGAATATTGGAGCCACTTACCATTGACAAGATATTTTCAGGACCATCGCATTATACAGTGCCTTAGCTCTTTATTGTGTTAGCTTCTGGGGAGCACTGGAGAACCTCCATTGATGCACAATTCAGCATGCGGTCTACACATCCAGGAAAGGAAAAGGGAGATTGAGTTTAATAATTACCCAGTTATCAGAAGGAAGCCATTCAGCCCTATTACCCGCATGGGCTGTTTATATGTGTTGACACAGTGGCGAGCACTTGCCTTTTCCCCATCACCCTGCACATTGATTCGATTTCAATAATCATTCAAGTAACTCTTCATTGTCTCAACATAACCGGGCCAAGGCTCCTTCTCCATAAACTATTAAGTTATTTACCTCTTAGGAATGGGACCTAAAAATGTATTATTTATCAGAAATGGAAACCATCGGCTCAACTCGTTCTGTTTCACAGAATAACAGTGATCAATAATTACAGCAATATTGTATTATTTTATTAGATCAGGCTAAACATGTGGTGAGATAAGTTAACATTTCAGGTTGATGATGTTCCATTCGCACTCTTAGGCTTTTCTGTTCTTTTTTCAGATTTCTAGCACCTGCAGTATTTTGCTTTAGCTCATTCATTTTATGACTTTACATTAATAATGGCAGAATGGTACATTTCCTTGAAGTCTCAGGAACTGCTTTGAGTGACAGCAATACAATTCTTGAATGCTTTCTCAATTCTGTGGTAACTGGAGAGATTTTCAAAGAGTCATAGATGGCAAAACATCTGAAACTTATCATAGTTCATTGTACCTTAGTGTAGGATGTATTTTACTGTAGCACTGTCAGAACATGGTGATCATATTCTTCAGTATAAAATTGTATTCCATATGTAATATAGCCACAGAAGTGAGATGGATATGCTCAACTGAACATTAGTTCCAATATTGTGCAAGTTATGTGATGCTTAAAGTTGATGAAAAACATTAATTCAGAGGATGTAAAGATCCTTTACTTCAAAGTTGATAGAACATGGATTGAGATTATAATTAGAATCTCTACGGTATGGAAACAGGCCATTTGGCCCAACATGTCCACACTAACCCTCTGATGAGTATCAAACCCAGACCCATTCCGCTGCACCAATTACACTAGATTTCCCTTGACTAATGCACCTGGCCTACACATCCCTGAACACTACAGGCAATATAGCACGGCCAATTCACTCAACCAGCACATCTTTGGACTGTGGGAAGAAACCAACGCAAACACGTGACAAGGTATCCGAGGGTGGAATCAAACCGGGGGTGCTGGCGCTGTGAGGCAGCAATGTTAACCACTGAGCCACCGTGCTGCAACTTGCATATTAACCAGTAACAACTGTCGACTGCAACAGCCAAAATAGTCATGAAGAGGGACAAGCACATCGTAGTCTCATTAATTGGTCATTTTAACGAATAAATAGCAAGGAGAAATGGATTTCAAAACCAGAGTATTATCATGGAAAGGACAATGTAACAAGTTAATCAACTGATTGAGTAGATACAGAGCTTTACTCAATATAACACAGAACCAAGTGGCAAACGGTCTATAAAGTAATGGTTTGTAAGACACTAACCATATATCCTGAGGGAGAGGCAGCGATAGGCTGCAGTTAAGGGTCAACGTTGAGGTCTGCAGCTTGAAGACGAGTGTTCCACTGTGAATGTGGCAACGTACTGCTGCCCTTTGCTCAGTATCACAACGTTATGTTTATTGTGGGGAATGTAATCAAGACTATGAAACTTATGAAAACGCCCATTATACTCATGTGCTTATGCAACTAATCCAACTGAAAGTCCCTTTGCATTAGCTCTGCCAACTTGGTGTGTTACTGCAATTGACCTAAGGCTTGCAATTACATAATAGCAAAGTTCAGAAGTTGTATCAGTTTAAATAAGATGAAAAAAACTTTACAGCAAGGGCAAGAAGGAAGTGCTGGAAACTCTCAATAGTTCTGGCAGTGCCTGTGGGGAGACAGATTTAACATTTCAGGCTGCTAACCTTTTGTCAGAACTGGAAATATACTGAAACAGGATTTAAACCAGTCATGGAAAGGAAGGAACAACAAATGGAAAGATCTGTGGGAACCCGGGAGACAGGAGACATTAGATGGGAGAAGGGATGAAACCGGAATGAAAAATGAGATTGTATTTGCTTTTATTTGACCCAGATCAGGAACGCTGACCCGTAGTGTTATTGTGGCACAGTGATGATTTCACGTCTGTACTTAGAGTCATAGAGTCAAATAGAGATTGGGGCAGTACGGCGGTCAGTGGTTCGAACTGTGATTAGCCTCAGTGCACCAGGGATTCCAACCTCAGGTGCCTGTCTTTGTGGCGTCTGTGTGTATATTCTCCCCTTGTCTGCGTGGGTTTCCTCTGGGTGCTTGAGTTTCCTCCCAAAAACCAAAGATGTGCAGGTTAGGTGTGGTCCCCTTCCTATCGGAAAGATGTTGTGAAACTTGAAAGGGTTCAGAAAAGATTTACAAGCATGTTGCCAGGGTTGGAGGATTTAAGCTATAGGGAGACGCCGAACAGGCTAGGGCTGTTTTCCCTGGAGCGTCGGAGGCTGAGGGGTGACCTTATAGAGGTTTACAAAATTATGAGGGGCATGGGTAGGATAAATAGACAAAGTCTTTTCCCTGTAATCTGGGAGTCTGGAACTAGAGGACATAGGTTTAGGGTGAGAAGGGAAAGATATAAAAGAAACCTAAGGGGCAACTTTTTCACGTTGAGGGTGGTACGTGTATGGAATGAGCTGCCAGAGGTTGTGGTGGAGGCTGGTACAGTTGCAATATTTAAGAGGCATTTGGATGGGTATATGAATAGGAAGTTTTTGGAGGGATATGGGCAGTGTGCTGGCAGGTGGGACTAGATTGGGTTGTGATATCTAGTCGGCGTGGACAGGTTGGACCGAAGGGTCTGTTACCATGCTGTACATCTCTATGACTGTATGACCCTATGACTACATGGAGGTGTGTAGAGCACTGTATGGAGATGTATCGATGACTACATGGAGGTGTCTAGCAGTGTACACGGAGGTGTGTAGCAGATTGCATGGAGTTGTTTAGAGGACTGCATGGAGGTGTACAGAGCACAGCATGGCGGTGCATAAAGGACTGAATGGAGGGATACCACAGAGTGAATGGAGGTGTATAGAGGATTGCATGGAGTTTTATAGAAGACCGCATTTAGTTGTAAAGAGGATTGTATGGTGGTGTATAGCAGAGTGCATGGAGGTCTATAGAGGACTGGACGGAGGTGGAAAGATGACTGCAGAGATATGTATGGCAGACTGCATTGAGGTGTGTAGAGCAACGCATTGAGCTGTTTGCAGGACTACACAGAGGTGTACAGAGGACTGCATGGAGGTGTATAGAGGACTGAATGGAGGGGTATCACAGACTGCACAGACTATCATGTAGAGGATTGCATGGAGTTGTGCAGAAGACTGCATGGAGGTGTATGTAGTACTGCATGGAGGTGTATAGCGGACTGTATACAGGTGTACAGAAGACTGCATGGAGGTGTACAGCAGAGTGCATGGAGGTGTATAGAGGATTGCATGGACCTGTATAGATTACTGCATGGAGGCGTATAGCAGACTACATGGAGGCATATAGCGGACTACATGGAGATGTATAGCAGACTACATGGAGGTTTATAGATGACTTCACGGAAATGCATAGAGGACTGAATGGTGGGTAACCACAGACTGCATTGAAGGATATATATGACTATATGGAGGTATATAACAGAGTACAAGGAAGTGTGTAACAAACTATATGGAGGCACATAGCAGGTTGCATCAAGGTGTACAGAGGACTGTATCGGAATATATAGCAGAATGCATGGAGGTGTAAAACAGACCGCATGGAGGTGTAGAGATGTATGTATGGAGGTGTATAGCAGACGACATGAAGGTGTAAAGAGGACTGTATGGCGGTGTTTTAAGGACTGCATGGAGATATTTAGAGGACTCCATGGAGGTGTCCAGACCACTGTATGGAGGTCTATAGAGGACTGCATAAAAGTGTACTGAGGACTGCATGGAGGTGTAAAGAAGACTGAATGGAGGTGTGAAGAGGACTGTATGGTGGTGTATAACAGAGTGCATGGAGGTTTATAGATGACTGCATGTAGGTGTATAGATGACTGCAGAGAGGTGTATAGCAGACTGCATGGAGGCATATATCGGACTGCTTGGAAGTGTGAAGAGCACTGTATTGAACTGTATGCATGACTGCACAGAGTTGTACAGAGGACTGCATGGAGGTGGAAAGAGGACTGAATGGAGGGGTACCACAGACTGCATGGAGGTGCATTGAGGATTGTATGGAGTTGTATAGCAGACTGCATGGAGTTGTATGCAGCACTGCATTGATGTTTATAACAGAGTGCATGGAGGTGTATACAGGACTGCATAGAAGTGCACAGCAGACTGCATGGAGGTGTACAGCAGAGTACATGAAGGTGTATAGCGGACTGCATGTAGGTGTACAGAGAACTGTATGGGGATGTATAGCAGAGTGCGTGGAGGTATATAGAAGACGCCTGGAGGTGTACAGCAGAGTACATGGAGGCGTAAGGCGGATTGCATGGAAGTATATAGTGGACTGGATGGAGATGTGTAGCAGACTACATGGATATTTATAGATGACTGTATGGAGGTGCATAGAGGACTGAATTGAGGGGTACCACAGACTGCATGGAGGTGTATAGATGACTACATGGAGGTAGATAACAAAGTACAAGGAGGTGTGTAACAGACTGCATGGAGACACATAGCAGGCTGCATCAAGGTGTACAGAGGACCGTATCGGGGTATGTAGCAGAGTGCATGGAGGTGTAGAGATGACTGTATGGAAATGTATAGCAGACTACATGGAGGCGTAAAGCGGACTGCATGGAGTTGCACAGTGGGCTGTATGGAAATGTTTAGCAGACTACATGAAGGTATATAGATGACTGCATGAAGGTGCTTAGAGGACTGAATTGAGGGGTACCACAGACTTCATGGAGGTGTGTAGATGACTACATGGAGGTGTACAGCAGACGGCATGGAGGTATTTTGAGGACTGCATGGGGGTGTCTCGAGTACTGAATGGAGGTATATAGCAGAGTGCATTGAGGTGTATCGAGGACTGCATAGAGGTGTACAGCAGACTGCATGGAGGTGTACAGCAGAGTACATGGAAGTTTATAGTGGACTGCATGTAGGTGTACAGAGGACAGCATGGAGGTGTATAGAGGACTGAATGGAGGTGTGTAGCATACTGCATGGAATTGTATAGCATACTGCATGTAGAGCACTGCATGGAGATTTATCGAGGACTGTATGGGCGTGTATAGCAGAGAGCATGGAGGTTTTTCTAGCAGACTGCATAGAGGTGTATAGAGGATTGCATAGAGGTGTATAGCGGACTGCATGGAGGCGTATGGCAGTCTGCATGGAGATGTATAGACGACTGCATGGTGATGTATAGAGGATTGCATGGCGATGTATAGCAGACTGTTTGGAGGTGTATAGAGGACTTCATTGAGGTGTGTAGCAGACTGCATGGAGGTCTTTATGGACTGCCATAAAGAGGACTGCATGGAGGTGTATGGCAGACTACATGGAGGTGTATAGAGGAGTGCATGGAGGTGTTTATTGGACTCTATGCAGATGCATAGCAGACTGCATGGAGATGCATAGACGACTGCATGGTGATGTATAAAGGATCGCATGGCAATGTATAGCAGACTGTTTGGCGGTGTATAGAGGACTTCATTGAGGCGTATAGTAGACTGCATTTAGGTCTGTTATGGACTGCATGGCGATGTATAGAGAACTGCTTGGAGGTGTATAGTGGACTGCATGGAGGTGTGCAGCAGAATGCATGGAGGTGTATAGATGACTGCATGGAGATTTATAGATGACTGCATGGATGTGTATAGTGGACTTCATGGACGTGCATAGTAGACGCATGGACATATGCAAAGGACTGCATGGACATGTGGAAAGGACTGCATGGACATGTGCAAAGGACTGCATGGACATGTGGAAAGGACTGCATAGCAGTGTAGAGCAGCCTGCATGGTTCTGTATAGAGGACTGCATGGAGGTGTAGAGCAGCCTGCATGGTTCTGTATGGAGGACTACATGGAGGTGTATAGCAGACTGCACAGAGGTGTATGGAGGACTTCATGGAGGAGGACAGCAGACTGTGTGGAGGTGTATAAATGACTGCATTTTGGTGCATAGAAGGTTTTATGGTGGCTTCTAGCAAACTGCATGGAAATATATGGAAGACTTCATGGAGATGTATAGAGGACTGTATGGCGGTCTATAGAGGAATGTATGGAGGTGTTTGCCATACGTCCTGTATGGAGGTTGTATAGAGGTATATAGCAGTCTGTCAGGTGGATTATAGCAGACGGCATGAGGGGAGTGTAGCAGGCTGCATGGAGAAAACAGTGGACTGCATGGAGGCTTTCATAGGACTGCATACAGGTGTCAAGTGGGCTTCATGGAGGTCATAACAATGCCTCTTCTTCCTCAGGAGTCTTTGGAAAGTCAGCACAATCAACAGGACTCTCGCCAACTTTTATAGATGCATTGTATCCGGGGGCATCACGGTTTGGTACATTTACAGCTCTGCCCAGGTGTATAAGAATCTACAAAAAAGCTCATCAGGAATGATGAAGTGCTTCTACACATAATGTTGACCATCTTGTACTTCAGATGCTGCATGACCTGCTTTGCTTTTCCAGTGCCAACCCTTCGACTCTGACTTTCCAGCATCTGCAGTCCACACTTTCTCCTACTCCGCATTCAGATTTGTTTGTTCACTTGGAAACCAGAGAGGGCAAACCAAACTCACTGTGTCTTTGTCACAGACGCGAGAGATGGCAGATTGTCCCTCCTGTAACTGTGTCACGTAAATTGGATAGAGTTGACTGACCTCATTGTGTCTGCATCATTGACTGTGGGAGAACAGGCCATTTAATCTGTGTCTGCAGTAGACCACCAGGATTGCCAACTGAACATAGTCAGTCTTACCACAAAGATATGAGAGAGCAGGCTCCCCTCACTGTGTCTGTATCTCTGACCCCACAGAGAGTGAATTGCATGGATTCTGAGACAGAACACATTTCTAATCTCTGAATCCTTCCATCCATCTCATCATTTCATGACTTTCACCACTCGAGTAAAAGGGTATTTTACCATGTTCTTCAGCTGATTCCTGAACTTAGTCTGCGTCACTACATATATACAAGTGTTTGTGCAGCAACTTAGGAGCTGGAGAATGAAACCTGTATCTCGTACAAAATAATGTAGATATATGGCGCCATACCCCATCCGATACATTCGTCTCCATAGAGAGTATGTCATAAACACTGACCAGAACAGAATGAAATTCCCTGAGATAACAAACAATAAAATGATGGACTTCCTTCGACTCCCCAGTTCTGGGTCACTGGGATTCTCCCCACTGCTGTGAGCCCGAAGTCTCCTGCGGGCTCTGCTGGCCACTAAAATGTACCTGACACTTAAAGCATTGAGCAGCAGAATCAGAATAAATGGGATTACTGGGTTCAGGATATAATGAAGGCACTCGATTGTTCCCCAAACTGGAGAGTACAGTATATCAGTTGGTACTGAACAAAACCAGGAGAGATTTCTCAGCAAATACTGAGATGTGAACATAAAGTACCAGAAAACATTCTTCAAACCACTCAGCACAGTCACTGTTCCCACAACCACAGCTGCTGTCTTCTCAGTACAAAATTTAATTTGCAGATTTGGGCAGCAAATGGCCACATATTGATCAAAAGTAAAAGTGACTGTAAACCAGACAGAACAGTCTGTGGCTGTGTAAATGAAGACAGCGTGGATATTACAGATGGGGATGGACCGTAGGAAATGAAACTCTCCCTTAAAAACAGTTGGAATGTGCCTCAATAGCAGATCGACGATAATAACCAGTAAATCTGCTGGTTATCTGCTGATAATAACCAGTTGACATCGCCACCAGGTATCGAGTAATACATTTTGAGAGACAACACTTTCCTTTGGACAGGATTGTAATTGTCATGATGTTTACTGTGAGGAAGGAAAACAAACAGCAAAATTAATCAAGCTTCTAGAAAAGTTACTAATTGTACAGAGTACATCGTGTAATTTCTAATTGTACCTTGTTTTCTAAAAATGTATTAAGGCAATTATACCCATGCTCGTGGAATTATATGGATCCAAACATTCAATAAAATCAGCCATTAAGAAGAAATTATTTTTTGGGGATTACACAGAAAATGTGGAATAACAGTTCATAAGAGACGATGTGAATATTGACACTGGAATGACAGATTATTGAGGTGAAAACAAGGGAATGTGGGAGATATCACAAATACCATTTTTTCAGTGTCTGAAGTGGAACAGAGATCAGTGACCCTCTATTAGGATGGAGGAAATGTCCACCTTCCTGTTCTTCATCTTTACAGAGTTATTAAAAATTAGTGTGGAATGATCAGCCATAGTTCCCCTGCTTTAGTATCGAGTGACCATCAGTGTACATAACATGCTCCTGATTATGGTCCAATGATGGTGGATTGATGTGGAGGTATGATAGTCTATGTTATTTTCTCTGATATCTACTCAGAGATAGTTTGAGCAGGTAGTGGTCTCAGATTTGGAAGATGCTGTGAGAAGGCTCTTGCAAAGTTGCTGCAGTACATCCTCCACGTTGCTGCTGGGGTGCATTGATAGTGGAAGCTGCCAATGATTAGATTAGATTACTTGCAGTGTGGAAACAGGCCCTTCGGCCCAACAAGTCCACACCGACCCGCCGAAGCACAACCCACCCAGACCCATTCCCCTACATTTACCCTTTCACGTAACATTACGGGCAATTTAGCATGGCCAATTCACCTAACCTGCACATTTTTGGACTGTGGGATGAAACCAGCACACCCTGAGGAAACCCACCCAGACACGGGGAGAATGTGCAAACTCCACACAGAGTGTCGCCTGAGGCGGGAATTGAACTCTGGTCTCTGGCGCTGTGAGGCAGCAGTGCTAACCACTGTGCAACCGTGCCACCGAAATGTTTGCGGATGTGTTGCCAATCAAGGATGTTTATCCTGGATGGTGATAATTTTCTTGAGTGTTGTTGGAGCAGATCTAACCCATACAAGTGGGGAGTATTCCATCACATTCCTGCCTTACCTATGTAAATAATGGACAGACTTTGAGAGTCAGGAAATGAGATATGTATCACAGACTTGGCAGTATCTTACACAGTCATGGAACACTAGTATCATTATAACAGGGGGCAGCTCAGTTTGTGGCAATGATAGCACCCTCTCCCTACCAGGGTGTTGGTAGTGGGGAATTCAGTGATGGCAATGCCAATCAATGTAAAGAGAAGTCGTTGCATTCTCTGTTTTCAGAGATACCTGACAGTTATGTTCAGGCTTAAATTCACATATCAGCCCAGGCCTGAATACTGCCCAAGTGTTGCGATATGCACGCATCGTGTCTGACAAGTCAGGAATGGGACTAAACTTTGTGAACAACCAACAAATATCCTGGGTTCTGACCTTATGATGGAGGGATTGTTTATGATGGAGCAGCTGAAGAAAGGTGGGCTGAGGATACTTCCCTGACGAACTCCTGCGGAAATGTCCTGGAGCTGTTGTGACTGACTTCCAACAACCACACTATCCTCCAATATGCTAGTAATGACTCCAAACAGTGGGAGCTTTATCTAATCTCTCTAATGCTTCAGGGCAGACTTGGTCAATTGCTGCTTTGATGTCAAGTGTAGTCTCTTTCACCTCACCTCAGGAGTTCAGCTCTTTTGTCTTTGTTTGGTGCTGGGCAGCTCTGTAGAACTGAACGCTAGTGAACAAGTTATTGCTGAGTGAGTGCAGCTCGGTAGCACTCTTGATGACACCTTTCCCCATGTTGCTGTTCATTGCCATCAGCCTGATGGGATGGTATTTATTTGGATTTGCTTTGTTTTACTCTTTGAGATTTACTGCTTAAATTCACATGTTATCAGGTAGTTGCAGGTATTGTAAGTCTATCGGAACAGTTCTGCTCAGGAGCAATGTGCTAATATCAAGATATTTTCAAGACCCATTAATTTAAACAGTGCCTTAGCTGTTTCTTGTGTTCACCTCTGGTGAGCACTGGAGAATCTCTATTGAAGCACAATCCAGCATGCGGACTATGCACCCAGGAAAGGAAAAGGGAGATTAGGTTTAATAATCACCCAGTTAACAGAAGGAAGCCATTCAGCCCATTGTATATGCGTGGGCTGTCTGTACGTTTTGAATTCATGGCAAACACTTGTCTTTTCCCCATCACCCTGCACATTGACTCTATTTCAATAATCATTCAAGTAACTCTTCATTGACTCAGTATAACTTGACCAATGTTGCTTCTCCATCAACCATCAAGTTATTTACTTATTAAGAATGGGACCTGAATATTTCGTAATTTTCAGAAATGGACACCATCAGTTCACCTTTTTCTTTTTTACAGGATACGTAGTGATCCAAACTTGTAGTAATATTCGATTTTTTTTTGGACCAGGTTAAACTTGTGGAGCTATAAGTGAACATTTCAGGTTGATGCTGTCCCATCAGCACCCCCAGCCTTTTCCGTTCTAATTCAGATTTCCAGCAGCTGCACTATTTTGGTTTAGTTCATTCATTTCATTAATACTGGTAGAATGGGTCATTTCTCTGAACTCACAGGAACGGTTTTGAGTGACGTCAATACGACTTTGCGAAGTTTTCTCAGTTCTGTGGTAAATGGAGAGGTTTTGAAAGTGTCATAGATGGCAAAACATCTGAAACTTGACATTGTTCACTGTGCATCAGTGTAGAATTTATTTTATTATGGCATTGTCAGAACATGGTGATCATATTTTTCAGTAAATAATTGTATTCCATACGTAATATATCCAGACAAGTGAGAAGGATAGGCTCATCTGAATATGTGCTTTTCCAGCAACACTCTAATCTTAACTGAATATTACCTAAAAATTTGTGGAAGTCATGTGATGGGGTAAGATGATGGAAAAGATTAATTCAGCGGATGTAAAGATGCTTTATTTCAGTTTATAGAATGTGGATTTGCATTTAAACCATTGACACCTTTAGACTGAACAGCCAAAATAGTCATGAAGAGGGACAAATGCGTTGTGCTGTCACTAATTGATCATTTTAATAAATAAACAGCAAGGAAAATCAGATTTCAAAACCAGAGTACTATCACGGAAAGGACAGTAAGGCAACAAATTAATCACCTGATTGAGTAGATACAGAGCTTTACTCAATATAACACAGAACCAAGTGGCAAACAGTGTATAAAGTAATGGTTTGTAAGACATTCAACATAAATCTCGAGGAAAGGGCAGCGATAGGCTGCAGTTAAGGGACAAGGTTGAGGACTGCAGCTTGAGGATGGGTGTTGCATTGTGAATGCAACAACTGACCACTGCCTTTTGCTTGGTATCACAACTTTGTCTTTACTGTGGGAAATGTAAGCAAATCTGTGAGATATTTGTAAACGTCCATTATACTCATGGGATTGTGGAGCTAATCCAACTGAGCATCCCTTTCGATTCGCTCTGCCAACTTAGTGTGTTATTGTAATTGACCTAAGGCTTGCAATGACATGATATCAAAGGTCAGAAATTATATCAGTTTTACTCAGATTAAAATCTTTACAGTCAGTGCAAGGAGGAAAAGGTATGATGATAGAAAGCAAACAGGGAATGCGGGAAATTCTCAGCAGCTCTGGCAGTGCCTGTGGGGAGACAGAGTTAACATTTCAGGCTGCTAACCCTTTGTCAGAACTGGAAATGTACCTAAATGGGATTTAAACCTGTGGCAATCCAAGAGACAAGAGACATTAGATGGGATAAGAGATGAAAACAAAAGCAAAATAAAATTGTACCAGGACATGTAAAGGAGCAAAAGATGTACATGTAAATAGGAAAATACAAAATCATCATCAAAGATGCTTCCCAAGAAGTGGAGTAAAGATTGCAATTGACACTGAGGTCATCAACTTCACATCGAAACAGTGACCCGTTGTGAATTGTGGCAAAGTGATAATTTTATATCTGTACTTGGAGCCATAGAGTCTTACAGGTATGCAGCACAGAAACAGATTCTTTTGTCCAACTGGTCCATGTCAAACAGTTTTCTCAAACTGAAGTAGCCCCATTTGCCTGTATTTAACCCATATCCCTCCAAGTCTTTCCAATCCTTTTGGAATTTATTTCCCTATCAATATACCTGTCCAAAGGTTTTCCAACAAAAAAATAACTGAACCCATTCTACCACGTCTTCTGGCAGCTCATTCTGTACAGAAACTAGTCTCTCCATGAAAAACATTTCTCTCAGGTCCCACTTAAATCTTTCCCTTCTCACCTTAAACTCTTGCCTCTAGTGCTGAACAGGTGTGGAAACGCCTTCTTTACCACCCTGTCGACCTGTAATGCCATTCTCATGGCACCATGTACCTGCACCCCTCGGTGTCTCTATTCAGGAAGTCTACTCAGGGCACTACCATTTACTACGTTGACTCCTTGATGTAGTAAAGTTCATGCGGGTGGTGTGAAGGAAGGTGTATTGCAAATTAGATTGAGCAGATCATTGCATGTGTTTGTGTAGGAATAGACCTTGGCCAGTGCAAATACAGGGACACTCTTTCAAAACCAGCAATCATGGCACAGAATCCTTGCCTGGTTTTGGATTTTGTCATTGCTCAGTGTGAACACATTGTGGGGCAAGAAGGGTCAAGGGTCACTTGCAACATAGGAGTAGATTGACATGCAAATAGTGAAACTAATAATCATTCCTTGACCTGACATTGTCCAGGCAAGTTAATCATAATTGAACAACACTTCTCAGAAACAAAGCAAGACACATTCCAAAACTCTTCGGTTTTCAAATCAACTCCATTATTTTTGGCAGCCAGTTTTGCGAGAGTGTACTTTTATACTCCTGATGGAGAGAGGATGGGGGTGTGTGAGTAATGTCAGTCAGGATGGGGACCTGGAAGATGGGTTGCCTGAAAAGGTCTCCGTGATGAGACACATTTTGGGAACAGGTGCCACCTGAATCAGTGCCAGGAATGAACACGAGATTGATCCTGCTCAGGGTCAAAGAGATTGGTAAGATTTTGAACAATCTCACTAATCCTCATGACTTGGCCAAGAATAGGGTTGGAGTCAAGGGATAGAGATTAAAATGTAAAGTAGGAACCAAAGACAATGACTTCCCACTGTCTTCCCAATTTGAAATGACAAGATCATTAATACAGTGAAATGTGATTTACAGATCTAATAGTTATAGAGACTTTGCTGGAATAACAGCAACAGCAGCATTGAGGACAGAGTAACTGGCAGGAAAAGCAATGCAGTTAAATATAGTTTTTAGAGTTAATAGAAGTGCTAGAGACTTACCAGGAACACCAACAATAACAAGGGTGGGATAGTAAATATGTTGAATAAGCAGGAGTATATAGTAGATCTGCGTTGTTAATGACGTCAAGTGGTAATTTGCAGAAATATAATCAATTGTTGCTGAGAAACCTCTGTCCATTGTTGCAAAATTCGAATCTTCTGTATTCAGATTCCAACCCATGGTTGTAAAATTCCAACTCATTTTTTCAGATTCATGTCTTTCTTCTCCCAAGCTCCCAGTCTCTGGAACTGCTGGTCCCTGTTAATGCTGGAGGTGATGCTGGAAGGTGATGCTGTCACTGATACTATAGCTTCATACATGGTAAGGAATTTGTAATTAATAGAAGAGGGAAGTCCTCCTGGGACACAATTATCATCCATGCAGTTTATCATTAATTACAGTCCTGAAACAAACAGGTTCAGTTAACCCTCTTCAATCCTGTACAGTATTCCTCCAATGACAAAGGAATTGTCCCCATCTTGGACTGCATGTACATGAGTTACTGAGAGGAGAGATAGACGCATTGACCATAATCTTTCGATTCTCCAGAGAAATTGAAGTGGTTCCAAAGAAATGGAGGGTCACATGGTGCTGACAGTATGTTCAACATTGTTTTCTTAGCAAAGCCACTGCAATTCAACTCTTAATAATAATAAATGAGAGTAAATATATTTTTAACAGAAAGAATATTAAAATAAGAAAATACAGTATCAACTACCAGTTGACCCTATAACTCTGTTTTGTGCTTTACCGTAACTCTGGATGATCATACTCCACCACACTGGATCTTCATCTTGATCCACGTGGCGATCATTACCTGGTCTTATATCTTGCTGCTCTCAGGGGTGTCTTCTCTTCTCTGTGGTTGGTCTCAAGTTATATGCTGCCTTGAGTGGCATTGCAGCGATTTGTACACTCTGTGGTTGTTCGTGCCCTTTTGCAGGGTGTTTAATACCTTCCAATAGATTGATGAGGACTGGAGCACCATGATTGATCGGACCAATCCAGGCACTTGCATCTGTGGTCGTGTGGTCCTCAGGCATCCATCCAAAAAAGGGGAGTGAGGCGCCCCCGTGTCCGGTACACACCTTGATGTTTCCGCTCGCCCTGAAGAAGGCATTCCAGTCTACTCTATTTAAACCCAAATTCGGGTGTGCATTCTGAAGTCTGCAGCTCCCAGATCGATTGCAGACTCTCTGTTGGTAGCTGCAGCCTGTCTGGATTTAGCAGCATGTTTATTAGTGCAGTCGCTTTGGTCAAGGGTTGCTTCAGGTTCCCAGCATGCCTCAGTTATTGTACAATTTTTTGTGAATCTGTCATAAATTCATCATGTTGAGTGGTCTGTCTGGCCACAGCCCTCCTCTTGATCCTGAATGCGAAGTGTGTTGGATCACATAATCGAAGACCAATCTCTGTGCAGTGAGCACACGATCACGCAGGCTTAAACAATGTACAATATACACTTAAGTGTTAAGCTCTCACAGATAATGTAGTAAATTAATATAAATAAATACAGTTTAAAAAATCAGAATGGAAATAAAATGTTTACAATACCAGGGAATATTTTATATTATATATATATATATATATATAATATCTAAATGGAACATCAAAAAAATCATGCTTAATGTCTGATCAAGCGAACATAGTTCAATAAATTAAATAAGGCATTACAGATATAAGCGAATACAAAACTAAAATCATAATGAGAAAAATATATTCGTAATGAAAATCAAACAAACATCAGAAAGCCGGAGAATATTTCACACAAAGAATAGGATAACTAATATTTACGAAACAAACAAACACATCTCCTGGTCTGCTTGGTGTTTATTTTGTGTTGTTTCTTACGATGACGATGACGATCCCAATCAGGCGTACCTTGATTTTGTGTTGCACGGTCATCATTGTCCTGGAGAGAGATCAAGGTTGTTTCTCTCGTTGTCCTTGTCTAATAGCTGAATTGTTTTGAACTAATCCCTGACCCTACCCCGCTTTTCTATTTTAAAACACAAATAATAAAAAAAAAATCGGAACGTCAGCTCCCTCTCCCCCCCCCAACCCCCCCCTCCCCCCGCCAGCCCCCTCCCGTGGAATGTGAAGTTGGGTTGAGAGGACTGGTAGGCTCTAACCTCAGTTTCTCATGGGGATGGTTGCCGTGATTTTAAATGACCTGATGATAGGGTGGTCACAAAGACTGAATCAAGGCTACCATTATGACCAAGTTTATAAATATGCATGATAATGAGCGAATCAATGAAGGATTGTAACATGGCTAATCCCATCAGTGATTACAGGAACTCGAATTGGAAGACATGTGAGATGCCTGTGAGGTGTTACCATCGGGAACAGTTGCCCCTTGCCTTGGGTGGCTGTCAGGAACAGTTTCATTGTATGATTAGTGAATGTGTGCATTTGGAAAATAGCTGCCTAAGAGAGACTCATCAGTGTGTTGTGTGTCCTCGGTCTCTGTGGCTTGGCAATACTGCATCCTCCTGGTTCCCATGTCCGTGTCCCATCATTCTCTCCAGTGGTGACACCTGGAATTACCATTTGGCTGTCTGGGTCAATCTGTATTTCCGTAGTCAATGCTAGCCCTTTTGTGTTGTCAAGTGTCCACAGTGCAGGTATGTTGTTAGAGGTCTGATGTAGAGTGAGATGGGGATGTTCGATTTCCCTTTTGTTGGGGTTATTAGGGAGTCCTGTCATGTTTAGAACATGGGGAGGTATTTAACATGTCTGTGTTATTGGTGCCAAGTGAATCCCTCCAATTTGGTCGGAAGCCTTGTATTGAATCAATCAAATTGTCCAGGGGTCCCTTGGACGTTGTAGCGAGAATTGGTGATGGAAAGGTATGGATTTTGTCGGGGGAGCGATGTGGTCTCTCTGTGAGGATGTGTCAGGGGGTGTCCTTGGTCTTTTCTATTCGTTCCAAGGCAGTGACATCCACAATAGATATATATTAACGTGGTGAGAGTGACTGTGTTTTGTGCCATAGGCTTTTAGCTAGTTGATATGGGACCAGCCGGCTTTCCCTGTGGCTACTAGAACCATGTATACTGAGGGGTTTGCCTTGTCCACCACAGTGTGTGGACCTGAGTATTTAGGAGAAAGACAGGAACTATAATTGTATATCTGTCAGATCAGCTGCTGTCCTACAGAATATCTGACAGGGTTAATGTTGCTGTGGAGGGAGGCCTGCCTTACTTTCCTTTTGGTCTCGAACCTGCCAGTTGCTGCCAGCTGAGTGACGGTAGTATTCTGGGTGAGATGCTGCATTGCTTTCTCTTGGGTGAGGGCAGTGAGGACTGGTTCACTGAGGTTGGAGACTGAACAGGTAGTCGATTCCTTTCATGGGTCGGCCCGTCAGCAGGTTATTGGGGGATATACCCTGTAGATTGGGAGATGGTGTTGTGTACCATCGTGAGGACAAATGGAAGTACTGTGTCCCAGGTTTTATTGTTCTGCCGCACCTTCTTCCTGATCATCCCATTTCAGGTGTGATTCATCCTTACCTCGATCCCACTGTTTTGGGGGTGATATGCAATGTGGATCTTCTGCTTGATACCAAACATAGCCATCCCAGTCTGCATGACCCAGCTGGTGAAATGGGTTCCCTGATTTGACTCAATACTGCAGGGTGGACCCTATCTTGTAAACACCTGTTCTGTTAGGATTTGTGCGGTTGTTTTGGCTGTACTGGTCGGAACGGGAAAACCACAAACCATTTTGTGCAAGTGTGTACAATGACCATAATGTAGGTAAACCCATTCATACATGGTGGCAGGGGACCTACAAAGTCAATTTGTAGATTTGCCCAAGGCCCTTGTGATGATGCTGTTCCTTTAACAAGGTTATGTGGTACTTAGTTTTTATTCAGACGGGTTGTAAAGGCGGAGGTTCTGAAATGTCTGTCTTTATCTATTTAAAGACGTTTTCAAACTTAAAAATAGCTATGTGTAAAATGAAAGGGGAGTGGCCAGTTCTCCCAGCTCAGCTTCCCTCTGGTTTGGTTTGGTGTGAGCTGTCTGGCTGTTCTGCAGCTGCTGGTCAGTCTTTTTGAGGCTGCTGGGCAAAGAAACAGCTCCATGGTGGTCCTCCTCTCTCTCTGACAGCTCTCCTGTCAGACCCTGGGTTTGAGTTGATCTATTTTACAAATGGGCTGTTTATGGGGATGTTGCAAATATTTAGAACAACATCATTAAGTTGTGATAGAGTCTATGGCTTTTAAAATACTTGTTATTCTGTATCATGTTTCCTTTTGTTTCTGTTTCATTTGCTAACCTTGCAAATCAATTCTGTTTTGTTTAAAACTAAGTGGTTGGGACAGCTGCATCCCTCCTGGAATATCCGCTCTACACCTGCTTACAACAATAAGCAAAGTTAGGGTCTGGGCTAACTTCTTGAAATGTTTGGAGGAGGTCTGGCCTGGTCCATAACGCCCTTCCACGGGACGTTTAGGTCTCAGTCCTCCCTTTCGAGCATAACTGTCTGGATTATTTTGGGCTTATACCAGACAGTTCCCTATCTAGTGGGCTGCAGTCCTGTGTAACTCAGACCACCAATGCAGCTCTATCAATCGTTCGGTACTGGCCTGTCCTGAGTTGGAGCGATATAGACTCTTGCTTTTAAAACAAATCCGTCCCATAGCTGCAGGGAATCTCTCTATTTGGTGTTAGACTCTGAGTAAACCTCTCCCACAATGTGTTACTGGGCCTGTCTATGTTTGTCTGGCTGACAGTGACTGCACTGGCCTGCTCACCCATGGGAGGGATGCCAGAACTCTCTGACATTAGCACCTCTCTCAGCTAACACACTTGTTCTGAGGTTACTTTCTGGAGATGTTTTGGGGTGGTTACTAACTTTAATTATGCTGTGTTTCCTTCCACTGACGGCCTGCAGTGTGTATTTTGATAAGGGAGCTGATGATACGGTTTTCCCAGCACTAAACCTTCGACATTCCCATAATGGTGAGAATTCAGTGATGATGTTGCACACATACAACGCTATCAGGGTATATATCTGTGGGTGAAGGGAACAGATCAGGTGGCTGACCAGATCGGCTCCAGCTGCTATTTCCACAGCCTGGGCACTTCAATGGCCGCCTCATTTTAAAGCTTGTCCCAATAGTGGCTACTGTCCTAGAGTGTTGGTCATTTCTATCCCACAGCCGGTGATCTGACTGCCGTCTTCTACTGTGGAGGATCCATCTCCATCAATTCTGACAGCTGAGTCTGCCTGGTTATCTTTTTGTTTCATCCTTAATCGTTTTTCCTGCTGTTTAGGTATAAAAGGACAGGTGGGAGTGTTTAGTGGCTATGATTTGGCAGAAATGTGGGTTTCCCCCATTATTTAAGTTACCTGCTAGGAAGATGGGCAACTTGGTATATCTAAACTTGATGTCCCGGTGTTAAAGCAGTGGAGTCCATCGTCCGACTCGAATCTTTCTGAACTGCCTTTGATTTGGCGTGTGTTCAGTCAGTGCGTTTAAACTAATGATATCGTCGAAGTACTGAATTGTCCAAAAGACTGCGAGGGAGTGTCGTTCACACAAGGAAAACCCTTGTTACACGGGATGTAGGAGCCTGGAGGGGTAGGTCACTGTGTCTGGCCTACCGTGCCACTCCTGCAGTAGAACAGCAGCTATTTCCCGGTCGGTGGCTGCAATTTCTAGGCTGCATGGTATGTCAGCGTGTGGTACTAGTAAGGCAGATGCTGTTGTGAGTACACATTTTAATTCAGTTAGTGTTTCAGTGTGTTGAGATGTTCAACACCAGACAGCGTTCTTTTTCAGCAACTGTGAAAGTTGAGTTGCTTTGGTAGTGAACCCATCAAGGTGGTTCCTGCAGTATCGCACTAACCTGAGGAAAGATCAGAGCTCACTAACATCTCGGGGGAGTGGGAGTCGTTCAATGGTCTCTATTCGCTATTGCCAAATGTCGTTCCCTGGCCTGTAGAATTTGTGGCTTTTTTGGATTTATTTTGTATCCCAATTTGTGTAACTGATGGAGTAAGCCAGCCGGGAGCTGAATGCGCTCCTCCTTTGCTTCCATCTGGAGAGGTAGGTGGTCTGCATATTGGATTAGACAGTCAGGCCAGGAAAGCCTTTCCAGTCCCTTGGCTACCCGCCTATGAAAAATCGAGAGTAAGTTCTGGAACCCTTGGGGTAGACAGGTCCAGGTTTACTGCTGTTCCTGGAAGGGAAACACAAATTATTTACTGACAGGACTGATTGAAGGTGATGGAGCAGAAACCATTCCTAACATCATGTCCTGTGAAGTAATTTGTTTGCAGAGTTTGCTTCATTATAATGGCTGGGCTGGTAGTTACTCTTGGTGCGGTGAGTGGGTGACTTTATTAAGAACCCAATATTTGATGGTGAGATGCCATGAACCACCTGACTTCCTGACGGGCCAAGTTGGAGCATTATTAGTGAAGGTTACAGGTCCCAGCACTCCTTGCAGTAACAGACTGTCAATGACCTTGGTTCCCTGCCCCTCTGCCTGTCTGGGAAACCATATTATCTTTGTGATTTCGGCTCTGGCCCCCAGATTATCAGCTCTCCTGGGATACCCCCATAGTCATGTTTACGCTGGGCAAATACCCCTCTGTGTTTCACCATCATCTCTCTCATAGCTGGACCTTTGGTCATTGTTAGGGGATTGAATCCAAACTCCCCAATTGAGCTGATCTGATTAGTATCATTTTCTGTTGAAATGATGGAGGGGGCAGTGCTAGCCAGAGATAGTTGCTATATGCAGACATTCACTGGGTCTAAGGAAGGATAGCACCTTGCCATGGAATCGACCTGAGAATGTGTTCTGCGCCTGGCGGGTGGTTAACTGACATAGTAGGGAGCTGGAACGTCATGTTTCACAGTTTAAGCTCGATTGGTTCTCTAATTACTTTCCTGTATACGGTCAGTAAACCCAATTAAACCAATAGACCTTGTGGTCTGCCAGGATAGATCATTAAATTCCGAGGTGTACGGCTTTGGTCGAGGTGTTAACGAGGTGCTGTATTTGATTGTTGGGGGTTTCAGTGCCCCCGACCCATCTCTCAGTACGGATTGGATTCATCGCCACAAGGACTGCCCCTGGAGGTGTTGGAGGAGTTGGCACCTCTGGGTAGGGTGGGGGTGGACCGCAATCTTCCACGCTTATGGCATACTGCTGAACTTCCTGCCTGAGCTCATCTCAGTCTATCCCTCGCTTCTCTAACCTCTCCAGTGCAAATATTATTCCATTGTGGATTGAAAGCTGTTCTTTTAATTTGTCCATCTCCTGCAGGCACTTGGTGTGGTCTGCAGCTCCCTCTTTCTCTTTCCTGTCTGCCTGGTGCCATACTCTGACTGCTGCTTGCAAACACAGTCAGAGGGTCATAGAGATATACAGCAGGGAAAAAGACCCTTTTGTCCACCACGTTCATGCCGATAAGATATCCCAACCCAATTTAGTCCCACCTGCCAGCACCCGGCCCATATCCCTCCAAACCCTTCCTATTCATATACCCTTCCAGGTGCCTTTTAAATGTTGCAATTGTACCAGTCTCCAATATTTCCTCTAGTAGCTCATTCCATACAAGTACCACACTCTGCGTGAAACACTTGTCCCTTTGGTGTATTTTATATGTTTCCCCTCTCACAGTAAAGTTATGCCATCGAGTTCTACACTCCCACACGACTGGGCAAAGAGTTTGTCTATTTCCGCTATCCATGCCCCTCACAATTTTATGAACCTCTATCAGGTCACCCCTCAGCCTCTGACGTTACAGGGAAAACAGCCACAGTCTATTCAAAACTCCAAAAGCTCAAATCCTCCAACCCTGGCAACATCCTTGTAAATCTTTTCTGAACACTTGCAAGTTTCACAACATCTTTCCGACAGGAAGGAGACCAGAATTGCATGCAATATTTCAAAAGTGACCTAACCAATATCCTGTACAGCCGCAATATGACCTCCCAACTCCTCTACTCCATACTCTAGCCAATAAAGGAAAACATACCAAACACCTTCTTTATGATCCTATCTACCTGAGACTCTACTTTCAAGGAACTGTGAACCTGCACTCCAAGGTCTCTTTGTTCTGCAACACTCTCTAGGACCTTATCATAAAGTGTATAAGTCCTGCTTAAATTTGTTTCCCAAAATGCAGCACCTCACATTTATCTGAATCAATCTCCATCTGCCACTTCTCACCACATGACTCCATCTGACCAAGTTCCTGTTGTAATCTGAGGTTACCTCTTTCACTGTCCACTACACCCCCAATTTTGGTGTCATCTGAAAACTTGCTAACTGTACCTCTTACGCTCACATCCAAATCATTTATAAAAATGATGAAAAAAAGTGGACCCAGGACCGATTCTTGTGGCACTCCACTAGTCACAGGCTTCCAGTCTGAAAAACCACCCTCCACCACCACCCTCTGTCTTCTACCTTCCAGCCAGTTCTGTAACCGAGTGGCTACTTCTCCCTGTATTCGGAGTAAACATCTGTTGGTTTTATATTTTAAGGAACAGTTCCACTTAGACAATTCTGTACTGTTCAATTTACTTGAATTCCTGGCCTTCTCGTGCTGTCCTCTTAGCAGCCGTCTCAGGCAACATCTCAAGGAATATTCGGTTCCACAGACTTCAATCTCAGAGCGAAAAAGTCACTTCTTATCGAAGTCCCATCTTGTGGGGCAATTTGTTGTCCCTGCCACACAGTGTGTTTTAACTCATATCCAGCAATAGCACTGAGGCGGCTCAATAATAATAAATAATAATATTCATTTATTTGATGCAATGAATACTATCATAACAAGACACACTATAGATTAACCATTTACACAACAAATGCTATCTTGTGCTTTACCTTAAATCTGGATGATCATATACTCCCACAGGCCTGGTCTTCTCCGGATGATTTCAGGGATATTTTCCTTTCTGGGTGGTAGGTCTCGAGTTAACGTTCTCGACTCACCCCCCGAGCGTGGTGTTGTGGCAATTCTTGCACTCTAAAGTCTTCATATCGTTTTGGGGGGCTTCACCATTAACCAATGGATCTATCAGGCTCGATCACTCTGATGGATCAGACCGAGCCAGGTGTTGCCATGTCGATGGTAGGATCAACCTTCGGCCTCCATTTCTGGAGTTGCTAGGAACACATGCCCTCCTCCAAATAAGGGTTTGAGGCACCCCACCACCACCACCCCAACATGTCTGGTACACACCTCGGTGTTTCCAGTCACCGAGGTTGACATCATTTTGATACCATTCAATCCCAACTTCGGATGTGTATTGTAGAGTTTGCAGTTACCAGGTCAGTTACAAACTGTCTGTTGGTATCTGCAGCCTACCTGGATTCTGCAGCATATGGATTAGAACAGTCACTTTGGTTAAGGCAGGTTTCCATTTCCCAGCATTCTTTAGTCCTTGTCCAGTTTACATCAAATCAATCATAGACTTTATCCTTTTGACGATAACTATCTATTAGTTTTTCCTGATTACTTGCTTTACCTGGACACAGACCTTCAGTGGTTCATGTACCAGGACCCACAGATCCCTCTGCACCTCAGAGATGTGCAACCTTTGATCATTCAGATAAGTTGTTTACTTTTAACTCTTTCTGCCACAATAGACAGTTTCCCATTCTCTCTTATTTTCCTCCAGTTGTCAGAATTTTCACTCACTGAACCAGTCCTTCCCCTTTGTAGACTCCTCATGCTCTATTCACAATGCACTTTCCCAGCTAGCTTTGTGTCGTCAATAAATTTAGCTCCATACATTCAATCCTTCCATCCAAATCATTTGCGTAAATTGTGAAGAGTTGAGTTCATTGTGTCCTATTTCCCTGTCTGCCGCTCCTCCCTGCACTTTCAGATGTGGGTCCTGATTGCTGACACCACGGACTTCTCTCCTGCCTGAGCAGTTGCCTGATCTCTGCCGATCCCTCACAGTGCCATCGGCCTGGGTCATTTCTTCCTCAGCCAGCTGCGGAGCTGTGGCAGTGAGGTGCTCACCAGCTTCTGCTCCCACACTCTCTAAGGATAACCCTGCCACCTAGATCTCAGGGTCTGAGCTGGTGGGTTGCCATTTACACCTCAGTATTCTCATCCTCACAGGGGGAGGAGATGGCTTGGGTGGGAAACGGCCATTGTCACTGTGGGGGTATGGAGATGCTGGTGGTACCCACAAGGCACAGAGAGAGAGAGAGAGAGAGAGAGAGAGAGAGAGAGAGACGTTTGAATTTTCCAAGTCAGACAACTAAATAACACTTCACCTTTTGGAAGTTATATTCCCTTTGAAAGAAGTTGAATGAAACTGTATGTTCAGTGACTGTAATTAATGTCAATCTCTGTGGGCCTGAAGTGAGTCTCTGGATGGATTCCTCCTTCTATCAATAAATGAGTGTCAGCTGAAACATTCCAAGAAACAGGGGGAGATGACAGATCAGAATCTGAGGAGAGCAGACTGCAATGTTACCACAATAGGCAGGAGTATGTATGGGATAATTGACTATTATTCTACAAATTATCAACAGATGTATTTGGAATGTCGGATCCGATACATACTTCTACTTATTCAACACATTTACTATCCGACTCTCGCTGCTGTTGGCATTCCGAGTAAGTGTCTTGATCCAGCTGGTAATACAATGAATCATGATTTAACTTTTTCTACTGTTCTTGTCATTTCCCATTCTGTGGCTTGCTGTTCCCGCTGTCACTATGTCTTTACCTGCAATCAGTGGATTTATGAATAACTAGTTTCCTGCCAATCTCACTTTAATCTAGAGAAGACCAAAGCCATTTTCTTTGGTTCCCAACAAAAATTCAGTCTCCTATCATTCTGCTTAATCTCCCTGGCTTCAGGCTGAACCAAAATGTTTGTAACCTCAGGGTTCCCTTTAACCCTAACCTGAGGTTTGACCCCACATCCTCTCCATTGCAAAGCTTGTTTACCATCCCCTCTGGAATATCTCCGTCTCCTGCCTGCTTCATCCGGGATGCTACACACTACACCGTCTGTGGGTTTGATTAATTCAGACCCAAATATTCCAATGATATCATCTTCAATCTCACAGTATCAAACTTCAATAAACCAGCACTCACCCAAACTTCTGCTGCCCGTTCTGAACTCCCATCATGTTCGGTTTACCATTTCTCTGTGTCCTAATTGACCAACAAACATTCCTGATCCAACAACTTCCCATTTTAATATTCTCATTATTGGGTTCAAATTCCTTCAACGCCTGACTTGTCTGATTATTCCCATCCCGGTCGTGACCTATCGTCCTGTAGGGTAGAGTCACAGAGTCACACAGCAGCCTTCTCTGTTCTCAGTTCTTAACCCATCTTCCTGCAAATCTATCCCATTCTAATTTTAACTAATTCCGTTCTTAAAATTTGATGCTTTCACGTTGTCTCTCCCTCTTCTATATCTTACTTTTTCTGTCACTTTCCCTCTTCCTCTGCTGTTTAAACCTCTTTCACACCCACTCTCTCTTTGCTCCCCTCCCTGTTGTCTGGATGTTAATTCTAAGGGAGGTGCTCCTGCCTCTGTTAGTCAGTGTGTGTGGGCCCTGCAGACACACCCACCCCCAGGGTCATCCAACCAAATCCTCCAAAGGCAATGGGCTCCAGTGTAGGGCAGGCTTCCTCCAGCCCAGCTGCAGACCCCGGGAATGCACCTCGACCTGGTGGTAGAGTGAAAAAGAAGATGTCCTGGTGGCACAGATGATGTTATTGTAAATAGTTTTCCTCATCTATGTATTCGCCTTTTACAATCGGCTTTGTCTGTGAGTCTCTGTCCGGCTGCAAATCTGATGCTACAGAGACTGCAACCAGCCATCCCTGTCACTGCACACCGCTCCATCACCCCAAGTGGGAGGTAACCCATAGCCACCGTATCCAGACAAATGGAAAATCAGAGCTCCCAGTCACTCTGCCAGCTACGCTCTCACTTTTTAGTTACACAAAATGTGCTGCAGAAATGATTGGACTTCACGAGTTATCCAAGTTATTCCCAAGTTAACAAAAGGTGCTACTGAGAAGTGATTGAGGAGGATTCTGGGAGGAATCAGCTCAATCCCCATGAGTGAACAAAACGGAGGCAAGTTCCAGCTGAGTAGCCATTGTTGGAGCGGCCATTTTGAGAAGGGCTGCTTTGCTGTTGAAGTGCTGCTGGAGGTTTAAATGCGAGTTTTGGTGGACTCTGGGCTTCGTTGAGGAGGGGGATCAGCAACATGGTACGGGTATGATAAATTCTATTTTTGTCTTCCTGTGAGGTGACAGAGATAGCAGTTAGGGCAGTGGTATGCTCCTCCTGCCAGATGTGGGAGATCAGGGAATATTCTAGTGTCTCTGATGACTGTGTCTGCAGGAAGTGTGACAGGCTACAGCTCCTCACCGACCGTGAAGGTCTGTTGGAGACAGAGTTGGACACACTGAGGAGCAGACAGGGGGCAGAGAGTGTGATAGACACTAGTTACAGTGATGTGGCCACACCACAGGTTCAGTCAGGGAGTTGGGTGACTGCCAGGAGAGGCAGCTAGTGCAGGAGTTTCCTGTGGCTATTCCTCTCTCGAATAGGTACAACGTTTGTAATACTTTTGGTGTTTATATATCTCTCTCAGGGGAGTGCAACAGCAGCAGATAGGCCTGTAGTACCATGAATGGCTAAGCTGCAAACCTTCAGGAATGCAATTGCAACAGAACTTTAAATGACTCGTTGGTCAGGGGCACAAACAGGGCATCTGTGGCAGTGACTAACACTCCAGGACAGTGTGCTCCCTCCCTGGTTCCAGGGCTGATGGCATCTCTGAGCATTGCATGGAATTCCTCAGGGGGAGGGTGAGTAGACAAAGGTCATCGTACACACTGATGCCAAAAAAATAGTGAAGAAAAGGTATGAGGTCCTGAAGGGATTTTGAAAGGAAGTTTGGTAGAAGTTAAAATGTCGGATCTCAAGGGGAGTAACATGGGGACAACTAGCGTCAGCGAGAATAGGAAAAGGAGGATTTGGCAGATGAAGTTAATGAGGGCAAGTAAAACCGTCAAGAAAGTTTTGGTAATCTTGCACTGGACAGGGCAGATTAGAGTACGCAGGAAGCAAGGGAAGTCAGGGTTAAACTGCATTTATTTCAAAGCAAGAGGCCTGCAAGGTAAGGGAAATGAATGGAATCCTGGGACGGGGACATTACAGAAACATGGCTGTAACCAGCACTGCACTGTAGGAATCAGTGATGGGTCTACTTTTATTCATCATTTATTAAAATATTATGGAGGAGAATTAAGCAGGAATGATTAGTAAGCATATGGATGCCACAACGATTGGTGGTACAGTGGACATTGAAGAAGGTTACCTGTGAATACAGTGAGATCTTGATCAATTGGGCCAATGGGCCGAGGAATGGCCGTTGGAGTTTAGTTTTGATAAATGTGAAGTGTTGCATTTTGCTGGGTCAAACCCAGGCAGGACTTACCCAGCCATTGTTCTGGCCATTGTGAGGGGTGTTATAGAACAAGGAGATCCTGCGGTACAGAGTCATTGCTCGTTGAAACTGGAGTCACAGGAAGACAGGGTGGTCAAGAAGGCTTTCAGAATGCTTGCATTCATTGGGGAGAGCATTGAGTATAAGAGTTGGGACATTTTGGTGCAGCTGTACAAGATGTTGGAAAGGCTACATTTGGAGTACTTAGTGCAGTTTGGTCACCGTACTATCGAAAGGATATAAGTGAAATGGAAAGAGCACAGAAAAGATTTAGTAGGATGCCTCCTGAGCAGGAAGTCTTGAGCTTGATAGGCTGGGAATGTTTTTTTCGGCAGAATATGAGACTGAGGGGAGCCCTTACAGATGTCCATAAAATCATGAGAGGCAGAGATAAGGTAGATAGCAAACAGCATTTCCCCAAGTTAGGGGAGTCTGAAACGAGAGAACACAGGTTTCGGCTGAGTGCAGAGAGACACAAATAGGTGCAGAGGGCCAATTGCTTCCCACAGAAGGTGGTGAGTGTCTGGAATGGCTCGCAGAGATAGTGGTGGAAGTGAGTACGATTTTGTCATTTGAGAAACATTTCGACATGTATCTGTTCGGGATAGGTATGAAAGGAAACGGAATAAACGTATACAAACTGGACAAGTTTAATTGTACAAACAAGGTGCATGGACATGTTGGGCCGAAGGGCCTGTTTCCATGCTGTAAACCATTATGACCACCAAATGATCAGAGCTGTTTGGGGAAGGAGCTGCAATGTACATTATTAAGGGGTCCTTCAGTGCCTGGGTGTGTGCCGAGTGACCTTGCCCCTTGAAGGGGTCTCCCATTGCACGGACTTGCAGATATCCCACCCCCACCCGAGGCTGCACATCCAAGCACTTACCCTGCTGGCCTCATGTTCAGGCGCAGCCATCCTCATTTCTGATTCACAGCATGATGGAAAACAAGAGCAGGCTTCCCTCAGACACTGAGTTCCAGCCTCCTCCTCTGCATGTAGGGGAACACTCAAGGAAAAAATGCCCCTTCAAGCTCGCAGACCCACCCCCTCACCCTGTTAACCTCTCAGACTTCACACTTGCCCGAGTCCCCAACCAACCCATGTGCATCAACATACCATCCAGTCCTGACCCAGTCCAACTGGGTCGACATGCCAGGGTTAGGAATGCACTGGCCCCTCCTTGTATTCAGTGTGTTGCTGATTCTCACTGAACCCCTCCCCCTTACATAGTGAGTTGTTTCCCTTCAGTATCATCATTCCCCAGCTTCCCAACTCCGATTCCTATGATTATGTTCCCCAGCCATCTTTACACAGGAGTGGCCTCCTTGGCAGTGCCCTACCACTGGCACATGTCGGATTCCAATGACTGTGACCGTGGGCTGTGTGCGGTCTCCAACCAGAAACCATACCTTCAGCTGCTGGTGCCGGGGTTCCAAGCTGGAGGGCTGGAGGAACAAGCAGTGAGCTGGAGTCATCAGGTTCCCAGTCTGACTTTCACGTTGGGAATTCTCAGTGTCTAGTTTCTATCCAGTTGATGGTAGAATGGGAATCTGCATATTAATGAGGTGAGATTTGGTGTTAATGAGCAATGTTGATAAATGCCTCTCACTGCAGCCCACCTTGTTCTTGCCCCTGTATTGCTCTAGGTTTCTCTTGTACTCTAATTGTTCACTCCTGTAAATATTTTAGTCTATCTGTGCTGAGTTTTATTTTCTTTTCCTGACCTACCAGCAAACTTTTCACAATTATCTGCTTTTTTTATTGAAGTTTGATGCCATTTTTAACACTGATGGTGGGTGCTCAATTTGGAACTTTTCCTTGCTCATTTTGAATGCATTTATTGTGTATAATCTGAATTATGTCCTTAAATGTCTACCACTCCTGAGTTCTCCCTGAACCTCATTTAACTGTTCTCTTTCATTCGGTCTAATTTCATGGTCTCAGATCTACCCTTCCTTAAATTCACAATACTGATCTGGGACCCACTCTTCTCTCCCTCACACTCTGTTTCCCCATGTCCTTTAACTTTTCCTGCCTCACATATTTCTCCAGTTCCATATTTATAATCTACCATTGAATCTATTTGTGTCACTCTATTCGACTGTGTATTTTAAATCCTAATCACTTATTGTGTATAACAATTTGGTTCATGTCTTCCTCTGCTTCTTTTGCCAATCATATTAAATCCGTGTGCTCTGATAACTGACTTTACAAGCCTTTAGGATCTTGGCAATGGAGGAGACCATTCAGCCCATCGAGCCTGCTCTGCCATTAAATTTAATTGTGGCTTATTGGTCATTTCAATGCCCCTGACCCAGAATATCTTCATCACTCTTTATGTGATTGACACTGACAATTTTCTTGTGGCCTCCGGACCACATCCTTATGTCCTCCTTGTCTCCTCCCAGTCTCCTTGCAGCTTTCCTCTTGCCCCTACAACACTCCTGGACCTGTCCGAAATGGCTGGCTTGGCTCCTCCCTCTGGCTCTTCATCCCAGATATGGCCTTCCTCCACCTGTTCCTAGCCTTCAGCCCACCTTCTCCCAGAGAGACCCTCATTGGCAGCAATTACCGAGTTTCCTGCTGTCCCCTCCCCCAACACACAATCACCAATCACAAGGTGTTTCTCTCTTGCATTTGTTACTGATAGGCTCATCAGTAAACCTATCAACCGAAAGCATGGAGAGAGCCAGTCTGTGACTGGAGAATCGGTTGTTTTCCTTTCTCACCAACTTCTGGGGACTATTGGAAAATTAAAACCAGCGCATCTGCTAACGCATCCAGCATTCCTTTGAAAACCATTAGATCCAATTTCTCAGAACACGGGATACATCAGTCTTTGGTTCGAATGATTTTCTGAGCAACATTTCACAATGATTGTAATTGTGTCTAATTCATCCCTTCCTTTTAACTTGTTATTCACACTTAATTCTGGCATGTTGTTTGCATTCTGAAGACAGACATGAAATGTCCGTTCAATAATTCCAGTTTATATTCGATTATTATATCATTACTGGATACAACAGTTTCGAATATTTCAACAACTACTGTAACTTATTGACTGTAAACATAAGGTATAACTTTACTTTTCAGCCCAACATAACTTGATCTTGTTTGTCTTCTTTTCTCATAGTTAACCGAGTCACAATAGTGATTCTGTTGCAGAGAAAGTGTGATCTTTCTAAATCTATCACTAGCTATATAGTGACCATGGCAGCAGTGGACTGACTGCTCATGATCATTGATCTGATATTGAGACACACTCCAATTATTTATAAAATTGAATTTAAATTTCTGATGATCGTCCCATGTGTAAAATCCACGCTGTCCTGGTTTTTCCACCTATGGACTGCTCTGTCTGGTTCACTGTCGCTTTCACCTTAGATCGATTTGTGGCCATTAGTTGTTAAAAGAAGAAAGGCAACTATTACACTGAGAAAGCAGCAGCCGTGGTTCTGGGAACAATAACTGAGCTCTGCGGTTTAAAGAACGTTTCCTGGTATTTTATGCCAACACCTTGGTATAGTCTGAGGAACCAGCCTTGGTTTTGTTTGGCAAAAGAATATGTTTCGTTATCTCCAATTTGGGGATTGATTGAACTTATTCACTATATTTTGAACCCAGCACTCCCATTTGTTCTGATTCTGCTGCTCAATGCTTTCACTGGGAGGTACATTTTAGTGGCCCGCAGAGCCCGCAGGAAATTCCAGTCTGACGGAAAGGGACAGCAATCCACGGACCGACACTTGGAGAGCAGAAGGAAATCCATCATTTTAATGTTTGTTATCTCTGGGAATTTCATCCTGTTCTGGTCAATGTTTGTGGTGTATTCTATGTGGAGACGCATATATCATTTTGGGTATACGGTTGTATATTTACATTACTTTTCACGAGATATAGGATTCATTCTCTAGCTTCTGAGTTACTGTACAAACACCTATATATATGCCGTGATCCAGACGACGTTCAGAGAACAGCTGAAGAACATGGTAAAATACCATTTTGCTCGATTAGCGTGTTCAGAAAAGGTTTACAAAGATGTTGCCAGGGTTCGAGGATCTGAGCTACAGGGAGGGACTGAACAGGCTGGGTCTGTTTTCCCTGGAGCGTCAGAGGCAGAGGGGTGACCAACAAAGGTTTACAAAATTATGAGAAGCATGGATAGGATAAATAGACAAAGTCTTTTCCCTGGGTTCAGGGAGTCCAAAACTAGAGGGCATAGGTTTGGGTGAGAGGGGAAAGATATAAAAGAGACCTAAGGGACATTTCTTTTATGCAGAGCGTAGTACGTGTATGGAATAAGCTGCTAGAGGATGTAGTCGAGGCTGGTACAATTGCAATATTTAAGAGACATTTGGATGGGTATATGAATAGGGAGGGTTTTGAGGGATATGGGCCGGGTGCTGGCAGGTGGGGCTAGATTGGGTTGGGATATCTGGTCGGCACGGAGGGGTTGGACCGAAGGTTCTGTTTCAATGCTGTGCATCTCTATGATTCAGTGACTCTATAAGATGGATTCATGCATTCTGGGATCACAATTGAACAATCCAGACTCCTTGGGTCAGTGATCAAGACACAGTGAGGTCAGTCTGCTCTCCTTGAGATCTGTGAGATACACAGATTAGGTTCAGTGAACACTCCCCACGATCCTTGAAACAGACACAGTGCAATCAATCGGTCCTTCCTGGATCAGTCTGAGAAACACAATGTTTCCCTTTCTTAAGAAATACAAATTCCCCCTGATCGACACTGTGCATCATTCCTCATGTTGAGGAACACTCTGCAGTAGATGTCCCCGTGTAAAGTTCCTAAAGAGCACTGAAAATAAAGTCTCCATCAGCTATCTCTTCAATCGTCACTACATAGGTAACATTCACTGATTGCAGCACTATTTAGCATTGCCAAGCCAACTAACTGGCACACTTTGGACTGTGGAAGGAAAGTGGAGTACCTGACAGAAACCCACTCAGGCACGTGCAGCCTGTTTATACTCTACAATGACAGAGCCACCCAGGGCTCGAAATAAACCCAGTCCCCTGGCACTCTGAGACAGAGTGTTTGTGTTTCATTTGGTAATCTTGCAAATACATTCCATTTTGTTTAAAACTGTGTGGTTTGACCAGTTGCATCCCTCCTGGAATATCCATGAAACACCTGCTTTAAACAACTGGCAAAGTGAGAGTCTGGGTTACTTTCTTGAAATGTTTTGAGGGGGTCTGGCCGGGTGCAGAACAGAATGGGTCTCTTTGTGGGATTTGTTCTATAGTTCCAAATTGGGATTAGGGTTGTTGGACCTCAAATCAGTGACTGGTAGATATTTGTGTCATTTGTTCCAGGCGTTGTATTCGGTTGGTTTAAACAGTACTTGGGATTGCAATGGCCCTTTCAGTCACCAATAATTTTCTGGGGATGGAATAAGTGACTTTCGGGGTTTTACAAAAGGTGCCTAAGGCCAAGCTGCTGGAATTAGCAGACAAGCTGGGGATGGAGCTGCCCCCTTCGGTGAGGAAAGGACAGATAGTTACAGCAATACCTCAGCATTTCAATTTGCTGGAAACACTGTCAGAATCTTTAGAGATGGCTAAAATTCTTTTGAAAATGAAGCAGCTTGGGTTAGAGGCAAAAGACAAGGAAAGGGCAACAGAAATGAAACAGTTTGAATTAGGATTGAAAGTAGAAGAAAGAGAAAAAGAACAAATTGCTTTCACAGCACAAAAAGGAAGAGAGAGAGAGGAAAGAGAGAAAGAGGGAAAGTTCGAACATCAGAAATTGGCACTGAGACAGAAGTTCAACACTTCCCTTTCTGAAGCAGTGCACACTCATGTGGAAGAGCAGAGAGCTAAAATGACAAGATTAGCAGCTGAAATGGCTGATGGTTATGAGTTGGTCCATAAATCAAAGTTTAGCTCCAAAATCAATTTCAATCCGTGAGGGATAGAAATTGGGGAAAAGAGAAATCCTCACGTGGAACGGGAAAGGTAGATCTCAGTGAAGATCAGAAGGATAATTTACCCACAGGGTAAAAAGTAAACCCTTGAAGAGTAAGGAGAAATTAAAATGCTCCAGTATTTTCACTGCAATAAAGTAGGCCACATGATACCACAGTGTTGGTGGGTTAGGAAAAATAGTGGGAAGCCAGATGTAGGAAAAGAGGATAAGACAGTGAGCTTTGTTAGAGTGATCATGAAAAGCACAATGTAGGCTAGAAAGCTGCACCAGAATGTACAAACAGGTCGGAGGTTGGTTAAGGAGGAAGTGCCAGATCTTCTTAAACCATACACCTGTGAAGATAAAGTTTACTCACATAGGCCAGGAGCAGCAGGTAAAGAAGTTACAATACTAAGTGATAGAGGATCCTCTCAGTCTGTAATGATGAAACGTAAGGAAATATGTACCTCTGAAGGACTATTAATAGGAAAGTTACTAGTAACATGAATCCACAGAGGGCAAAAAACACTCAGTTACGTAAAGTGAGGTTAGAGTGTCCCGTGAAGAGTTGAGATGCTGTGGTCGGAGTATTGAACAAACTCTCAGCTCCAGAAATATAATTTGTCCTTCCTAATGATTAAGCTGTGTCGCAGGTAGGAGTGCTGCCTACTGTGGTTGAAAAGCCAGTGGAATCTCAGATAACTGAACTATTGCAGGACACATATCCCGGGATTTTTTCCTGACTGTATGGTAACAAGGTCACTGAGTCATCAGTTGGAAAAGGAGAGATCAGAGAGTACAGATAAGAAAGTTAAAGTGTAATTAGCAGAGCTCCAATGTGGGTGGCAGAGTGGCTGAGTTGTCAGCACTGCTGCCTCATAGAACCAGGGACCTGTGTTTGATCTCAGCCTCGGTGGCTGTCTATGTGGACTTTGCACATTCTCCCTGTGCCTGTGTGAGTTTCCTCCTACAATCCAAAGATGTACATTTTAGGTGAATTGGCAATGCTAAATTACACAGTGTTCAGGAATGTGTAGGTTAGGTGCATTAGTCAGGGGTAAATGTTGAGTAATAGGTCTGGGTGGATAATTCCCTGGATGGTCAGTGCGCATTGCTGGGCTGTAGGGCATGTTTCCACACTGTAGGGATTCTATGATTATTGATCAGATGGTTGACACAAACCAGCAACATTTCGATCACAATGTAGACATCTTTTGCTCAGATAAATTAATTGAGTTACGGTTGAAAGATGAAAATGAAAGCAATTGTATCAAAAGACAGTCACCGAGAAAGAATCTGAATGTATTGCTGAATGTTTCTACTATAAAAATGCTGTCTTAATGAGGAAATGGAATGCATTGTTGCATTGTTGCAATCTTTCAACATGTCATTTTTTGTGTTCTTGCATTTTCTTTCATTTTATCATTCTTGCATTTTGGCAATTTTGCATCCTGGCATTCTATTAATCTTGGAAGGTGCCACTGTTTAAGAAGGGTAGTAAAGACAAGCCAGGGAACTATAGACCAGTGAGCCTGACCTTGGTGGTGGGCAAGTTGTTGGAGGGAATCCAGAGGGACAGGATGTACATGTATTTGGAAAGTCAAGGACTGATTCATGATTCAACTTGGCTTTGTGCGTGGGAATCATGTCTCACAAACTTGATTGAGTTTTTTGATGAAGTAACAAAGACGATTGATGCGGCCAGAGCAGTAGATGTGATGTATATGGACTTCAGTAAAGCATTTGACAAGGTTCCCCATGGGAGACTGATTAGCAAGGTTAGATCTCATGGAATATAGGGAGAACTAGCCATTTGGATACGGAAGTTTTTCAGTCTGGAGGTCTGTGACCAGTGGAGTGCCACAAGGATAGGTGCTGGGATCTCTACTTTTTGTCATTTACATCAATGATTTGGATGCGAACATAAGAGGTACAGTTAGTCAGTTTGAAGATGACACCAAAATTGGAGGTGTAGTGGGCAACAAAGAAGGTTACCTCAGATTACAACAGGATCTGGGCCAGATGGGCCAATGGGCTGAGAAGTGGCAGATGGAGTTTAATTTAGATAAATGCGAGGTACTGCATTTTGGGAAAGCAAATCTTAGCAGGACTTATACACTTAATGATAAGGTCCTGGGAGTGTTGCTAAACAAAGAGACCTTAAAGTGCAGGTTCATAGCTCCTTGAAAGTGGGGTTGCAGGTAGATAGGACAGTGAAGAAGGCGTTTGGCATGGTTTCCTTTATTGGTCAGAGTATTGAGTACAGGAGTTGGGAGGTTATGTTGTGGCTGTACAGGATATTGTTAGACCACTGTTGGAATATTGCGTGCAATTCTGATCTCCTTCCTATCGGAAAGACCTTGTGAAACTTGAAAGGGTTCAGAAAAGATTTACAAGGATGTTGCCAGGGTTGGAGGATCTGAGGTACATGGAGAGGCTAAACAGGCTGGGGCTGTTTTCCCTCGGGTGTCGGAGGCTGAGGCGTGACCTTATAGAGGTTTTCAAAATTATGAGGGGCATGGATAGGATAAATAAGCAAACTCTTTTCCCTGGGGTCGGGCAAACCAGAACTAGAGGGCATAGCTTTAAGGTGAGAGGGGAAAGATATAAAAGAGACCTAAGTGGCAACTTTTTCACTCAGAGAGTAGTACATGTGTGGAATGAGATGCCAGAGTATGTGGTGGAGGCTGGTACAATTGCAACATTTAAGAGACATTTGGATGGGTATATGAATAGGTAGGGTTTGGAGGGATATGAGCTGGGTACTGGCAGGAGGGACGAGATTAGGTTGAGATATCTGGATGGCATGGATGGGTTGGACCGAAGGGTCTGTTTCCATGCTGTACGTCTCTATGATTCGAAATGGGGCAAAAATTAATCGAGTTGTATTGCCAGTGGGTTACAGAATGGAGGCACTGTGAGTGGCGCATGAGCTCCCTATGGTGTGTGGGGGCATTTAGGAATGAGAAAATCTCAGGCTAAAATACAAAACCATTTTTGCTGGCCTGGAGTGCACAAGGATGTGGTTGAACTTTGCCCATCATCATCCATGTCAGCTAATCGGAAAACCACAGGCAGTAATAAAACCTGCACCTTTAATACCTGTTGCAACATTTGAGTAAACCTTTACAAGCATCTGAATTGATTTCATAGGATCCCTATCTGAAACAAAAAGTTGGAATCAGTATTTGTTAACAATAACAAATGTGTACACGAGATTTCCAGAGATCATTCCATGATACAATATCACATCTAAAAGGATTGGAGTGGAGTTACTCTTTTTTTTTTACTAAATATGGACTATCCAAAGAGATACAATTAGAGCAAGGGTCAAATTTTACATCAACATGATTCATGGAAATTATGCATATCTGCGAAATAAAACAATTCAAAAACAACTGAGTACGTTCCAGAATCGCAGGAACTGTTGGGAAGTTGGAATCAGACATTAAAGGCCGTGTTGAAGACTTACAATCAAGACTATCCAGATGATTGGGATAAGGGAATTTCGTTCGTGCTTTTTACGATCAGAAATGCACCAAATGAATTGACCAAATGAGAGGTAGGGACACTGTCACCACAAAAATTCTCTGCCTGCAACCAAACTTTAACTATTTAGTATTATTCTCTGAGTTATGTCCCCTAGTCAATATGAAATTCAGAATGCCATTGATCCTTCAATCCACATGTTTAATTTTTGCAAAAACGTCAATTAAACACTACCTCATATTTTGAACATCTATGAATAAAACATGAAACAAGCTAAACTCAGCAAGTTCCAGTTAATTTACCAAAGAATTTCATCATATCCATGTTGATGTCATTTGTTAAACTCTTCTTCAAACGAACAGACGCATATGATATCTTGGATTGTCAGGATACAACCCTCAATCATTCTACCCAGACCAGGTAAAAGTTTTACTTTATTCTGGTACAAAGATACTGGATTGAAAGACATTCAATGAACCTGGCAAGATGTTCAAGGTGGGGGTTGGGGGGGTGGGGGTGGTGGGCAAGTGATATGGCATCTGATGTGGATCTGTTGGTCCAATATGCAAATTGTAGTGGGTGAAGAGTAGTGGGGAGGCTGCAGTTGGTTAATGCCAGGAACAGCATTTCAAAGCACTTCATGACCGCCGAGGTTAGGGCCATTGGGCTGTAGTCATTGAGACATGCTGCATGAGTCTTCTTTGGGACACGGATGATGTTGGCCCTCTTTAAAAAAAATGGCAAGAATGAAAGCATTAGGTTTTGTGATGAGAAGAATTTCCAAATTCCCCCTTTCTGGTGAAACAGCGAATTCTGAATCTCACTAGTGAGGGGTAACCACTTCATTTTCATGCCATTCTATCTCATTGGGAACTGATCTTGCCTCATTCCTTTGGAGATTCTAATTCTTCCTTCAGTTCCTATGGAAACCAGATGGTGCCTTTTCCCAGCAGGAAAGCCTGGGAAGTTATCTGAAGGCAGGAGCTCACTGTTTGCTTCTCCAGGACGTCATCCATCTCCACCATCAGCACCATTTCACTGCATGCTCCATGTACACTGTCCTCTCCCACACTTTGTCAGTGTGTGTGGGCATCACCAAACCCCAGCCTTACCATATCATTCTGGCTGCTTTCAGATTAACTCACCCTTTACTGTGGAGCTCAGAGACAATGATGTCATACCTGCTTCTGCCAGGTTGGTTCACAGTCAGTGGCATGCGTACATTTCATGCAGCGACATAGGATGCACCGACTGGCTCTGAGCTAACTTTCTAAAGGCTCATTCACTTTGTGTTTACCTGTGGGCGGGGGTCAGGTTTATCTCAGTGTTTAGTCCAGAGTGAAAAGCATGCATCATGTCACTGGTCAAAGTGTCACACAGTACAGCGGATGAATCTGTATCGCCAGCAGCATGTTGGTGTGTAGAGAACATTATTTATTCAGTGGTGGCATTGTCCTTGGCTGGCTGGGCCAGCATTTATTGCCCATCCCTAGCTGCCCTTGAGAAGGTGGTGCTGAGTTACCTTCTTGAATCCCTGCAGTCCACCTGTTGTGGGTTCACTCACAATGTCATTAGGGCAGGAATTCCAGGATTTTAACCTAGTGATGGTGAAGGAACGGCAATGTATTTCCAAGTGGAGGGTGTATGGAGGACTGAGTGGAGGTGTATGGACGACTGAATCGAGGTATATCGAGGACTAAGTTGAGATGTGTGGAGGACTGAGTGAAGATGTTTGGAGTACTGAGTGGAGGTGTATGGAGGACTGACTCGTGGTGTATGGAGGACTGAGTGGAGGTGTATGGAGGACTGACTCGTGGTGTATGGAGGACTGAATAGTGGTGTATGGAGGACTGAGAAGGACTCGTGGTGTATGGAGGCTGAATCGAGGTATATAGATGATTGAATTGAGGTGCGTGGAGGAAATGAGCTATAACCTGTTGATTAGAAGAGATTCTGGCTCCTGTTAGATAATAGTTCTTACGTCCCTCCTATGCCTAGAAGATTAAAAGTATTTGGAGTTACATAAAATTTCGTACAGAAAGGCGTTTAATCTGGTGTTTTCAGGGAAGTTTTTCAAACATACGCATTTTGGTAATGTTACGCAAGCAAAAGAGACCAAAGTTTCTTTCCAAAACAGTCGACATAAAAGAAGCCATCTTGTACAGTCACACAGCCGCACTTATTCCCAGAACAGTACCACATCAGTCTATGGGTCACAACAAAGCAACTGCATTAGACACACGTACATTATGATGGAATTGACGAATAAATAAAGCACGTGAGGTGTCAAACAATAAGTTTTAATTAATATTGGACAAATAGAACAATAGAGCACAGAATAGGCCCTTGTGCCGAACATTTGTCCTAGCTGAAGTACCTATCCATGTACCTATGCAATTGCCGCTTAAAGGTCACCAATGATTCTGACTCTGTCACTCCCACGGGCAGTGGATTTCATGTCCCCACCACTCTCTGCGTAAAGAACCCACTCCTGACATCTCCCCTATACCTTCCACCCTTCACCTTAAATTTATGTCTCCTCGTAATACTCTATTGTACCCGGGGAAAAAGTTTCTCACTGTCTACTCTATCTATTCCTCTGATCATCTTATAAACCTCTATCAAGTCACTGAATATTTGTGCATTTTTAAGAAATGAACTTAAATCAATAAGAAGAAATAAAGGAGGGTCAGATGGTTTACAATCCAAGTGGATAGAATTGAAGAAACACAAAGGTTTAAAAGCTACAGCTGGAGTTATGTGCATAATTCCAACAGTTTTCAGGAACTGGGATGAAAGATGCACCAGGAGATAGGAAATATGTGCAGGAAAGGCAAAGTTACAGTGATCGTGGGGGATTTCAATATGCAGATGGAAATCAGGTTGTTAATGGATTGTCAGAAAATAAATTTATGGACTGTCCATGAGATGCCTTTTTGTAGCAGTTTGTGGTGGAGCCCACTGGGGAACAGGCAGCAATGGATTTAATGTTGTTCAATGAGGCAGCCTTGATAAGGCAGCTTAAGGTGACGTAACCCAGAGGAGGCGCTGATCGTAACATGACTGAATTTACTCTGTATTTTAAAGGGAAAAGATAAAATCAGGGAAATGGTATTACAGCTGAATAAAGGCAACTAAAGATGTAAGAGGAAGGAGCTGGGTAGAATTGACTGGGAGAGGAACCAAGCAGGAAAGACGGTGGAAAAGCAATGGCAGGAGTTTCTGGGAGTAATTCAGGAGACACAGTAGAAATTCATCCTGAGAGAAAGAAAGCATGGTACATGGTGGATGAGGCAACCATGGCTGATTAGGGAAGTCAGGGATAGCAAAAAAGCAAAATAGAAAGCATATAATGTGGCGAACAGCAGTACGTAAACAGAGAATTGGGAAGATTACAAAGACCAACAGAGGGCAACAACAAAATCAAACAAGGTGCAAGAAGAATTAAGTATGTACATAAGCCAGCTAGTAATATAAAAGAAAGACTGTAAGAATTCCTTTAGATACATAAAGTGTAAAAGAGAAACAAAAGTGGACATTGCACTGCTGGAAAATGACACTGGAGAGACAGTGGTGAGGAACAAGGAAATGGCTGAGGAACTTACTTTACATCAGTCTTCATGGTGGAAGACAACAGTAATATCCCACAAATGCAGAGAGTGTGGATACGGAGCTCAGTATGGTGGCCTTCACCAAGGAGAAGGTGCTAGAAAAACTGAAAGTCCTGAATGTGGATAAATCACCTGGGCCAGATGGACTACACCTCAGAGATCTATAGGAGTTGGCTAAAGAGATCATGGAGCAAAGTCAGCATATTTTCATCAATGGGAGGTCATGTCTGATAAACCTTCTCAAATTCTTTGAGGAAGTAACAAGGAAGTTAGACCAAGGCGAACCAACAGATGTTAATGCCTGGACTTCAAAAAAAGGCCTTTGCCAAGGTGGCTCACAGGAGGCTACTGAGTAAGATAAGGGTTCATGGTGTTGGAGGTAAGGTGCTACCATGGAAAGCAGCCTGGCTGCCTGGCAGAAAGCAGAGAGTGGGGATAAAAGGGTCCTTATCAGGATGGCAGCTGGTGAGAATTCTAATTCCGCAAGGCTCAGGGTTGGGAGCACAAATTTTCACTTGATACATTAATGATTAAAATGAAGGAATCAAAGGTATTCTAGCTAAGTTTGTAGATGATACGAAGGTAGGTAGAGGGACATGTAGCGTTGAGGAGCCAGGGAGGCTGATGAGGTACTTGGCAGGAGAGGAGAATGGGTAATCAAGTGGCAGAGCACTCAATGAAAAACTGTGAGTTCATGCACTTTGTCAGGAAATATCGAGGCATGGATTTTTTTCCAAATGGGGAGAAAAATGAGAAATCTGAAGTGCAAGGAGACTCTAGTCCAGGATTTTCTCAAGTTAAACTTGCAGGTTGAATCAGTAGCTCAGAAGGGAAATGTGATGATGGCATTCATCTTGAGAGGACTTTTGAATATAAAAGCTGGGGTGTATTTCTGAGGCTCTTTTAGACTCTGCTCAGAGCACATTCAGAGTATTGTGTGCAGGGTTAGGGTTAACAAGGGTCTCAATGGAATAGAAAGTAGATGGAAAAAGAGAATTAAGTCTGGAGCCAGATCAACAATGATCTTATCAAAAGTCAGATTAGAATGCAGGGGCTAAATGATCTACTCCACATTCATATTTGTTTGTTCACAAAGTCTGTGACATGATCTTCCAGATAACCATGGATGCAGGCTTATTAATGACTTGTATGGAAGGTTGATAAGAACTCTTCACTAACAAGGGAGTCAATGGGGTTGGAAAATATGTGCGAAAGAGTATTACCGTTTTCCAAGATCAACAGTGAACAAATGAATTCACAGATCAGACTCAAACGGCCAACTGACCTACTCCTCATTCATAATAGTATGTCACATGTATCCCATGGAGGGCAGACCATCCTCAATGTCCCTTTGTCACAGACCCTACAGAGGACAGACGGTCCCTAATGTATCTGTGTCACATACCTTCGATAGAGCAGACTGATGCCATTGAATCTATATCATTGACTGTGTGAGATCAGGCCATTTACTCTGTGTCTGTAGTAGAGCACCAGGACTGCCAACTGAACATACTCAGTCTGTCTCACAAAAATTGGAGAGTGCAGACTCCCCTCACTGTGTCTGTACCACTGACCCCACGGAGAGTGGATTGGGTGGATTCTGAGACAGAACACATTTCTAATCCTTGAATCCTTCAATCCGTTTCATCATTTAATGAATTTGACCAATTGGGTAAGAGGGTATTTTGCCATGTTCTTCAGCTGTTTCCTGAACTTCGTCTGGGTCACGACATATATACAAGTGTTTGTGCAGCAACTTAGGAGCTGGAGAATGAATCCGATATCTCCTACAAAATAATGTAGATATAGGTCCCTGTTCCCCATCCGATATGTGCGTTTCCATAGAGAGTATAGCATAAACACTGACCATAACAGGATGAAATTCCCTGAGATAACAAACAATAAAATGATGGACTTCCTCCGAGTCCCCATTTCAGGGTCACTGGGATTCTCCCCACTGCTGTGAGCCCGAAGTCTCCTGCGGGCTCTGCTTGCCACTAAAATGTACCTGACACTTAAAGCATTGAGCAGCAGAATCACAACAAATGGCACTGCAGGGTTCAGGATATAATGAAGGCACTCGATTGTTCCCCAAACTGGGGATGACAGAATATCAGTTGGTACTGAACAAAACCAGGGGAGATGTCTCAGCGAATACTGAGATGTGAACATAAAGTACCAGAAAATGTTCTTCAAACCACTCAGCACAGTCACTGTTCACAGAACCACAGCTACTGTCTTCTCAGTACAAAATTTAATTCGCAGATTTGGGCAGCAAATGGCCACATATCGATCAAAGGTAAAATTGACTGTAAACCAGACAGAACAGTCGGTGGCTGCGTAAACGAAGACAGCATGGATATTACAGATGGGGATGGATCGTAGGAAACGAAACTCTCTCTTGTAAACAATTGGAATGTGTCTCAATAGCAGATCGAGGATAATAACCAGTATATCTGCTGTTGACATTGCCATCAGGTATCGACTAATACATTTTGAAAGACCACATGTTCCTTTGGACATAATTATAATTGTTAAGATGTTCACTGTGGAGAAGGAAAATAAACAGGAAAATTACTCAGTAAAAAATGAGGTCTGCAGATGCTGGAGATCACAGCTGCAAATGTGTTGCTGGTCAAAGCACAGCAGGCCAGGCAGCATCTCAGGAATTCCTGAGATGCTGCCTGGCCTCCTGTGCTTTGACCAGCAACACATTTGCAGGAAAATTACTCAAGCTGGTAGAAAAGTTATCTATTACATGGAGTACATCGTGTGATTTCTACGTGTGTCCCTGTTTCTGAAAATATATTCAAATATTTATAGCCATAATCATGTAATCTGCTGGGTCCAAAGAATTCAATAAAATTAGCCATTACGTAGAAGTTCACACTTGAGATGAAACAGAAAATGAGGAATATCAGATTTTAGAGATGATGCGAAGATAGTCAGTGGGCTGGCAGATTATTGAAGTGAAAACAAAAACTCTAGGAGACATCACAAAGACCATGTAAGGAATATTTCAGTTTCTGAAGTGGAACAGAGACCCTTCATTTGTGTGGAGGAAGTATCCAGGTTCCTGTTCTTCATCTTTACAGACTCATTCAAAATACATGTGGAAGAATCAGCCCAAGTTCCCCTTCATGAGTATCCAGAGACCATGGTGGATATCAGCACACATAACCTGCACCTGATCATTGTGCAATCGAGATAGATTAATGTGGAGGTGTGTCAGTTAATGTTATTGTCTACGATATCTACTCAGAGATCGTTTCCCTGTGGAGCTGATGGCCTACTGATTTGAGATAGGAGAGGTCGCAGGTTTGGAAGATGCTGTCTTACGAAGTTGCTGAAATGCACCTTCGACATGCTGCACATTGCTGCTGGGGTGCGTTGATGGTGGAAGCCGGGATGTTTGTGGGTGTGGTGCCAATCAAGTGTGCCTTATTCTGGATATTATCAAGATTCTTGAGTGCTGTTGGAACAGTACTTACTCTGGCAAGTGGGGAGTATTCCATTACATTCCAGGCATGCCCTTTGTAGATATTGAACAGATTTCAAGGAGTCTGGTGGTGAGACATGCATCAGAGAATTACCAATCTCTTACATGGTCTTGTAACAGTGGTACTTGTATAAGTGGTCCAGCTAGTCTGTGGTCAAAGGTAATCTACTTTAACCACCCCCCCCCCCCCGGCAAAGATGTGGATAGTCTGGAATTCAGTAATGGTAAGACCAATCAATGTCAAGAGAAATAGTAAGATTCTCTCTTTTCAGAAGTATCTGAGAATTATGTGACACGCATGCTACTTTCAGCCCAGGTCCACATGGTGTCCAAGTATTTCTGTACATGGGCATAGTGTCTGACAAGGGAGAAATGCTACTAATTATTTTGGAATGATCAAGAAACATCCTTAATTCTGACCTTATGATAGAGTGTTAGTTCATGATGAAGCAGCAGAAGATAACTGGGCCAAGGACACTTCCCTGAGGAACTCCTGCAGCGATGACCTGGACCTGAGGTGACTAACTTCCGACAACCACACCCATCCTCCAATGTGCCAGGAATGACTCCAATCAATGAGAGTTTCATCACATTTCTTGTTATCTTTTGTTTCATTCAGGTCAGACTTGGTCAATTGCTGCTTTGATGTCCAATACGGTCCCTCTCACCTCACCTCAGGATACAGCTCCATTGTCCTTGTTTGGATAATAGTTGTTATGTGGTCTGGTGCTGAATAACCCTGCAGAACTAGACAATAGTGAACTAGTTATTGCTGAGTAAGTGCAGCTCGATTGCTCTCTTGAGGTCACCTTCCACCTTGTTGCTGTGAATTCTGATCAGACTGATGGTTGGTAAGTATCTTGATTTGCTTTGTTCGACTCTTTGATATTTACCTGTTTAAATCCCCAGATTAATAGGTGGTTCCAGTTTTGTAACTGTACTGGAACATTTCAACTCCAGGCACAGTGAGTATTGGAGCCTTTTACTACTGACAAGATATTTTCCGGGCCATTAAGTTATATAGTGACTTAGCTGTTCCTTGTGTTAGCTCCTGGTGAGCACTTGAGAACCTCTACTGAAGCACAATCCAGCATGTGGACTGCACACCCAGGAAAGGAAAAGGGAGATCAGGTTTAATAATCTGCCAGTTTTCAAAAGGAAGCCATTCATGGGCTGTCTATACGTGTGATACAGTGGCGACACTTGTCTTTTCCCCATTACCCTGCACATTTATTCAATTTCAATAATCATTCAAGTCCCTCTTCATTACCTCATCACAACCGGACCAAGGCTCCTTCTCCTGCAACTGTCAAGTTAATTATTTATTAGAAATAGAACCTGAAAATTTATTATTTGTCAGAAATGGAATCCTTCAGCTCAACATACTCTCTTTCACAGGATATCCAGGGATCCAAACTTACAACAACATTCTATTGTTTATTAGATCAGCGTAAACTTATGGAGAGATAAGTTAACATTTCAGATTGATGATGTTCCATCAGCACTCCCAGGCTTGTCTGTTATTATTTTTGATTCCCAGCACCTGCAGTATTTTGCTTTAGTTCGATTATTTTGTTACTTTTCATTAATGTATGGCAGAATGGCCCATTTCTCTGAAGTCTCAGGAACTGTTTGAGTGACCTCAGTCCATGTCTGCGAATGTTTTCTTAATTCTGTGGTAAACGGGGAGGTTTTCAAAGAGTCAGCGATGGCAAGGCATCTGAAACTTGTCAGAGTTCACTGTAACTCAGTGTAAGACTTATATTACTATAGCACTGTCAAAACGTGGTGATCGTATTCTTCAGTATAAAATTGTATTCTATGTGTAACATAGCCACAGAAGTGAATAGAATAGGATCAAATGAATATTAGTTCAAATTTTTTGCAAGTTATGTGATGTGCAAATATGATGGAAAAGATTAATTCAGAGGATGTGAAGATCCTTTACTTCAAAGTTGATAGAACGTGGATTTAGATTATAATTAGAAACCCCACAGTGTGGAAAAAGACCACTCGGCTCAACAAGTCCACATCAACACTCTGATGAGTATCACACCCGGCCCATTCCCTTACACCGAGTACTCTAGATTTCCCATGACTAATGTACCTGGCCGACACATCCCTGAACACTGCAGGCAATACAGTATCACCAATTAACCTAACGAGCACATATTTTGACTGTGGGAGGAAACCAGAGCAACCAGAGGAAAACCAGGCAGACACGGAGACAATGTACAAACTCCACACAGACAGACTGCCCGAGGGTGGAATCAAAACGGGTCCCTGGCGCTGTGAGACTGCAGTGCTAAACACTGAGCCACCGTGTTGCAACTCGCATCTTAACCAGGAACAACTGTAGACTGGAACAAAATAGTCATGAAGAGGAGCAAATGCATCATAGTCTCATTAATTGGTTATTTGAATAAATAAACAACAAGGAGAAATGGATTTCAAAACCGGAATATTATCACGGAAAGGACAGTTAGGTCACAAATTAATCAACTGATTGAGTAGATACAGAGCTTTATGCAATATAACACAGAACCAAGTGGCAAACTGTGGATAAAGTAATGGTTTGTAAGACACTAAACATATATCCTGAGGGAAAGGCAGCGATAGGCTGCAGTTAAGGGACAAGGTTGAGGACTGCAGCTTGAGGGCGGGTGTTCCATTGTGAATGTGACAACTGACCACTGCCCTTTGCTCAGTATCACAACGTTGTGTTTATTGTGGGAAATGTAATCAACACTGTGAAACGTGTGAAAATGTTCATTATGCTCAACTGGTTGTGGAGGTAATCCAACTGAAAGTCCCTTTCGATTTGCTCGCCCAACTTGGTGTGTTATTGTAATTGACCTGAGGCTTGCAATGACATGATAGCAAAGGTCAGAAGTTATATCAGTTTTTATCAGATTAAAATCTTTACAGTAGGGGCAAAAAGGAAAAGATAAGATGACAGAAAGCAAACAGGAAATGCTGGAAATTCTCAGCAGCTCTGGCAGTGCCTGTGGGGAGACAGATTTAACATTTCGGCTGCTAACTCTTTGTCAGAACTGGAAATGTACTGAAACAGGATTTAAACCAGTCATGGAAAGGAAGGAACAACAAATGAAAAGATCTATGGTAACCACGGTGACAGGAGACATTAGATGGGAGAAGGGATGAAAACAAAATGCAAAATGAGATTATATCAGGACAAGTAGTGGAGTAAAAATTATAAATAGGAAAATTCAAAGTCATCATCAAAGATGTTTCCCAAAAAATGGGACGTTTGTGATTGACACTGAGTCAACAACTTCAGATCAGGAACGCCGACCCGTAGACTTTTTGCGATGATTTTACATCTGTACTTAGAGACATAGAGTCAAATACAGATTGGGGAAGCACAGTGGCTCAATGGTTCGCACTGTGATTAGCCTTATTGCGCCAGGTGTCAGGGTTTGATTCCAACCTTAAGTGACTGTCTGTGTGGGGTTTGCACATTCTCCGTATGTCTGCGTAGGTTTCCTCTGGATGCTCCGGTTTCCTCCCACAATCCAAAGATGTACAGGTCATGTTAAATTGCCCAGAGTATTCAGGGATGTGTAGGTTAGGTACATTAATCAGGGGTAAGTATTGGGGAATGGGTCTGGTTAGTTTGCTCTTCGGAGGGTATTGTGGACCTGTTGGGCTGAAGGGCCTGTTTCTAACTGTAGGGATTCCATAAGATATACAGCACGGAAACAGAGCCGTCAGTCCAACTCCTCCATGATGACCAGATATCTAAAATTCATCTAGTCCCGTTTCCCTGAATTCGACCCATATCCGTTTAAAATATTCCTATTCACATACCTATCCAGATTACTTTTAAATGTTGTAATTATACCTGCCTCAACCACAGCCTCTGGTGCTCATTCCATGCATGCACCACACCCTGCATGAAACATTCCCCCCCCCCACCACCTCCGGTTCCTCTTAAATCTCTTCCCACTCACCCAAAACACATGTCCTATAGTTCTGAGCTCCTCCACTTGAGGGAAATGATCTTGTCTATCCTATCCATGCTCCTCATGATTTTATTAACTTAGATAAGTTGACCCTTCAGCCTCTGAGGTTACAGGGAAAACAGTCCCAGGCTATACAGCCTCTCCCTATATCTCAAACCCTTCAGGCTTGGCAATGTCCTTTTAAATCTCTTCTGAATCCTTTCAAGTTTCACAACGTCCTTCCTAAGGAGGGAGACCGGAATTGCACACAATATTCCAAACGTGGCCGAACCAATGTCCTGTACAGCAGCAACATGGCCTCCCAACTCCTTCTTAAAGAAATATTTTTCTCTCATTGCCATTTTGTATTTCATAACAATTCTTTATGTCCTTTAATCTCTCCTGTCTTCCACCCTAGTACATACCTTTCCATGTTCTTCCCAACCATCCCATTTTCCTGCTGAATATAAATAAATACCTCTGACCACTCCCAGTTCTGACTCCAGGTCTCTAACTTGAATTCCTGAATGTTTACTCTTCATCGATGCTGCCAGATCTGATGAGTACTTTGAGCATTGTGTTCGGACTTCAGATTGGCAGAATCTGTGGTATTTTACTCCACACGGGGAGTTAAATGTTGGACTGGCTGAAAGATTCCCTTACCTGGAAGAGGATGTACAGAAGTCAATGACTACAAAGCAATGATTGGGAAGGATTCCAATCAATGAAAAAATAATCACAATTATCATTTCATTGCAAATTCGCGAAATTGTACATAATGTTTAGATGAAAAGGAATGGTTTAGGATGACATTTTGCAGACTTCTTCTAGCAGGCAGTGACAGATCCAGTTATTTTTACCATGTCGAGGATTTCCATTGGGGTAGCGCAGTGGGTCAGTGATTATCACTGCTGCCTAACAGTGCCAGGGATCTGGGTTTGATTCCAGCCTCGGGTGACTGTCTGCGTAGAGTTTTCACATTTGCCCGGTGTTTACGTGGCTTTTTCCAGGTGCTACGGGGGTTTCCTCCTACAATCCAAAGATTGTAGGTGAGCTGAATTGGCCATGCTAAATTACCCATAATATTCAGGGATATTGGGTGCATAGGTTAGGGATAAATATAGGATAGGGAAATGGGTCCTAGATGAGTTAATCTTTGCAAGGATGATGTGGAATTGTTTGACTGATGGACCTGCTTTCACACTGTAGGGATTCTAATTCCGATTGGTTGAAATGATACAATAATCGCTCGGCTGGAAAGAGAGATTAGTGCAACATGGATTTCCTCAGTAGATTGAGAAGTAAACAAACTAACAATACCATATTGAATAGAAAAATTAACAGACTCATTCATAGCATTGAGGATTGTAACAAAGTTCAGTTGGACTTTAATCAGCGTTGTGTTGAATCGACATTTTACAGACTGCAAGCTTATAAACATTAGTGCTCCCTTATTGTTCCACTCGGCCTGATGAGGTACACACATAGCTCCAACTCTGGGTTATAGGACAACATTCCAAACTTTGATGACATGACACGGGGAAATGAAGAAGAGGAAAGTTGTACTGGAAATCAAGATTCATTGACAGGCGGCGAAATAAGCAGATGAATGACAATTGTATGAGACAATGCATCTTGTTCGGAGGAGTGGGATCGACAATGAGGAATGATTTCATGTTGATGTTTTCTCCTGCTAATCCTTCTGTCTTTGGTCCCCAGCTCTGAGCCACAGAGTCATAGAATCATACAGCACAGAGGCAGAGCTTTTGGTCCATCGATCATTGCACTGAACTGAACTTGTCCCATTTGCCTGTATATGGCCCATAGCCCTCTCAACCTTTCCTATTATTATGGCTGTTTACCTTATCCAGATACCTGTCCAAAATTGTTCCAAATGTTGTCATTGTACCCGCCTCTATCATTCCTACTGACATCTCATCCCATACAAGCACCACCGTCTGTGTGAAACAGTTTCCCCTCAGGTCCCGTTTAAACCTTTCCCTTCTCACCTTTAATCCTGTGCCTTTTCGTTTTGTGGAAGTGAGCCAAATTGTTTCTTTACCACCCTGTCTACTTGTGACGTCACCTCCGAGGTACAATGTACCTACACATTTTAGTTTCTCCATTCAATAACTCTCCCCAGGGCCCGACCATTAACAGTGCTGACTGCTTGGTGTGGTTACCTCACAGTGAAGCAAATAATACGTCCACGGCCAGGCTTTGACCAGGCAAGATAATAGTATTTGAGAAACACTTCTAAGAAACAAAGCAAGACACATTCTAATAATCTCCGGTTTTCAGGCAAACTCTATTTCATTGGCAGCCAGTTTTGTGAGAGTGTACTTTTATAGTCCTGATATACAGGAGATGAGGGTGCTTGGACAATGTCAGTTAGGATGGGCAACTGGAAGGTGAGTTGCCTGAAAAGCTCCCTGTGATGAGACACATTTTGGGAACAGGTGCCAACTGAATCAGTGCCAGGAAAAAACACGATACTGACCCAGCTCAGGGACAAATGGATCGATAAGATTCTAAACAATCTCACTAATCCTCATGACTTGGCCAAGGATGGTGTTGGAGTCAATGGATTAGGATTGAAATTTAAAATTGAGATTAATAACAATGTCTCTAGTCTTTCCAATTTGAAATGACAAGACTATAAATACAATGAAATGCAATTCCACGACGTAATGGGGCAGACATAGAGAGTAAGCCGGAAAAACAGCAACAGCAGCAAGGAGGACAGATTAACTAGCAGGAACAGTCATGCAGTTAAAGTTGGCTCTAAGACTAAATAGAAGGCTAGAGGCTTACCAGGAACACCAACAATAGTGAGGGTGGGATAGTAAATACGTTGAATAACCAGAAATATATAATTAATCCGAGTTGTTAATGACATCAAGTGGTAATTTTCAGAAATATAATCAATTGTTGCTGAGAAACTCCTGCCCATTGTTGTAAAATTCTGATCTTCTGTATTCAGATTCCAACCCATGGTTGTAAAATTCCAATCTATTGCTCTCAGATTCCAATATTTCTTCTTCCGAGCTCCCAGTCTCTGGAGCTGCCGGTCCCTGTTAGTGCTGAGGGTGATGCTGGAGGTGATGCTGTCACTGATACTATAGCTTCGTACATTGTAAGGAATTTGTAATGAATAGAAGAGGGAAACACTCCTGGGACACAATTGTGGTCCACAGAGTTTGACATTAATTTCAGTCACTAAACAAACAGGATCGGTTAACCCTCTTCAATCCAATACAATTTTCCCCAATGGAATAGGACTTGTATGTGAGTTACTGAGAGAAGGCATAACAGAGGATGCATGTATGTGAGTTACTGAGAGAAGGCATAACAGAGGCATTGACCATAATCTTTCAATTCTCTGGAGAGTTTTTAAGAGACTATTTAAGTAGTCCCAAAGAAATAGATGATTACAAACAATACGCCATTGTTCAAAAAGGTGAGAGAGACAAGCACTGTTCCTACATCGACTCAGTTTTGGTGCTTCATTAACCCAGTTCACACAAAATATTTCTTACAATAAGAAGCATGAAAACTGGCATGGACCTGCCAAGAACAAATCGTACCTGATAAGTCTGACTGAGTTATTCAATGGAGTAACAGAACATTTCTGGGATTTGTGCGGTCGTTACAACACAGCAGTAAATCCCACTGCTAAATAAACAAAACGCATAGTAAAGGTCACCTCACCTCGTAATCTGTTAAAGTATGAGTGACAGAGAACTGTCCAAATTCCATTATTTAACAAAAATATGAATTTAATTCTTTAATGCTAAAAGTGAACGTTAAACAACAACTATTTACAACTGTGAGCCTCCTTTCTCCGAAAGATTTAGAATCTACCTCCCACTCTATAACATCATACTGATCCAATAAAACCACAATTAAATTTACAACAGCTTAGTTTTCAAAACCAGACAGTAGCTCCCATCTTCAATGTCCATCCTCTACTGTTTGTAGACCTCCCTGGGTTGTCTTTGGTGTTCTGCTGCAAAGATGTTTCAGCTCAAAAAGGTACCTTTGACAGAGAGTGTGGTGAACAGCAGTCTTTCAATACCAATTGGTCGACTTTCTGGCTAACTGTCCGCAATACCAAAATTCGACGGGGTTTATCTTCTTGGGGCATAATTTAAACTGACCAGTTAAATCCGAACTGCTGTGAAAACAACTGAAGTCGCGAGGTTACAGCCAAATGTTACACCTTTCAATTTTCCAGCACACTCTGTGACTGCTAGTCAGTCACATGACAGGTGCGTATCAGCTTTCAGCTTTCACTTTCTCTTAAAGGTATTGTACACGCCTTCAACTTCTTCACACCAGCCATCTTAAGAAAAAAAAGTACCATAAAAATGAAAATATGGCTTAGATGATTTTTTTAAATTCTTAACAATAATACCATGAAATAGATAGGACATTAATCTAACTTCATGTTAACCTCTGCACGCATTTATAAAACATTTGTATCTGTTCAATTTTATTCATACGTTATCCATTAAATCCGAAATAACGCACCTGCTATCACATTCTTACAACCCACAACATGTACAATTTGTAAATTAAATTTCTGTAACATCAGGCTCCAACAAAATAATCTCATAACACATAGAACATAACAATGCACTAAATGCCCTTCTGCTTTCAATGTTGCACTGCTCTCTGAAACCAATTTGAAGCCCATCTAACTGACACTATTCCATTCTCATTCATATGCCTATCCAATGATCATGTCATTGCCTGTAACGTTCACAAGTCTACTACTGTTGCAGGAAGTGCATTCCAAGCCACTACTACTCTTTGAGTCGAGAAACTACCTCTGACCTCCGTCCTATGTCTATCACCGCTCAATTCGAAGCTATTCCCCTCTCCCATGATAGCCATCACCGTCCGAGGCAAAAGGCTCTCACATTCTACCCTATCTAACCTGCTAATTATCTTATATATCTCAATTAAGTCACCTCCCGACTTTCTTCTCTGGAACAGTAATAGCCTTAACTTCCTCAACCTTTCATGAAAGACCTTCTCTCCACACCAGCTGACATTCTAGTAAATCTCCTCTAAACCTTTCTTCCAAAGCTTCTGCATCTTTCAGTGACCAGAACTGTGCACAATATTCCACATGCAGATGCACCAGAGGACTGTATAGCTGTAGCATGACCTCGTGGTTCCAAAACTCGATCCCTCTACTAGTAAAAGCTAACACACTGTATGCCTTCTTAGCAGCCCTATTAACCTGGTTGGAAACTTTCAGGGATCTATGTACATGAACACCGATATCTCTCGGCTCATCTACACGGCCAAGAATCTTACCATTCACCAAGTACTCTGCATTCCTGTTACTCATTCCAAAGTGAATCACCTCATACTTTTCTGCATTAAACTAATTTTGCCACCTCTCAACCCATTTCTATACTTATCTATGTTCCTATGTAACATACAACATCCTCCAGCCCTGTCCATAACGATACTAATCTTAGGTTGTTCATAAATTTACTAACATATCCTTCTACACCCTGATCCAGGTCGTTTATAAAAATGAAAAACAGCAGTGGATCCAAAACAGATCTTTGTGTTACATCACAAGTAACAGAACTCCAGGATGAACATTTCCCATCAATGACCAACCTGCGTCTTCTTTTATCCAACCAATTTCTGATCCAAACCACAAAATCACTAACAATTCCATGCCTCCTTATTTTTTGCAGCAGCAGCCTATCATGGGGATCCTTATCAAATGCCTCACTGAAATCCATGTCCACCACATCAACGGCTTTACCCTCATTCACCTGTTTGGTCACCTTCTCAAATAACTCAATAAGGTTTGTGAAGCACGACTTACCTTCACAAAACCGTGTTGATTATCCTGGTGGATGTTGGGTTTCTTTGAACACTGAGAGTTCAATTCCATCATCACCCTGCCTGTAACAGGACAGCTCCAACTTCGGTGTCCCGAGCATCGACTGAAACATTGAAGGGTTTCAAAAGGTTTGGTGCAGCTAAAACTGGTGTGGTGATTAGTATTGCTTTTAAATTGTGAAACACCTCCTGGCATTGTTCCATCCACCGAAGTTTTGTGTCCTTCTTCAGCAAATCTGTTAACGGTGCCTCTACGCTGCTGACATTTGGAACAAACTTCCAGTGGAATCCACTTCTCCCCAAAAATCGAAGCACGTCCTTCTCCGAGGTTAATCTTGGAAATTCCTCGATGGCCTTCGTCTTTTCACTCTGTGGGGTCAACCTTCCATGTCCGATGTTATGTCCCAAGAACATCTCTGCCTTCGTGAATGCAGTTTTCTTTAAGTTTATTACTAGTCTGGGTTCTTTTGAGAGCTCTGCCAACTGTACTATGTAATCTTTCCCGGACTTATTGAAGGTCACGCATCATCTAGATAGACTGCACAATTTGTTAACCCAGCCACAACTCTGTTCATGAGTCATTGGAATGTGGCTGGTACATTCTTCATTCCAAAGGGCGCTGAACTAATATCGCCCATTTAAGGTTCCAAATGGACAAAATTATTTTGATTTTTCTGATAAAAGTACCTGCTAATAACCACGCAGTACATCCAGCTTTGTGATGTAACTGGCTTGTCCAGCTTTTTCTATACAGTCCTCCAACCTTAGTATTGGGTATGAGTCAAAAAGTTGCAGTGTTGACCTATTGATTGTCCACACAAAATTGCTGAATCCCGTCAGGTTTGGGAACTAACACGATTGGCAAACTCTACTCGCTCTAACACAGATTCGGTGATATCTTCGTGGAGCATCACATCCATGTCTGTATGCACCTGTGTGACTTTGAAAGGATTTAGCTTGTATGGGTGCTGTTTTATCAGAACAGCATTCCTGAAGTCTACCTCATGCACAATAGCATTAGTCCTCCACATCTTATTCCTGCATATGTTCTCATATTGCTGCAATGAACCTTTAACTGCGTTCTTTGCTCCTGAGATAGATAGTTTACTCACCTATCCCATTCCTCAAGGACTTCCTCATGTTTAACGTATTTTGAGGCACATCAACCTCCACAACATCTGGATTTGATTTCTCATTCTGCGGAAAGTAACGAACACCTGTTTCTCCAGTTTCTTCTCTCTATTATAATAAGATTTCTGTATATTGACATGACATACTTGATATAGTTTTTCTCTTACCTGACATCCTTTTCAGATAGTTCAACTGACTCAACTTTTTCTCAATTTGACAGGGACCACTAAACCTGGTTTTTAATACTAATATGTCTTCCCCACTGGAAACCATCCAAATTGCAGAGTTTTATCAGCCAGATGCTTCATTGAATGTTGTGCCCTCTTCAGGTGCTTACCGATTTAATCTCTCCCTCACCTCCGATATATAATCCAAGTGTGAGATCTTTGACTTCAGTCCTGTCAGTTTCTCTTTAATTAATTCCAAAGGCCGTCTAGCTTCATATCCAAATATTAGCCCAAAGCGACTGAACTGAGTTGAACATTTGGGGCATCCCGAATGGCAAACAGTATAAGCATAGTCGAGTTAATGAGTGTGGTGTTGGAAAATCACAGCCAGTCAGGCAGCTACTGAGAAGCAGGAGAGTTGATGTTTCAAGCATAAGTTCTTCACCAGGATCTGACTCTCTTGCTCCTCAGATGCTGCCTGACCAACTCTGAACTTCCAGCACCACATTCTTTGGCTCTGACCTCCAGCATTTGCAGTCCTCACTTTCTCCTAACACAAATAGAATACCTTTATACTCATCATTCAGGTAATGCTGACAATACACTCTTAACATGGTCTTCAAGGTCTAAAGATACCTTTCCAAACTCCCACGGATTCAGTATGGTACGCACTTGATTTAAGGTGCTGTATGATTAAGCTACCCGTGATTTCCTCAAACAGTTGAGCAGTAAAATTAGACTCTTGGTCTGACTGAATCTCTCCGGGTAGCCCTTACTGCATGAAGAAAGCTTCTATCATCCTTTTTTGCCTTCATACTCCATAATGGAATTGCCTCCAGAAATCTGTTAAAAACATCCATTCTGGCTAGCAAGTACTGGTTCCCAAATTTAGCCCTCAGAATGGGACCTATATAATCAATCATAATCTGCATGAAAAGCTCTTCGAAGGTTGGAGTTGGCAACAAAGGTGCTGGCTTTATTAGGAGAAAGTGAGGACTGCAGATGCTGGAGATCAGAGTCGAGGAGTGTGGTGCTGGAAAAGCACAACAGGTTAGGCAACATCCAAGGAGCAGGAGAGTCGAAGTTTCCAGTGAAACCTCTTCATCAGAAATGAAGTAGTGGCCCAAGGGGCTGAGAGATAAATGGGAGGATAGGTGCGGCTTGGGGGCAGGGAGCTGCGAAGGCGATAGTTAGATGAGGGTGGGGGTGAAGGTGATAGGTCAGAGAGGAGGGTAGAGCAGATAAGTGGGAAGGAAGATGGACGATTAGTAGAGTTCAAGAGGATGGTGCCAACTTAGAAGCTTAAATCTGGGTTACGGTGAGGGCAGGGAAAATGAGTAAGCTGGTGAAATCTACATTGATCCCATGTGGTTTGAGTTTCCCAAAGCAGAAGCTGAGGAATTCTTCCTCCAGGTGCCGGGTGGATAGATTTTGACAGAGGAAGAGTTGGATCATCCATTTCGGTATTCCTGCTGAAGATTCCTGCAAATGTTTAATCCTTATCCTCTACACTGATGTGCTAGGCTATTCCACCATTTAGGATGGGAATATTTGTGAAGCCTCCTCCTCCAGTGAGTTGTTTAATTGTCGATCACCATTCATGACTAGATGTGGCAGCGCTGCAGAGCTTAGATCTGATCGTTCGTTATGGGATCACAAGCAGTCACTTGTTGCGTATTCTGCTTGACGTGCGAGTAGCTCAGTTTGGTGGCTTCACCAGGTTGACACCTCATCTTCAGCTATGCCTGGTGTTTCTCCTGGCATGTTCCCCTGCACTCTCCATTGAATCAGGGTTGATACCCTGGCTTGATGGTCATGGTTGATTGGGGATTATGCTGAGCCATGAGGTCACAGACTGTGCTGCTGTTAATGACACACATTACATCATGTTTGCCAAGTCTTGTGTTGTTGGATCCATTTGAAGCCTGTCTTATTTAGCACGATGATAGTACCACACAACACAATGGAGTTTATTCTCAATATTAATATGGGACTTTGTCTCCTTAAGGACTGTGTGGTTATCATTCTTACTGATACTGTCATGGACAAATGTATCTGCAGCTTTCAAGTGGTAAAAATGAGCTAGAGTGTGTTTTTCCCTCTTGTTGGTTCCCTCATAACCTGCAGCAGGCCCAGTTTGACAGCTATGTCCTTTCGGACCCAACCAGCTCAATCAGTTGTACTGCTGCCGAGACACTTTTTATGGTCAACATTGAATCCTCCCCAGGGTACATGCTGTGTCCTTGTCACCTTCAGTGGTTCCTCCAAATGTTGTTCAACATGAAGGAGAACTGATTCATCAGCTGAGGGAGGGTGGTACATGGTAATCAGCAGGAGCTTTCCTTGTTCATGTTTCACCTGAAGCCGTGAGACTTCATGGGGTCCAGAGTCAATGTTGAGGACTCACAGAACAACACCCTCCCGACTGTATACCCACTGTGCTGCCTCCTCTGCTGGATCTGTCAGTACATATCCAGGGATGGTGATGGTGGTGACTGGGACATAGAATGTCAGGTAGGATTCTGTCAGTATTACTATGTCAGGTGTTTGGTTGACTAATCTGTGAGACAGCTCTCCCAATTTTGGTAATAGCCCCCAGATGTTAGTGAGAAGGACTTTGCAGGATCAACCGGGCTGTTTCTGCATTTTCCAGTGCCTTGGTCGGTGCCAGGTCACCCGTCCATTTTCAGATCACGGCTCAGCTTCCAGTGTGAAATGCAGGACTGCTGCACACTCTGCTTCACAGGAATCGGGCTCAACCCATCCATTCCCGACTGTGCACTTCAGGCTGATGGTTTTTCTATACATCGTACGGACTGTATATCGTCCTCGGTTAAGACAAAGGTATGTAGAGGTTTGTTACTTAATCAATCACTTATGGTACATGGACATTGAAACCCCGAGCAGCCATTGCTCCCCAGACCTTGGATTCCTCATCAACAAATGCTGCCTCCTATGTCTACCAGAGGAACGTACCTGCTGGTATACTAACTGTGGTTTACATATCGTGATAAGCAAGTGTTGAGGAAGCTCTGGGTGTGCTGTACTCCAACACGGGAAGGCCCGGTGGCTCAGTGGTTAGCACTGCTGCCTTACAGCGCCAGGGACCCACACTCAATTCCCGCCTTGGGCAACTGTTGGTGTGGAGTTTGCATATTCTCCCCGTGTTTTCGTGGGTTTCCTCTCACAGTACAAAGGTGTGCACATCAGGTGAATTGGCCATGCTAAATTGCCAGTAGTGTTAGGGGTAGGGTAGGGGTGAATATAGCGGTATGGATCTGAGGGGATTGCTCTTCGGTGGGTCAGTGTGAACCTGTCATGTTGAAGGGCCTGTTTCCACACTGAATTGAATCTAAGAATCTAAACTAACATCCTGGAGATGGAACACTCCAAGGCCCTGTGTTTTTGTAACTGGCAAATCTAAACAAGCCAACCCAAGGAAAGTGTTGCCAAAGTGCCACCAGAATATTACCTACCCCACCCGCCAAACTTTTTCGACCTCTGATACACCACTGTGAAGGATGCCTACCGCCCATCCTTCGCCCTCATTTCAGGAAATTTCAATACAATGCCATGCTTCTTCTACCAACTTACAGGCAAAAGCTAAAGCAGGAGAAGCACTCGCCGCTCCATGTCCAGTGCTGGTCAGAAGAGGCAGAGGATCAACCCCAGTGCTTTCTGGAATCGACTCACTGGGCCATGTTCAAACAGTCTGCAGGTACCTTGGCCGAGTACGCCACCACCATCACAGACTTTGTCAGCAAGTGTGTGGGGGACTGCATACTGAGGAATTCAATCTAAATGTTCCCCACCTGGAAACCCTGGATGAATCAGGATATATATAACTTGCTCAAAACCAGATGTGAGGCCTTCAGGTTTGGACACCCACTCAAATATAAGGAATCCAAGTATAACCTTCACAGTGCCATAAAGACAGCCAAGGATCAATGCCGATCCTAACTAGAGACCCAGACAGACACCCAGCAACACGGCAAGGACTGAATGACATCACAGGTTCAAAATAGAGACAGTGGAAGATAGCAGACAATGACATATCTCTCCCTGATTGTCTCAACACCTTCTATTCTCGATTTGTGCAGAATTTCGGCGGAGAAGTAACACCTATTCCAACAAGTCCTGACGAACCTATCCCAACAGTCACTGCATCAGAGGTCAGATCAGTTTTCCTTGTGGTCCATGGACATTGAAACCCTGAACAGCCATTGCTCCCCAAACCTTGGATTCCTCAACATCAAATGCTGCCTCCTATGTCTACCAGAGGAATTTACCTACTGCTATACAAACTGCTGTGTACATATCGTGACAAGCAAAAGTTCAGGAAGCTCTGGATGTGCTGTACTCCAAAACTGGCGAGGCCCGGTGGCTCAGTAGTTAGCACTGCTGCCTTACAGCGCGAAGGACCCGCGTTCAATTCCCGCCTTGAGCAACTGTCAGTGTGGAGTTTGCATATTCTCCCTGTGTCTTCGTGGGTTTCCTTCCACAGTCCAAAGAAGTTCAGATCAGGTGAATTTGCCATGCTAAATTGCCAGTAGTGTGAGGTGCATTTGGCAGTGGTGAAGAAGGGGAATGGATCTGGGTGGGTTGCTCTTCGGAAGGTCAGTGTGGACTTGTTATGTTGAAGGGTCTGTTTCCACACTGTAGTGAATCTAAGAATCAAAAAAATCTAAACTAACACTCTGGAGATGGCACACTCCAATGCCCTGTTTTTTTTGGAACTGGCGACTTCAAACAAGCCAATCCAAGGAAAGTGTTGCCAAAGTGCCACCAGAATATTGCCTGCCCCTCCCACCAAACTTTTTGGACCACTGATTCACGACTGTGAAGGAATACTTCTGCCCATCCTTCGCCCTCATTTCAGGAACTCCGAATACAATGCCATGCTTCTTCTCCCAACTTACAGGCAAAAGCTCAATTAGGAGACCCCCTCGCCGATACAGGTCCAGTGCTGGTCAGAAGAGGCAGAGGATTAACTCCAGTGCTTTCTGGAATAGGCTCATTGGGCCATGTTCAAACAGTCTGCAGGTACCTTGGCCGAGTACGCCACCACCAGCACAGACTTTATCAGCAAGTGTGTAGGGGACTGCATACTGAGGAAGTCAACCTAGATGTTCCCCACCTGGAAACCCTGGATGAATCAGGATATATAGATCCTTCTAAAAACCAGGTGTGAGGCCTTCAGGTCAGGATACCCACTCAAATATAAGGAATCCAAGTATAACCTTCACAGTGCCATTAAGACAGCCAAGGATCAATGCCGATCCTAACTGGAGACCCAGACAGACATCCAGCAACTACAGCAAGGACTGAATGACATCAAAGATTCGAAAAAGAGACAGTGCAAGATAGCAGACAATGACATGTCCCTCCCTGATCATCTCAACACATTCTATACTCGATTTGTGCAGAATTTCGGCGGAGAGGTAACACCTATTCCAACAAGTCCTGACGGACATATCCCAACAGTCACTGCATCAGAGATCAGATCAGTTTTCGTTTGTGTGAATCCGAAGAAAGTGATGGGACCAGACGGAGTACGATGCCGTGAAGTCAGGGCATGTGCAGATCAACAGGCAGAGGTCTTCTCGGACATCTTCAACCTTTCCCTGCAGTAGGCCTCTGGCCCTGCCTGTTTCCAGAGGGTCAACATCATCACTGTGTCTAATAAGGCTCATTCAGCATGTCTCAATGACTACCACTCAGTGGCCCGAATCTCAGTGGTCATGAAGTGCTTTGAAAGGCTGGTCATGGCATTAACCAACTCCAGCCTCCCCACTAACCTTGGCCCACTCCAATTTGCCTATTGGACCAACAGATCCATGTCAGACGCCATATCACTTGCCCTTCACTCCTCCCTAGAACATCTTACGTAGCTGCGTAAGAATCCTACTCATTGACTACAGTTCAAACTTCAACATTGTGATTATGAAACTTAGTGATCTTGGACTAAGTCCCACTCTCTGCAACTGGATCCTCAGCTTCCTGACGCACAGGCCACAATCAGTGAAGATTGGGGACAATATTTCATCCTCACTAACACTCAACACTGGATCATCCCAGTGGTGCATCCTCAGCCCCCTACTGTACTCACTGTATACCCATGACTACGTCACCAAATATCACACTAATGCCATTTATAAGTTCGCTGATGACACCACCATAGTCGGTCAAATCTCAAATAGTGATGAAACAGACTACAGATGGGAGGTGGAAAACCGGGAAAAATGGTGCACTGGGAACAACCTAGCCTATTAATGCCGACAAAACCAAGGAACTCATTACAGACGTTCGGCGGGATGTTACTCAACACCCCCCTTCCCCACCCCCACTACACATTAGCAGCGCAGAGGTGGAATGAATGAAGAGTGTCAAGCTCCTGGGAGTGATCATCCACAACAAGCTTTCTTGGACTCTTCCAGTGGACGCATTAGTTACAAAGGCCAAACAATGTCTCTTCTTCCTCAGGCAGCTGAGGAAATTTGGCATGACGGTGAATACCCTTCCCAACTTTTATAGATGCACCATCAAAAGCATTTTGTCTGGATGTATTATTACCTGGTATGACAACTGCATCATTCAATATCAGACACGGTTACAGAGAGTGGTGAACTCGGCCCAGACAATCACAACGTCCAAACTCCCATCTATAGAAGCCATCTATCAGGCCCACTGTCAAGGAAAGGCCTCTAGCATTCTCATAGATCCATCCCACCCTGGCAATGCTTGTCTGCAACCTCTCCCATCAGGGAGTAGGTACACATGCCTGAACACATGCACCAGCCTGTTTTGCAACAGCTTCACAAACTCTTAACGTTCACCTGTACTTGTGTTCTTGTTTTTGCTGTTAATTACCTAACATTTACTTATCTATGGTACTTTACTGTGTGATTTGCCCACAAGACAAAGCTTTTCACTGTGCCTCATTACACGTGACAATAAATTCAATTCAATTCAATTCAATTTATTTATTTGAGACTTTGTAATGTCTGGTAAAACTGAGTGGCTTGCCAGGCCAATTCAGGGGGCAATTGAGAATCAATGATATTGCTGTGGGTCTGGACTCACATGTAGGCCATACCAGGTGAGGACAGCAGATTTCCCCTTCCCTGTCGGGCATTAGTGAACTATACGTATTTTGTCATGGTCATCAGTGAATCTTAATTCCACTTTTTTTTTAATTCAAGACAAAGTCCAACACCTAACGTGGCAGGATTCACTCCCACATCCCCAGAGCATTGGCTCAGTTTCTTGATATTTAGACTCGTGATAATAACAGCAAGTATCACCTCCTTGCGCCACTGCATTGAGGGGTAAAGAGGACTGTATGGGGGTGTATATAGGATGGTATGGAGGGATATAGAGAACTGCATGGAGGTGTACAGAGGTCTGCTGGAGGTGTAAAGAGGACTGGATGGAGGCGTATAGCAGAATGCGTGGAGATACATAGAGGACTGTATGGAGATGTACAGAGGACTGAATGTAGATATGTAGAGGACCTCATGGTGTTGCGTACTGGACTGTGTGGAGGTGTCCAGCATACTGCATGTAGATGTGTCACTGACTGCATGTAGATGATTAGAGGACTGGATGGCGTTATATAGCAGACTGGTTGGAAGTATTTAAAGGACTGTATAGAGATATATAGCAGATAACATGAAGGTATGTCGAGGAGTTTTTGGACAGGTATAGCATGGAGGTATATAGAGGACTCCATTGAGGTGTAAAGCAGACTGCGTGAAGGTGTATAGCAGACTGCATGGAGATGTATAGAGGACTGAATGGAGATGTATACGGGACTGCATAGAGGTATACAGAAGACAGAATGAAGGTGTATAGCAGACTGCATGAAGATGTGTAGAGGATTGTTCAAAGGTGTATAGCAGACTATATGGAGTTGTATAGAGGACTGAACGGTGGTGTATTGCAGCCTGCATGGATGTATATAGTGCAATGTAGAGGTATGTAGCAGACTGCATGGAATTTTATAGAGGATTGAGTGGAGGTGTATAGTGCACAACATTGAAGGGTATAGAAGACTGCATAGGGGTGTAAAGAGTACTGCATGAAGGTGTCCAATAGACTGCACAGAGGTGTACAGAGGACTGCATGGAGGTGATTCGAGGATTGTATGGAGGTGTACAGATGCCTGTATGGAGGTGTATACAGGACTGCATGGACTTGTATACATGACTGCATGGAGGTGTATAGAGGGCTGCATAAAAGTCAATGTTGGAGTGCATGTAGGTTTACAGGGGAGTGCAAGTTGGTGTACAGAGGAGTGCATGGATATATGCAGAGTACAATATGGGGGTGTGCAGCAGACTGCATGGAGGGGTAGAGCAGAATGCATGAAGGTGTATAGAGAATTGTACGGAGGAGTATAGAGTTGTCTGTATGGAGGTGCACAGATGATGGATGGAGTTCTATAGCAGACTGTATGGAAGTGTGAAGAGGACTGCATGGAGGTGTATAGCAGACTGCATGGAGGTATATACTGCACTATACGGAGATGAGTAGCAGGCTGTATTTAGTTGTATAAATGATTATGTGGGTGTGTATCGCGTACTACATTGAGAGCTACAGAGGTCTGCATGGAGGTGTATACAGGCCTGCACAAAGGTGCAGAGAGGACTGCATGGAGGTGTACAGCAGGCTGCAACGATGTGTACAGAGGACTGAATCAAAGTATACAGAGGACAGCATGGAGATGTATATTAGACTGAATAGAGGTGTACAGAGACCGTATGAAGGTATATATCAACCTGCATGGAGGTGTATGGAAGACTGCAATGAGGTGTATAGTGGACTGTACGGAGATGTATATAGGACTATTGGTTGTGTACGCAGGACTGAATGGAGGTGTATAGCAGACTCCATAGAGGTGTATAGAGGACTGAATGCATGTGTATAGAGGTCTGCATGGAGGTATAAAGCAGACTGCATGGAGGTGTATAAAGGAGTGCATGGACATGTGCAAAGGACTGCATGGAGGTGTCTCCAGACCTGCACGGTGGTGTATAGAAGACTGCACTGATGTGTATAGTACACTGCATGGGGGTGTATAGCAGACCTCATGGAGTTTTATAGTGGATAGTATGGAGGTGCATAGAGGACTGCATGGGGATGTATAGCTGACTGCATGGAGTTGTATACAGGATTTCATGGAGCTGTATAGTGGACTGATTGGCGGTTTATAGAGGACTGCATGGAGGTGTAGAGCAGACTGCATGGAGGTACACTGAGGACTGAATGGAGATGTATAGCAGATTCTATGGAGGTGAAAAGAGAGCTGTGTGGACATATATAGAGGGTTGTCTGGAGGTATATAGAGGACTGCATGGAGAGGTATAGAGAACCGAATGGAGGTGTATAGCAGACTGCATGGAGGTGTTTAGGAGCCTGCATATAGGTGCAGAGTGGACTGCACGGAGATGCATAGAGGAGTGTACGAATGTGTAGAGCAGACTGCATCGAGGTGTGTAGTGGACTGTATGGAGGTGTGTAGAGGACTGCATGGCCGTATATCGCAGACGACATGGAGTTGTATAGCAGAGTAGATGGAGGTGAGTCGAGGAATGCATGGAAGTGTATGACAGACTGAATGGAAGTGCATAGAGTTGGATGGACGTGTATGGCATTCAGCTTGGCAGTGTCTAGCAGACAGCATGTAGCCGTATACAGGACTGCGTGGAGGTGTCTAGCAAACTGCATGAAGGTACATCGAGGACTGCATGGAGGTGTATAGCCGACTGCATGAAGGTGTACAGCAGACTGCGTGGAGGTGTATTGCAAAATGCATGGAGCATTATAGAGGACTGTATGGAAGTGAGCTGAAAATCCTGATGAAGGGCTTATGCCCGAAACGTCGAATTTCCTTTTCCTTGGATGCTGCCTGACCTGCTGTGGTTTTCCAGCAACTCATTTTCAGCTGTGATCTCCAGCATCTGCAGACCTCACTTTCTCCTCGACTGTATGGAAGTGTATAGCAGACGACATAGAGGCATATAAAGGATTGCATGAAGATGTAGAGAAGGCTGAATGGAGGTGGATAGAGGACTGTATTGAAGTGTGCACACTGCTTGGTGGTGTCTAGCAGACAGCATTTTGCTGTATGGAGAACGGCATGAATGTGTGTAGCTGACTGCATGGAGGTGCTTAAAGGACTGCATGGATATGTTTAGAGGATTTCATGGATATGTATAAAGGACGGCATAGAAGTGTAAAGAGGACTGTATGGAGGTGTATAGCAGACTGCATGGTGGTGTACATCAGACTGCATGCAGATGTATAAGGGACTGCATGGAGGTGTTAAGTGGACTTCAGGAAGTTCAAAACAATACCTTTTCTCCCTAAGGAGTCTTAGGAAATTCAGCACAATCATAAGGACTCTCGCCAACTATTACAGATGCACCATAGAAGGGACTCTATCTGGGTACACCTCCATACAGTCCTCTTTACACTTTCATGCAGTCCTTTAAACACCTCCACGCCGTCAGCTACACACATCCATGCAGTTTTCTATACAGCAAAATGCTGTCTGCTAAACACCACCAAGCAGTATCCTACACATTTCCATACAGTCCTCTATCCACCTCCATTCAATCTGCTTGGTGCAGTAACATCTGTGCCCAGGTCCATTAAAAATTACAAGCAAGTTCATCAGGAATAATGAAATGCTCATGCTTGGTACATTGAATTTCTTGTTCCTCGGGTGCTGCCTGACCTACTGTCCTTTTACAGTGCCACCCTGTTCGACTCTGACTCTCAGCAGCAGCAGTCCTCACTTCCTCTTTCTCCTCATTCAGATGTGATTGTTCAATGTATCCCAGTGAGGTCAGAACGAACCCACCGTGTCTTTGACACATACCCTAGAGAGGGCAGATTGTCCTTACTGACCCTGTATCACATATCTTAGGTATGACCACAATGTCGATACCATTGACTGTGGGAGAACAGACCATTTACTCTGCATCTGTAGTAGATCGTCAGGACTGCCAAGTGAATTTACTCAGTCTGTTTCAAAAAGATTATAGAGAGCAGACTCCCCTCGCTGTGTCTTATCAATGACCCCATCGAGAGTGGATTGGATGGATTCTGAGACAGAACACATTTCTAATCTCTGAATCCTGCAATCCATCCCATCATTTGATGAATTTCACCACTCGAGTAAAAGGGTATTTTACCATGTTCTTCAGCTGTTTCCTGAACTTGGTCTGGATCACGACATATATACAAGTGTTTGTGCAGCAACTTAGGAGCTGGAGAATGAATCTGATATCTCATACAAAATGATGTAGACGTATGGCTGTATACCCCATCCGATACATGCGTTTCCATAAAGAGTATACCATAAACACTGACCATAATAGGATGAAATTCCCTGAGATAACAAACAATAAAATCATGGACTTCCTTCGAGTCCCCATTTCTGGGTCACTAGGATTCTACCCACTGCTGTGAGCCCGAAGTCTCCTGCGGGATCTGCTGGCCACTAAAATGTGCCTGACACTTAAAGCATTGAGCAGCAGAACCAGAAAAAATGGCACTGTTTGGTTCCGGATATAATGAAGGCACTCGATTGTTCCCCAGACTGGAGATGACAGAATATCAGTTGGTACTGAACAAAACCAGGGGGGATTTCTCAGCAAATACTAGGATGTGAACATAAATTACCAGAAAACGTTCTTCAGACCACTCAGTACAGTCACTGTTCCCAAACCAGAGTTGCTGTTTTCTCAGTACAAAATTTAATTCACAGATTTGGGCAGTAAATGTCCACATATCGATCAAAGGTAAAAGTGACGTTAAACCAGACAGAACAGTCAGTGGCTGCATAAACGAAAACAGCGTGGATATTACAGATGGGGATGGCCCGTAGGAAATGTAAATCTCTCTTATGAACAATTAGAATGTGTGTCAATAGCAGATCAAGGACAATAACCAGGATATCTGCTATAGACATTGTCACCAGGTATCGAATAATACATTTTGAAAGACCACACTTGCCTTGTGAGAGGATTGTAATTGTTATGATGTTAACTGAGGAAGGAAAATAAATATGGGAGTTATGGTAGAAAAGTTAACAATTTCACACAGTAATTTGTAAGATTTACAAATGTGACCCTCTTTCTGAAAATGCATTGAAGTATTCATATCTATGTTAGAGTAATCTGCTGGACCTGAAAATTACCATTCATTAAAATCAGCCATCATGTAACAATTCATACTTGGTATGAAACAGAAAATGAGTAACAGCAGTTTGTAAGAGATTATGTAAATGTTGATACTGAGTTGACAGATTATTTATGTGAAAACAAGGCGATGTAAGAAAAATCACCAAGACCATGAGAGGTTTGTTTTAGCTTCTGAAATCGAACAGACATCACCAACCCTGTATTAGAGCGGAGGAAATGATCTGGTTCCTGCTGTTCATGTTTAAAGAGTCATTCAAATTTAGCTCCTGCTAAATCCTGCCCCTGATCCTCAACAAATGCAGATGGACTTATGTCATCATATATCAATGTATATTGTTCTTTCTTATACCTACTTTGAGATTTTGTGTGATTAAAGAACATTAGTCCTTGATGACCACCTTTTACCATTTGTAAAGTATCGGTGTTGCTGATTGGGTCGACATTCGATATCCATCTTTGATTGTCCCCACAAAGATGTTGCCAAGCTGCCTTCTTCAGCTATTGATGTCCATGTCATGTAGACATACGCACAGAGATGTTAAGGAGGGAGTTCCAATATTTTGAATCTGTGACAGTGAAGGAGGAGCAATCTGGTCCCAGATAGTTTCCCTCTTCACCTATCGGCTTGTTGCTTCGAGATGGTGGTGGTAACAGGTTTGGAAGATGCTGTGAAAGGGCTTTTAACAGCCGGCTGCAGTGTATCTTCCGCATGCCATACCTTGTTGCTGCCGTGAATTGATGGTGAAAGCAGAGAATGTTTGTGGATGTGCTGCCTATCAAAGGACTTGATATATACTGGATATTGGCAAGTTTATTCAGTGCTTTGCAGCTAAACTAATTTAAGCAAATGGGGAGTATTGCATCACACTCCTGCTTTGCACTTTTTGGATAGTGGACACACTTTGGGGAGATTAGAGATGAGGTATGGACCACAAAAGTACCAACCTCTTAATGGCCTTATAACACTTTTATTGACAGAACTGGTCCAATTCAGTCAGCGGTCACTGGTAAACCCCCAGAAGATTGAGAGCGGGAAATTCAGTGATGAGAAAGCAATTAATAACAAGTGAATCAGTTAGATTCACTCTTTTTGGAGTTAGCTGGTACAAATCTGTCCAAATCTGAATATTGGTCAGGTGGTGCTACATGTGAATATTGAGATTTTCTGTGTCCAGCAAATCGCGAATGGTACTGAAGCTTGTGCAACAGTCAACAAACATCCAGGATACTGACACCTTGATGTTAGATGGTCAGTGACGAAGCAGCTGAAGATGGCTTGGACTGTACCATTGCTGCATCGTCGGATGGTCCCTGCATTCTGTGATGGTAGTAGTTTCACAGAGACCTGAGACAGGCTGGAAACAGTTTAAAACAGCCCACTGTTGCCATGGGAGATGAAAGTGATTGGGCCTGCAGTGGGAACTACAATGAAGGAATGGTCTCTGGTCGTTGCTTTCTCCTGCCAGTCCTCCTGCCCTGCATCCTCAGCTCTGGGCCCTAGAATTGTAGAAACATGTAGCAATGAAACAGATCTTTCCATTCAAATGGTCTATGCAAACCAGATCCTAATATGAACTAGTCCCATTTTCCTGTATCAACACTATATTCCTCCAGTCTTTTCTTCACCACATACATTTCCAAGGTTGTATTGGATGTTGTCTTTGTACCCACCTCTACCACTTCTTCTGGCAGCTCATCTCATACAAGCATCACCCTCTGTGTGAAAAAGTTGCCATTAAGGTCCATTTGACATCTTTCCCCTCTCCCTTTAAACCAATGCCCTCTGGTTTTGGGCAAGTGTGCCAAACACCTTCTTCACCACTCTGTCTACCTGTGATGTCACTCCCAGATGCTGTGTCCCTGCATCCACTGGAGTCTTTGTTTGACAACTCTCCCCAGGTCCCTCCCATTAACTGTGCTGACTCCTTGGTGTAGTTAACTGAGTGGGGGTGATGTGGAGGGAGGTGTATGGCCGGTGGGGTTGAGCAGGTCATTGAATAAGGTTGTGTTGGAGTTGAGCTTCTCCAGTACAAATACAGGAACACGTTCTCTTAGCCAACAAACATGACCTTTGCCTGGTTTTAGATTTTGGCAGATACTGGTTTGGTCGCATTTTGACAGTTTAGACAGAAGAGGGGTCAAGTGTCACTTGCAGCACAGGAATAGACTGATGCACAAGCAGTGGAATAAATAACAAGTCCAGCACCATGCATTGTCCAGGTAAGTTAATTGTAATTGAGAGAAAATGAAGAAACAATGCAAGGCACATTCTAAATGTTTCTGGCTTTCAGACAGCTCCATTCTTGTGGCATCCAGTTTTGAGAGAGTGCACTTGATTAACACTGACATAGAGGGGTTGGAGGAGGATGAGGATCAGGAAATGTTGGTCAGGAACTGAGAAAGTGGGTTGACTGAAAAGCTCCCTGTGATGAGACACATTTTGGGAACAGTGGCCACCTCAATCAGTGCCGGGAACAAGCATGAGGTTGACCAGCTCATGTTCAAATGGATCGGTTAGATTCTGAACAATCTCACTGATCCTCATGACTTGGCCAAGGATGAGGTTAGAGTCAATGGATATGGATTAAAGTTTAAAGTAGGAGCAAAAGACAATGGTCTTTCCAAATTGAAATGATAAGAACATTATTATGGTAAAATATGATTTACAGATCTAAAAGGTAGACTTTGATGTTTAGGAGGTACAGCAACAGCATCAAAGAGGACACAAGAACTGGCAGAAAAAGCGATGCAGTTAAAGGTAGTTCTAAGAGTTAATAGAAGAGCTAGAGAATTGCCAGGAACACCAACAATAACCAGGGTGGGATAGTAAATACATTGAATAACCAGGAATATATAACGGATTAGAGTAGTTAATGATATGAAGTGGTAACTTGCAGAAATATAATCAATTGTTGCTGAGAAACTCCTGTCCATTGTTGTAAAATTCCGAACTTCTGTATTCATATTCCAACCCATGGTTGTAAAATTCCAATCTATTGTTCTCAGATTCGAATCTCCCATCTCCCGAGCTCCCAGTCTCTGGAGCTGCCGGTCCCTGTTCGTATTGGGGGTGATGCTGGGGGTGATGCTGTCACTGATACTATAACTTTTTACATTGTAAAGAATTTGTAATTAATCAAAGAAGGAAACCCTTCTGGAACACAATTACAATCTATGGAGTCGACATTGACACGAAACAGTCACGAAACAAACAGGTTCAGTTAATGCTTTCAATCTAGTACACTATTCCCCGAATGGAATAGGATTTATACCCACTTTGGACTGCAGGTATGTGAGTTACTGAGAGAAGGAGTGATAGAAGCATTGACCATCATCTTTCAATTCTCTGGAGATATTGAAGTGATTCCAAGGAAATGGATGGTTGCAAACAATACGCCCTTATTAAAAAAAAAGGTTGCTAGAGAAATGAGGCACTCTGCCACCCCTAGATTAATGTCAAGACAGCTTCAGTAACATGTTGTCTAAGGCACTGACAGCAGAGATACATGTTGAAAAGCTGTGGTTCACACTGGAGGGAGACACTGATTGATTGATTGTCATGTTACCTGAATACAGTGAAGAGCCTTGTTTACTCGCTGTACTGGTAGATCACAAAAAGCAGGGGTGTCCAGATCACAGGGTGACCAGAAACTTGGACAGAGGCATACAGGTTACATCTCACAGCATGTGCACTTGGCAAGATCACCATTAACAAGGTCAGCATTATTTGAAGTTAGTGATTCAATTCACCAGGCTCACAACGGCTGGGAAAGAGCTGTTCCTGAAGCTGCTGGTGCATATGTACAAGCTTCGGTACCTTCTGCCTGACGGGCGAGGTTGTAGGAGATCATTACTGGGGTGGGAGGGGTCCTAGATGATGTTGGCACCCATTCCACGGCAACGAGCCGTGTAAATGGAGTTCATGGATGGAAGGTTGGCTTCCGTGATGGTCTGGGCTGTGCACGCCACCTCCTGTAGTTCCTTACCGTGCTGGGCAGAATGCTTTCTGTGTTACATCTGTAGAATTTGTTGAGGGGCTTTATGAACAGACTAAATTCCCTGAGCAGCCTGAGGAAAAGATTGCGTTGTTGTAGCTTTTGGATCATTACAACACCAGATTATTGTCACTCCGAGGAACTTGACACTCTCCATCCTCTCAGCCTCAGCTGCATAGATGTAGAAGGAGTCATGTTTTTCTCCTTTCTTTCTGACGTCAATGATCAGTTCTTCAGTTTTGCCGATGCTGAGAGAGAGGGTGTTCTCACTGCACCATGGCACCAAGCCCTCTATCTTCTTCCTGTTGGTTGATATCCATCTTACCACAGTGGGATCTGCGGCAAACATAGAGATGGTGTTTGTATGGAATTTATCCACACAGCCATGGGAGTACAGCGGGTACAGTAAGGGCTGAGAACACACCCTTGGGGGGCTCCAGGGTTGAAGGTTACCGTGGAAGAGGTGCTGCTGTCTATCTTCACTGATTGTGGTCTGTGGGTCAGGAAGCTGAGGATCCAGCTGCAGAGCGTGGAGCCGCTACTCAGAGTCTCAGAGTTTTGTGATCAATCTGGAGGGGATAATGGTGCTGAAGGTGGAGATGTAGTCGATGAACAGGAAGCTGACATAGATATCTTTGTTATCCAGATGTTCCGGGGTGAGGGTAGGGATGGGAAATGCTGTGGAAATGTTGCATCAGTGGACAAATTGCAGGGGATCGAGGCAGGCTGGGAGAACAGGCAGACTCGCCTTTGGAAGCACTGCAGCATTAGTCACTGTTACTGGGCAGTAGTCATTCAGGCACATTGCACCGGGTTTCCGAGTTACTGGGATGGTGGTGGTCTTTTTGAAGCAGGTGGGGCCTTTGGAGTGCAGTTAGGAGAGGTTGAAGATTTCAGCAAATACCTGCACCAGGATCTGAGTGAACGGCCATGGATTCCATCTGGGCCTGACAATTTCCTTGGATTGACTCCGAGGAAAGTTGATCTGACATCAGCAGCAGTGACAGGGAGAACATGCAAGGACTGCCACAAACACTACGTAGGACAAACAGGAAGAAAGTTAGCCACCAGGATACACGAACACCAGCAGCCACAAAAAGACACGACACACTCTCCCTCGTAGCCCTACAGACGGAGGAAAGAAACAACCATTTCGACTGGGACAACATATCTATCCTGGGACAGGCTCAGCAAAAACATGCCAGAGAATTCCTAGAGGCCTACCACTCCACCACAAAGCCATAAACAGACACATAGATCTAGATACCATATGTCAACCCCTCAGAAAACGAATAGGAAATGATATCACCACAAACCCCAAGAACCCCATCCAGGACAAACATATAAATAGAAAGCAGGAGACAACAGCTTCTCTTCACTTGGAGGTCGCCACTGATGATGTTACCTAGCCAGGTAATGAAACATCTGAATATCAAACCTACAGCTCAGCAAGCAAACCTACACCCTAAACCGCAACCGGAGCTACAAACCTTCACAAACCGTATTCATTGGTGGGATCTGGGCATTGCTGGATTGCCCAGTATTAATTGTCTGTCCCTCGTTGCCCCTTGAGAAGGTAGTGGTGAGTTACCTTCTTGAACCGCTGCAGTCAACCTGCTGTGGGTTGACCCACAATGCCATTAGGGCGAGAATTACAGCATTTTGACCCAGTGATGGTAAAGGATGGCGATGTATTTACAAGTCAGGATGGTGAGGAGATTGGTGGGGAAGTTGAAGCTGGTAGTGTTCCTATAGATCAGCTGCCCTTGTCCTTCTAGAGGGAAGTAGTTGTGGGTTTGGAAGGGGCTGTCTGATGATTTTTGGTGACTTCTACTTTGCATTTTCCAGATACTACATACTGAATCAGAGCATCAGAGATGGAGGGAATTGATGTTTGTGCTCATTGTGCCAATCAAGAAGTCTGCTTTGTCCTGGATGGTGTATAGCTTCTTGAGTATTGTTGGGGCTGCACCTATACAGGTGGGTGGGGAGTTTACCATCACACTCCTGACTTGTGACTTTAAGATGGTGGACAGGCTTTGGGGAGTCAGGAGGTGATTTACCCACCGTGGTATACCAAGCCTCTGGCCTGGTCTTGTAGTCACTGTGTTTATGTGGTGAGTCCTGCGGAATTACTAGTAAATAATAACCCACCCGATGTTGACATTGGGGAATTCAGTGATGAGAACACCATTTAAATTCAATGGGCATGTGTTAGATTGTCTCTTATTGGTGATGGTCTTCGTTTGGCATATGTGTGCTGTGAATGTTACTTGTCACTGTTAGCCCAAGCCTGGACATTGTCCAGATCTTGCATTTTAACATAGACTGCTTCATTATCTAAGGAGTCACGAATGATGCTGATCTATGTCAAATTATCATTCAACATTCTCACTTTTGACCTTATGATGTAGACATAAGGACACTACCATGAGGAACTCCTGCAGTGTTGTCCTGGAGCTGAGATGACTTACCTCCAACAACCACAACCATCTTCCTCTGTGTCTGGTCTGACTCCAATCACTGGAAAGTTTGTTCCTCTATTGGTTACAGTTTTTTCTCAACTCCTTAATGCCACACTTGGTCCGATTGGCCTTGTTGTCACAGGCTGTCACTCTCCCCTCCCCTCTGGAATTCAGCTCTTTTGTGTATGCTTGAACCAATGCTGTAATGAGGCCAGGAGCTGAATGGTCCTAGTGGGACCCAAACTGGGCGTCACTGAGCAGGTTATTGCTGAACAGGAGCTTCTCAATTGCACGGCTGATGACACCTTCCAAAACTTTACTAGTGATTGAGAATAAACTGACTGGGTAATTGGCCAGGTTGGATTTGTCCTGCTAAATATGAACAGGACATACTTGGGTAATTGTCCATATCGTTGGGTGTATGCAAGTATTGTAACTGTACTGGAACAGCTTGGCTAGGGGTGCGGCAAGTTCTGGATCAGATGTCTTCAGTATTATTGCTGGAATGTTGTCAGGGCCCATAGCCTTTGCTGTGTCCAGTGTCTCCCAAAATTCTGTGATATCGTGTGGAGTGAATCGAATTTCCTGAAGACTGGTATCTGTAATGCTGAGATCCATTGGAGGAGGGTGAGATGGATCATCCACTCAGTATTTTTGGCAGAAGATCCCTGCAAACGCTTCATTCTTATATTTTGGCTGGGTTGGATTTGTCCTGTTAATTTGAACAGGACATACTTGGGCAATTTTTTACATTATCGGGTATATCCCAATATTGTAACTGGAATGGAGCAGCTTGGCTCAGGCACATTCTGGAGCACATGTGTTCAGTATTATTGCTAGAATGCTCTCTAGAATGCTCTTGGGGCCGAGAGGCTTTGCAGTGTCAGGTATCTCCCACCATTTTCTGATATCATGTAGAGTGAATCAAAGTGGCTGAAGACTGATATCTGTAATGCAGAGGCCCATTGGAGGAGGGTGAGATGGATCATCCACCCAGCACTTTTGGCTGAAGATTCCTGCAAAGGTTTAATCCTTATTGTTTGCACTGATGTGCTGGAATCTTCCGTCGTTGAGGATGTGGATATTTGGGAAACCTGTTTTCTCCAGTCAGTTGCTTAATTGTCCACCAGCATTCATGACTGGATGTGGCAGGACCGCAAAGCTTAGAATCTCATCCTTTGATCATGGGATCACTTAGCTCTCTCTATCACTTGCTGTTTATGCTGATTGGTATGCAAGGAGTCCAGTTTGGTGGCGTCACCAGGTTGGCACCTCATCCTCAGCTATGCCTGGTATTGCTCCTTGCATGCCGTCCTGCACGCTCCATTGACCCAGGGTTGATCCCCTGGGTTCATGGTAATGGTTGGGTAGGGGGGGGGCGAATTGTGGTTGACCATGCGATTACAGATTGTGCTGCTGTTAATGACCCACATCACATCATGGATGCCAAGTCTTGAGTTGCTCGATCTGTTTGAAGTCTGTCGTGTTTAGCACGGTGATCGTTCCACACAACACGATGGAGATTATTCCCAATGTGAAAGTGGGACTTCGTCTCCTTATGGACTGCACAATGATCGCGCTTCCTGATACAGAAGCATCTACAGCCGGCAGATTGGTAAATGTTCTACACAAGGACAGACCCCTCAAAACATTTCCGGAAATTAGCCCAGAATCTAACTTTGCTAGTTGTTTTTAGGAAGTGTAGCGTGGATATTCCAGGAGGGATACAGTTGATTAAACTATGTAGCTTTGAACAAAAATAGAATTTATTCACAAGTTTACCAAATGAAACGCAAGCAAAAGAGAACAGAATACCAAATAACTTAACCTATCTGAAAAACCAACAAGTTGTCCCAACTTAAAGATGTTGATCCAAATACTTGTGCCATTCCACCTGGCACACAAGGTAACCTCAACCATAGGGCATTCCAGGAGAGATGTCAGAGAGAGAGACGAGGATCAGCATGGGCCTGCATCCTTGGGTCCAGCAACTTCAAACCTGCCTGACTGCTTTCAGTGAATAGCCAGACTGCCAAAACACCAAACCAAACTAATCTGGCATTAATGAAGCCAGATGGGTTTTCCCATGGTCATACATATATTTTTAATTTCTGATTTTTAAAAATAGACTTCAAATTCCATAATTGCTGTGCCAGCATTCAAACCTGGTCCCCAGATCATTGGCTGAGTTTCTGGACAATTAGTTTCATGATAATTCCCCGAGCCCATCACTTCCTGCCTCCATAGCATGGAGGTCTCTCGGAGAGTGCATGGAGGGATATAGAGGTCTTTATGGAGGTGCATAGGCGATTGTATGGAGCTGTATAGACGTTCACATGGAGGGGTATGGGCGACTGTATGGAGATCTGCAGAGGACTTTGATGAAGTCTAAAGAGGACCAGGTGGACATATAGTGAGGACAACATGGAGTTCACAACAAAAACACTTTTTCCTCAGGAGGCAAAGGAAAATCAGCACTTTCGTAAGAACTTCTCGCCAACGTTTATAGCTGCACCGTGGAAAGCATTCTATCTTGATGCATCACGGCTTGGTACGGTAACAGCTCTGCCCAGGTCCACAAGAAACTGCAGAAAGCTATGAACACAGCCCAGACCATGACACAAGCCAACCTTCCAACCATCGACTCAATCTATAGTTCTCAATGTCGCAGAAAGACAACGAACACAATCAAAGACCCCTCCTACCAGGCCATAATTTCTTCAAACCTCTTCCATCAGGCAGAAGATGAAGAAACTTCAACATACAGAACAAAAGCTTCTTCCCTGCTGTTCTTAGACTGCTGAATGGACCTCTAACTTCAAGTCTAATGCTGATGTTGCCTTTGTGTATCTCCTGTGTAGTTGTAACCCTGTTTGCCTCGCTCTGTCTCAATAACCAATGATCTGTCTGTATGTTATGATTCATAGAGCATAGAACATTACGCAGCAGTACAGGCCCTTCGGCCCTGGATGTTGCGCTGATCTGTGAAGCCTATCTCACCTGCACTATTTCATTATGATCCATATGTTTAGATAATGACCAATTAAATATCCTTAAATCTGGCAAGTTTACTACAGTTTCAGGCAGAGTGTTACACACCCATACTACTTTCTGAGTAAAGAAACTACCTATGACATCTGTCCTATACTTATCACGCATCAATTTAATGCTATGTCCCCTCATGCTAATCATCACCATCCAAGAAAATAAGATCTCACTGTCCAATCTATCTAATCCTCTGGTAGTCTTAAATATCTCTATTACATCGCACTTAACCTTCTTTCCAATGAAAACAGAACCACATCTCTCGGCCTTACCTCATAACAGCTCCCTTCTTTACCAGACAACATCCTGGTACATTTCCTCTGAACCATTTCCAATGTACGAATCCTTCTTATAATGCAGTGACCAAAACTCTACACAATACTCCATGTGCAGCCGTGACAAATCTTTGTACAGCTGCAATGTGATCTCATGGCTTCAAAGCTCAATCCGTTGACATATAAAAGCTAACACACTGTATGCCTTCTTGCCAGCCCTATTAACCTTGGTGTCCACTTTCATAGAACATAAAATGTTACAGCACAGTACAGGCCCTTCAGTCCGCAATGTTGTGCCGACCTGTAAAATTAATCTGATGCCCATCTAACCTACACCATTCCATTATTATCCGCATGTATCTCCAATGCCCATTTAAGCATTCCTGATGAAGGGCTTATGCTCGAAACGTCGAATTCTCTATTCCTGAGATGCTGCCTGGCCTGCTGTGCTTTGACCAGCAACACATTTTCAGCTGTGATCTCCAGCATCTGCAGACCTCATTTTTTACTACTTAATATTGGCGAGTCTACTACTGTCGCAGGCAGTACGTTCCACGTCCCTATTACTGTATGAGTAAAGGAACTATCCCTGATATCTGTCCAAAACCTATCACCCCTCAATTTAAAGCTGTGTCCCCTCGTGTCAGCCTTCATCATCCAAGGAAAAAGGCTCTCATTGTCCTCTCTATTTAACCCTCTGATTATCTTATAAGTCTTGATTAAGTCACCTCTCAATCTTCTCTCTAATAAAAACAGCTTCAAGTCCCTCAGCCTTTCCTTGAAAGACCTTCCCTCCATATCAAACAATATCCTAGTAAATCTCCTCTGAACCCTTTCCAAAGCTTCCACATCATTCCTACTATGCGATGACCAGTACTGCATGCAATCCTCCAGGTGCAGCTTTACCAGTGTCTTGTAAAGCTGAAGCATGACCTCGTGGCTCCGAAACTCAACCACCTTCCAATGAATGCCAACAGACCATGAGCTTTTTATACAACCCTATCAACTTGGGCGGCAACTTTCAGGGATTTATGTAACTGAACACCGAGATTTCCCTGCTCATCTACAGTACCCGTACTCAGCATTCCTGTTACTTCTTCTGAATTGAACTACCTCACACTTTTCCGCCTTAAACTCCATTGCCACTTCTCAGCCCGGCTCTGCATCTTGTCTGTGTAACCCACAACATCCTTCGGCGTTACCCACAATTCTGCCTACCTTTGTGTCATCTGCAAATTTATTAACCAATCCTTCTTCACCCACCTCCAGATCATTTATAAAAAATGACAAACAGAACAGGCCTCAAAAGAAATCCTTGTGGCACACCACTGGTAACTGAGCTCCAGGATGAACACTTCCCATCAACCACCACCATCTGCCCTCTTTCAGCAAGCCAATATCTAATCCAACCACTAATTTACATTCAATCCCGAAACTCCGCATTTTGTTCAATAGCCAACGGTGGGGAACCTTATCAAATGACTTACTGAAGTCCATATGCAGCACATCAACCGCCTTTCCTTCATCCACATGCTTTGTCTCCTTCTCGAAGACATTTATAAGGCTAGTGAGGCATGAACTACTCTTCACAAAACTGTGTTGCCTATTACTAATCAAATTATTCGTTTCCAGGTGATTATAAATGCTATCTCTTATAATCTTTGTCAACACCAGACCCACAACTGAAGTCCGATTTACTGGTCTATAATTACCAGGGTTGTTCTGACTCCCCTTCTAAAACAAGGAACAATATTTGCTCTCCTCCAGTCTTCTGGCACGACCTCTGTCGATAATGATGACATAAAAATCAAAGACAAAGGGTCTGCAGTCTACTCCCTGGCTCCAGAAATCCGAGCATGAATCGCATGCAGTCCAGGGTCTTATCTATTTTCAGATCTGAAAGATGGCTAAAACTTCCTCTTTGTCAACCTCAGTCCCATCTAATTTTGTATCCTTTATCTCCGTATTCTCACTAATATTGCCCTTTTGCAATGTAAATTCTGATGAAATGTATTCATTTAGAATTTCCCCATGTCCTCAGGTTCCACACACAACTTTCAACTATATCTTCGATTTGCCTGAAACTTATTCTAGTCATTCTTTTCTTCCTTATGTACTGACAGAAGGCCTGAGGGTTTTCCTTGATCTTTTTGCACCAACAACTTCTCATGTCGTCTCCTGGCTCTTATTCGCCTCTACTGCCCGCAAAACAAAACCTTGCACTCGTGACAACAACAAATAAAGTAAAATGCTGTACATGGTTCTGAAAGGGTTAATTCTGATTGAGTGTAAAAAGGACAATTCACAGAGATCGTGACATGGTGGGAAGATCTGGGAGGAGTCAAACAAATGATAAGATCCTTCTAACATCTGTGTTACAATGGACAACACATCAGCAATTCTCATGGCCCTCGTATACCTGGAAGATTGGAAGTAATTGGAGTTATATAATGTAGTGCAAACTTTATGAAATCTGATGTTTTTAGGGAAGTTTGACAAACATACACATTCTGTTAATCTTACACAAGGGAAAGAGGCCAATGGTTCATTTTCAGAAGAGTCTACATAAAAGAAGCCATCTTATACATTCCCACAGCTGCACTGATTCCCAAAACAGTACCACATTAGTCAATGGGTCGCAACATGTACATTTTGTTGGAACTAATGAATAAATAATGCACTTCAGGTGTTTTGCCTCAGGATGGTGGTGATATCATATCCAGGAGTTAGGTTTCAGACCCAGTTTGATGTCTGTCTTGTATTTGCCCAAATGAATGGCTGCAAGGGGATTAAGATTAGGAGCTGAATATCCAAGGATTTCCATCCTATCGAAAGGAGAGGCAGATGGGCAGAGGGGATGGGGTTGCATATTAGTAAGAAATAAAATTAAATCAATAGTAAGAAACAAAGGAGTGTCAGATAGTATAGAATCTGTGTGGGTAGATTTGGGAAAACACAAAGGTTGAAAAACAGAATTGGACTTCTGTACAGGCCTCCATACAGTATTCAGGAACTGGGACACAAGATACCCCAGGATTTAGAAAAGATGCGTAAGAAAGTCAAAGTTAGAGTGATTATGTGGGATTTCAATATGCAGGTGGACTGGGAAAATCAGGTTAGTGAATTGCAAGAAAAGGGATTTGTGGGATGTCTATGAGATGACTTTTTTAAGCAGTTTGTGGTTGGGCCACAGGGGAACAGGCAACTCTGTTATTTAGTGTTGTGCAATAATAAGGGAGCTTAAGGTGATGGAACCCTGAGGAGGCAGGGGTCATACTATGACTGAATTTACTCTGCAATTTGAGAGGGAGAAGATGAAATCAGAGGTAACGGTCTTACAGCTGAATAAATACAACTACAGAGACATGAGGGAAGAACTGGGTAGAATTGACTGGGAGAGGAGCCGAGCAGGAAAGACAGTGGAACAGCAATGGCAGGAGTTTCTGGGAGTAATTCAGGAGACACAACAGAGATTCATCACGAGGGAAAAGAAACATGATGCAGGGAGGATGAGGCAACCATGGCTCACTAAGGAAGTCAGCGATAGCTTAAAAAAAAGAGAAAGCATATATTGTGGTGAAGGGCCGTGGGAAAACAGAGGATTGAGAAGCTCACAAAGACCAACAGAGGGCAACAAAAGAAGTAATAAGGAGGGAGAAAAATTAATGTGTGGGTAAACTAGCCAGCAATATAAATGAAGACTGTAAGAGTATTTTTTAGATATATAAAGATCAAAAGAGAGGCAAAAGTGGACATTGGGCTGCTGGAAAATGATATTGGAGAGATAGTGGGGGGTGGGATCAAGGAAATAGCTGAGGAACTGACTTTACATCAGTCTCCATGGTGGAAGACAACATTAATATCCCAAAAATACAGAGGAGGCAGAGTTCAGTATGGTGGTCATGGGCAAGGAGAAGGTGCTACAACAACTGAAGAGCCTGAAGGTGGAAAAATCTCCTCGGTCAGATGGACTACACCCCAGAGCTTTAGGGGAGACAGCTGAAGAGATAGTGGAGCAAAGTCAGCATTGTTTCATCAAGGGGAGGTCATGTATGACAAACCGACTGGAATTCTTTGAGGAAGTAACAAGCAGGTTAGACCAAGGTGAGCCAATGGATATCATCTGCCTAGACCTCAAGAAGGCCTTTGACAAGATGCCTCACTGGAGGCTACTGAGTAAGATAGGGGCCCATGGTGTTGGAGGCAAGGTGCACGCTTGGATAGAAGCCTGGCTGTCTGACACAAAGCAGAGAGTGGGGATGAAAGGGTCCTTCTCAGGATGGCAGCTGGTGACAGTTCATGTTCTGCAAGGCTCAGTTTCGTGACCACAGCTTTTCACTTAATCCATGAACAATCTAAATGAAGGAATTGAGAGCATTCTGGCTCAGTTTGCAGATGATGCAAAGAGAAGTAGAGGGACAGGTAGTATTGAGGGTGCAGGGAGGCTGTAGAAGGATTTGGACAGGTTAGGAGAATGGGCAAAGAAGTGACAGATGGAGCACAATGTGGGAACGTGTGAGGTCATGCACTTTGGTCGGAAATGTAGAGGCATGAGCTATTTTCCAAATGGGGAGAAAAATCAGAAGTCTGAAGTGCCCAGGATTTTCTCAAGTTAAACTTACAGGTTGAATCAGTAGCTAGGAAGGGAAATGGCATTTAACTTGAGAGGACTTGAATATAAAAGCAGCAATGTTCTTCTGTAGCTCTATAAGGCTCTGGTCAGACGACATTCAGAGTATTGTGTGCACCTTTGGACCCTACACCTGAGGAGGATGTACAGGCCCTGGAGCATGTTCAGAGGAGGTTCACGACAATGTCTCCAGGAATGAAAAGTTTAACGTACAAGAGGAAAGGAAAGACCTTTTGGAATGGAGATAAGGAGAAACTTCTTCACCCACGGAGTGGTGAATCTGTGGACTTCATTCCCACAGAAGGCTGTGGATGCGAGGTCATTGCGTACATTTAAGACTGAGATAGACAAGTTCTTGAGCATTAAAGAGATCAAGGGGTATGGTGAAAAAGCGGGAGAATGGGTTTTAGAAACGTATCAGCCATGATTGAATAGCAGAGCAGACTCATTGGGCTGACTGGCCTAAATTTTGACCCTCTGACTTATGATTTTGTAACATTTGTGCCTCTTGCATGTTCTTTCAATCGAGTTTTGTTGTCAGATGAGTCAGCTTTACTTCATGAAACTTAACACAATAAGACATTATTCATTATTTCCTCGTGCCTGTCTTGCCTCATGAATATTTCTTCTGAACCTGAAGCACTTGACCATCACAGTTTGAAGCCGTGAGCCCTGAAGTCTTTTAATTAGTTGATTTCAAACACTTTGAACTCATCCAAACTCTGTAAATTCCCTTTTAAAACTGACAAAGTATTTGTGGCAGCATATACAACATGTGTTTTGCCTCACTGTACAATAGTTTGTGGAATGATCTCGCAGTTAACAATGGAGGCAGGCTCATTGATGACTTGTCTGGAAGTATTATGTGACTCTTCACTAACAAGGGAGTCAAAGGGGATGGAAAGTAGATGGAAAAGAGGGTTAAGGGTTACAGCCAGAACAATCATGCTCTTTTCAAATGGCAGATTAGAATGAAGGGGCGAAATGGATTACTCCTTATTATTATTTGTTTGTTTACATAGTTTGTGGAATGATCTTCCAGATAACAATGGAGGCAGGCTCATTGATGATTTGTATGGAAGACTGACATGAACTCTTTAATAACAAGGGAGTCAATGGGGTTAGAAAGTATGTGGAAAAGAGTACTACGGTTGTAGCAAGATCAACCAAGGACTGATCAAATCACAGTTCAGGCACTAAAGGCTAACTGACCTCCTCTTCATTCATATTAGTGTACTCACATGTATCCCAGTGAGGGCAGACCAACCTCACTGTGTCTTTGACACATACCCTCGAGAGCGCAGATTGGTCCGACGGTATCTGTATCACACACATTGGGGAGAGCAGACTGATATCATGGTCTCTACATCATTGACTGTGGGAGAACAGACGATTTACACCAGGACTGACAACTAAACACACTCAGTCTGTCTCACAAAGATTGGAGAGTGCAGACTTCCCTCACTGTGTCTGTATCACTGACCCCACAGAGAATGGATTGGATGGATTCTGAGACAGAACACATTCCTAATTCCTGAATCATTCAAACTACCTCATCATTGAATAAATTACACCATTTGGGTAAAAGGGTATTTTACCATGTTCTTCAGCTGTTTCCTGAACACAGTCTGTGTCACAACATATATACAAGTGTTTGTGCAGCAGTGTAGGAGCTGGCGAATGAATCAAATATCTCCTACAAAATAATGTCATTGTTCCCCATCTGATATGAGCATTTCCATAAGAGTATAGCATAAACACCGACCATAACATGATGAAATTTCCTGAGATAACAAACAATAAAATGATGGACTTCCTTCGAGTCCCCATTTCTGGGTCATTGGGATTCTCCCCACTGCTGTGAGCCCAAAGTCTCCTGCGGGCTCTGCTGGCCACTAAAATGTACCTGACACTTCAAGCATTGAGCAGCAGAATCAAAACAAATGGCACGGCAGGGTTCAGGATATAATGAAGGCACTCGATTGTTCCCCAAACTGGCGATGACAGAATATCAGTTGGTACTGAACAAAACCAGGGGAGATCTCTCAGCAAATACTGAACAGCCATGACACTGTACAAATTAATGGTCCTGAAAATATCTTGTCTGTGGTAAATGGCTCCATACTGAACGCAAAGTACCAGAAAACGTTCTTCAAACCACTCAGCACAGTCACTGTTCCCAGAACCACAGCTGCTGTCTTCTCAGTACAAAATTTAATTTGCAGATTTGGGCGGCAAATGGCCACATTATCGTCCAAGGCAAAAATGATGGTAAACCAGACAGAACAGTCAGTGTCTGCATAAAGGAAGACAGCATGGATATTACAGATGCGGATGGACTGCAGCAAATGGGACTCTTCCTTATAAACAATTGGAATGTTCCTCAATAGCAGATCAAGGACAATAACCAGTATGTCTGCTGTTGAAATTGCCACCAGGTATTGAGTAATACATTTTCAAAGACCCCACTTTCCTTGTGACAAAATTATAATTGTTAAGATATTCACTGTGGGGAAGGAAAATAAACAGGAAAATTCATCAATCTGGTTGAAAAATGGCCAATTACACAGAGTACGTCATGTGATTTCTAAATATGTCCCTCTTTCTGAAAATGTATTAAAGTATTTATAGCCATGGCCATGTAACCTGCTTGACCAAAATCTCAACAAAATTAGACATTAGATAGAAATTCCACGCTTGGGTTGACAAAGAAAATGAGGAATAGCAGTTTTTAGAGATGATGTGAAGATTGACACTGGGCTGACAGATTATTGAAGTGAAAACAAGGGAATGTAGGAATCATCATAAAGACCATGGAAAGTATGTTTCTGCAGTGGAACAGAGATCAGCGACCCTGTATTTGGGTGGAGGAAATGTCAAGTTTCCTGTTCTTCATCTTTAAAGAGTCATTCAAAATTAGTATGGAAGAATAAGCCCAAGTTCCCCTTCATTAGTATCCAGTGATCATCATCGCACATGTCTTGCTCCTGATCATAATGCAATAACTGTAGGTTAATGTGGGGATAAGTCAGTCTATGCTATTCTGTCTGATATCTACTCAGTGATAGTTTCCTTATGGCGTGGATGTCCTATTGGTTTGAGATGGTAGAGATCACAGGTTTGGAACATACTGTGACGGGCTTTTACAAAGTTGCTGCAGTGCATCTTCCACATGACACCCATTGCTGCTGGGGTGCATTGATGGTTGAAACTGGGAATATTTGTGGACTTGGAGCCAATCACGGGTGCCTTATTCTGAATATTATCAAGTTTCTTGAGTGTTGTTGCAGCAGAACTTACCCAAGCAAGTGGGGAGTATTCCATCACATTTCTGACTTTCCCTTTGTAGATATTGAATATAATTTGGGAAGCCTGGAGGTGAGAAATTTATCACTGAATGACCAATCTCTTATATGGTCTTGTAACAATGGTGTTAATATAAGCGGTCCATCTAGTCTGTAGTCAATAGTAACTCCTTCCACCGTCCCCCAGGACGTAGGTAGTGTGGGATTCAGTGATGGTAAGACCAATAAATTTCAAAATAAATGGTTAGATTCTCTCTTTTCGGAGATACCTGACACTTGTGTGGCACACATGCTACTTTTAGTTCAGGTCTGAATACTGTCCAAATGTTGCGAAATGCGGGCATAGTGTCTGATGAGTCAGGAATGGGAAAAACTTTGTGGACAATCAACAAACATCCTGAATTCTGACCTTATGATGGAGGGATTGTCAACAGTGAAACAGCTGAAGATAACTGGGCCGAGGACACTTCCCTGAGGAACTCCTGCAGCGATGTCCTGGAGCTGAGGTGACTGACTTCCAACAATCACACACATCCTCCATCCTATTTCTCATTATTTTAGGTTTCCTTCAGGTCAGACTTGGTCACTTACTGCTTTGATGTCATGTGCACACTCTCACCTCAGGAGTTCAGCTCTTTTGTGCTTGTTTGGATATTAGTTGTTATGAGGTCTGGTTCTGGGCAACCCTGCAGAACTGGAAACCAGTGAACAAGTTATTCGTGAGTAAGTGCAGATCGGTAGAACTCTTGATGACCCCTTCCATCATATTGCTGTTGATTCCGATTCGACTAATAGGGTGGTAATTATCTGGGTTTAATTTTTCTACTCTTTGTGATTTACCTGTTTAGATCCCTATGTTAGTAGGTGGTACTGGAACAGTTCATCTCGGGGCACGGCGAGTATTGGATCCATTTACCACTGACAAGGTAATTTCAGGACCATTAATTTATAGTGTCTTCGCTGTTTCTTGTGCTCGCTCCTGTTGAGCACTGGAGAAACTCAATTGAAGCACAATCCTGCATGCGGTCTACACACGCAGGAAAGGAAAGGAGAGATCAGTTTTAATAATCACCCAATTGTCAAAAGGAACCCATTCATCCCTTCATGTCTGCATCGGCTGTCTATAAGTGTTGACACAGTAGCGAGCACTTGTCTTTTCCCCATCACCCTGCAACTGATTCGATTTAATAATCATTCAGGTATGTCTTCATTATTTCAACACAACCTGACCAATGATCCTTCTCCATCAACTATCAAATTGATAACTGATTACAAATTAAACCTGAAAATTTCCTATTTGTCAGAAATGGAAACCATCAGCACAACGTACTCTCTTTCACATGATAACAACTGATCTGAACTTACAGCAATATTCTATTATTTTGTAGGATCAGGCTAAACTTATGGAGAGATAAGTGAACATTTCCGGTTAATGCTGTTCCATCATCACTCCCATCTTTTCTGTTCTTATTTCAGATTTCCAGCACCTGCAGTATTTTCCTTTAGTCTGATCATTTTATAACTTTCCATAAATATTGACAGAATGGTCCAGTTCTCTGAAGTCTCAGGAACTGTTTGGAGTGACCTCAATCTGACAGTTGGAATGCTTTCTTAATTCTGAGGTGAATGGAGAGGTTTTCAAAGAGTCATCGATGGCTATTTCTATTTCTATTATTTCAAAGTTGATAGCACATGGATTTAATTATAATTAGAATCAGGCCATTTGGCCAAACAAGTTCACACCGACCCTCTGATGAGTATCACATCCAGACTGATTCCTCTACTCTGAGTTTTCGCCCTGGCTCATGCACAGAGCCTAAACATCTCTGAACACTGCGTGTAATATAACATGATCAATTCACTGCACCAGGATATCGTTGGAATGTGGGAGGAAACCGGAGCAACCAGAGGAAACCCACGCAGACATGAGGAGAATGTGCAAACTCCACACAGACAGTCACCCGAGAGTCCCTGGCGTTGTGAGGCAGCAGTGCTCACAACTGAGACACCGTGCCACAACTTGCATCTTAACCAGACTGAAAAAGCCAAAACAGTCAGGAAGGGCGACAAGTGAATAGTACTCTCACTAATTGGTCATTTTAATAAATAAATAGAAAGGGGAAATTGATTTCAAAACCAGGATATTATTACAGAAAGGACAGTTAGGTAACAAATTAATCACCTGATTGAGTAGATACAGAGCTTTACTCAATATGACACAGAACAAAGAGGCAAACTTTGTATAATGTGATGGTCTGTAAGACACTAAACATATATCCTGTGGGAAAGGCAGCGACAGGCTGCAGTTAAGGGGCAAGTTTGAGGACTGCAGCTTGAGGATGGGTGTTCCACTGCGAATGTGACAACTGACCACTGCCCTTTGCTCAGTGTCACAACGTTGTCTTTATTCTGGGAAATATAATCAAGTCTGTGAAACTTGTGAAAATGTTTGTTATACTCATGTGGTTGTGGAGCTCATCCAATTGAGCGTCCCTTTTGATTAGCTCTGGCAACATGGTGTTTTCGTATAATTGACCTGAGGCTTGCAATTACGTGATAGCAAAGGTCAGAAGTTATATCAGTTTCAATCAGATTAAAGTCTTTACAGTCAGGGCAAGAAGGACAAGAAAAGAAGTAGAAAGCAAACAAGGAATGCAGGATCGATAGGGCTGTTCCTGCATCTTCTGGTGCCTAGATCAATGCCAGATGATCCGTCCAGTTTCAGATCACAGCTCAGCTTCCAGTGTGAACGGCAGGAAGCTTACCACTCTGCGTCACAGAAATCGGGCTCAACCCATCCATTCCCGACTGCATACTTCAGGCTGATGGTTTTTCTATCCATCGTATGGACAGTACATCATCCTCGGGTAAGGCAATTTTGTAGGGGTTTAATTTTTAATCAACAACTTGTGGTACATGGATATCGCAACCCTGTGCAGCCATTGTTCTCCAAACCTTGAATTTTTCACCATCAAATGCCGCCACTTCTATCTCCCACGGGAATTTACCACTGAGATATTAACTGCTCTGTACATGCCGCCACAAGTAAAGGTTGAGGAAGCTCTGGATGTGCTGTACTCCACCACTAACACCCTGGAAATGGAACACTCCGAGTCCTTGTTTATTCTGACTGGCAACTTCAATCAAGCCAATCTAAGGAAGGTATTGACCGAGTACCACCAGAACCTTACCTGCCCCACCAGGGGACAGAATCTTTTATACCACGGCTACACTGCAGTGAAGGATGCTTACCGCTCCATCCCCGCCTTCATTTACAGGTACTCCAACCACAATGCTATGTTTCTTCTCCTGGTTTACAGGCAAAAGCTCAAGCAGGAGACCCCCTTACGGATTAACTCCAGTGCTGTCTGGAATTGTCTAATTAGGCCATGTTTAAACAGTCCCAATCTTCAACCTCTCTCTGCAGCAGGCCTATGTCCCTGCCTTTTTCCAGAAGCCAACATCATTCCTACGCCTAAGAAGGCTCATGCAGCATGTCTCAATGACTACCACCCAGTGGCCTTAACTTCAGTAGTTATGAAGTCCTTTGAAAGTCTGGTCATGGCATTAATCAACTCCAGCCTTCCCAGTGCTCTTCACCCACTCCAATGTGTTCCCCTTTGTGCCAACAATTCCACATCAGGTACTATTATACTTGCCCTTCACTCCTTCCAAAACGTCTTGACACAGTTACATAAGGATCCTACTCATTGGCTACAGTTCAGCCTTCAACACTATTATCCCCTTGTGATTGCTAAACATAGTTATTTCAGATGAAGCCCCACTCTCTGCAACTGGATCCTCAGTTTCCTGACCCACAGGCCACAATCAGTGAATATTGTGGGCAATATTTCATCCTCACGAACACTCATCACTATAGCCCCCCAGAGATGCGGACTCAGCTCCCTACTGTACTCACTGTAAACAGATGACTGCCTCACCAAATACCACACTAATGACATTTACAAGTTCACTGATGACACCAACACAGTCGGTTGAATCTCAGATGACAATGAAACAGACTACAGATGGGAGGTGGAAGACCTGGAAAATGGTGCATAGAGAACAACCTAGCTCCCAATGGCAGCAAAACCAAGGAATACATTATTGACTTTCGGTGGGATGCTTCTCATGCCCCTACACATTAGCAGCACAAAGGGGAACGAGTGGACAGTGTCAATCTCCTGGGAGTGGTCATTGCAACAAGCGTTCTTGGACTCTTCATGTGGACACATTGGTTACAAAGGCCCAACAACATCTCTTCTTCCTCAGGCAGCTGAGGAGATTTGGCGAATACCCTTGCCAACTTTTTTAGATGCACCATCGAGAGTATTCTGTCTGGATGTAGCACGACCTGGTATAGCAACTGTACCATTCAAGATCGGAGACGGTTACAGAGAGTGGTGAACTCTGCCCAGACAATCACAGAGGTCAACCTCCCATCTATAGAATCCATCTACCAGGCTCACTGTCAAGGAAAGACCGCCAGCATTCTCAAAGGCACTGTCCTCTCTGGAAAAGTTTTCTGACAACCTCTACCATCAGGGAGAAGGTACAGAAGCCTGAACACATGCACCAGCCAGTTTCATAAGAGTTTCTCCTCTACTGTTGTTAGAATACTGAAAGGACTCACAAACTCTTAACATTTGCCTCTGCATATGTATTTTTTGCCGATGTTTACCTATTATTTACTTTTCTATGCAACTTAACTCTGTCATTTGCCTGTATTGCTCACTAGTCAAAGCTTTTCCCTGTGCCTCAATTCAATTCAAATCAATTCAATTCATTTCTTTCACACTTTGTATTGTCTCGTGCAACTGAGTAGCTGGCCAGGTCAGTACAGTGGGCAATTGAGAATCAATGACATTGCTGTGGGTCTGGAGTCACATGTAGGCCAGACCAGGTGAGGACAGCAGATTTCCTACCCTGTCAGGCATCAGTGAGCCAGATGTATTTTGCCATGATCATCAGTGAATCTTAATTCCAGATACTGTTTTTTTTAATTGAAGTCGGCACGGTGGCACAGTGGTTAGCACTTCTGCCTCACAGCGCCTGAGACCCGGGTTCAATTCCCGACTCAGGCGACTGACTGTGTGGAGTTTGCACGTTCTCCCCATGTCTGCGTGGGTTTCCTCCGGGTGCTCCGGTTTCCTCCCACAGTCCAAAGATGTGCGGGTCAGGTGAATTGGCCATGCTAAATTGCCCGTAGTGTTAGGTAAGGGGTAAATGTAAGGGTATGGGTGGGTTTCGCTTCGGCGGGTCGGTGTGGACTTGTTGGGCCGAAGGGCCTGTTTCCACACTGTAAGTCTAATCTAAAAAAAAGTCAAATTCCACCATCTGTCGTGGCAGGATTTGAGGATATGGGTCTCTAGGAGGTAGGACAAAATGTCTGAAAGAGCTGCACAAAATAGCTTCTGCATTGCTAAATTAGATTAGACAAAATGGTTCACTGTGTCTATATCACCAACTGCAGCTAAGCTATATAAACGAATAACCATTAACCATTAGAATGCAGCAGTAGACAGATAAAATGAGGAAATATTACTGCAAGCTGAGAGCCTTTGGAATGGGAATGTCTCGCTGCACCCTGCAAGCTGATTTATGATTTAACTTCTTTATAAATCAAAATCATTGGTTGAAGCAACTATCAATGAACTGACATCATGCATTCATTGATTGTTACTGTACGATCATGCTCCGTGTCTGACTATGAACAGTGTGGAAAACCTCATGCAAACTCTGTAAGTTGTTGGATACTTTTGATTGCCATGAATTATTCAGACTTCTGTGTGAATCAGAGTCTTCCAACCCAGTGCTGGATCAGACAATAAGTGATCGCTTGTGCGATTTACAAAGTTTCATTGACAGGTGTGTTTATTGACCGATAGTGGAACCGAGAGAACCCTCCTAGGGGGACCACTCCTTCAGATTCGCTCCTGGGTCCCCAGAGCATTGACTCAGTTTCTGGAGTGTTAGTCTCATGATAACAACAGCCAGCATCGCCTCCCTTCCCCATTGCATAGAGCGGCATAGAGGACTGCATGGAGGGGTGGAGAGGACTGCATGAAGGTGTATAAAGGACTGCATGGAGGCTTAGAGAGGACTGCTTGGAGATGTACAGAGGACTGCATGACGGTGTTTAGAGGACTGTATGGAGGGGTACAGACCACCGATTGGAGTGGTACAGAGGACTGTACAGAGGACTTTATGGAGATGTATAGCAGAATGGAGTCATATGGAGTTGTATGGAGACCTGCACACAGGTATATAGAGGACTGCATAGAGGGGTACAAACAACTGTAAGGAGGTGTGTGGAGGACTGTATATAGGTGCATAGAGAACTGCATGGAGGTGTATACAGGACTGCATGGAGGTGTATACAGGACTGCATGGAGGTGTATACAGGACTGCATGGAGGCATATGGCAGACTGAATGGAGATATTCGGAGGACTGCATGGAGGGGTATAGCAGACTGCATGGTGCTGTATAGAGGACTGCATGGAGGTTTATAAAGGACTGCTTGGAAGTGTCAAGTGGACTCATGGAGTTCACAACAGTGCCTCTTCCTCAGGAGTCTGAGGAAATTCAGCACATTCGTAACAACGCTCACCGAGGTTTGAAGCTGCACCGTAGAAGCACTCAAACTGGGTACATCACGGTTTGGTGTGGCAACAGCTCTGCCCAGGTCCATCAGAAACTCCAGGGAAGTTCATGAGGAATGATGAAGTACTTATGCCAATAACGCCGGCTCGCCTGTTTTGTCAGCGCTACCTGATCTGCTGCCGCACTGCCTTTTCAACTCTGACTCTCCAATATCTGTGGTCCTCCCTTTCTCCGACTTCTCATTCAGGTTTGTTTGTTCACCTGTACCCCAGTAGGGCAGACCAAACTCAGTGTGTCTTTGACACATACCCGAGAGAGGACAGATTGTCCCGACTGCATCTGTATCACAGACCTTTGTAACAGCAGATTGACCCCATTTTGTCTACATCATTGACTGTGGGAGAACAGACCATTTACTCTGTGTCTGCAGTGGAGCACCAGGACTGCCAACTGTACATACTTAGTCTGTCTCACAAAGATTGGAGAGTGCAGACTCCCCTCACTGTGTCTGTATCACTGACCCCATGGAAAGTGGATTGGATGGATTCTGAGACAGAACACATTCCTAATTCCTGAATCCTCCAATCCATCTCATCATTTCATGAATTTCCCCATTCGGGTAAAAGGGTGTTTTACCATGTTCTTCAGCTGTTTCCTGAACTTAATCTGGGTCAGGACATATATACATGTGTTTGTGCAGCAGCTTAGGAGCTGGAGAATGAATCCTATTTCTCGTACAAAATAATGTAGATATATTGCCCTATACCCCATTGAAAACATTCTTCTCCAGAGAGAGTTTACCATAAACACTGACCATAACAGGATGAAATTCCCTGAGATAACAAACAATAAAATGCTGGACTTCCTTCGAGTCCCCATTTCTGGGTCACTGGGATTCTCCCCACTGCTGTGAGCCCGAAGTCTCCTGCGGGCTCTGCTGGCCACTAAAATGTGCCTGACACTTAAAGCATTGAGCAGCAGAATCAGAACAAATGGCACTGCTGGGGTCAGGATATAATGAAGGCACTCGATTGTTCCCCAGGCTGGAGATGACAGAATATCATCAGAATGCCACACCAAACCGTGATGGTTAGCACTGCTGCCTCACAGCGCCTGTAGTCCCGGGTTCAATTCCCGACTCAGGCGACTGACTGTGTGGAGTTTGCACGTTCTCCCCGTGTCTGCGTGGGTTTCCTCCGGGTGCTCCGGTTTCCTCCCACAGTCACAAAGATGTGCGGGTCAGGTGAATTGGCCAAGCTAAATTGCCCGTAGTGTTAGGTAAGGGGTAAATGTAGGGGTATGGGTGGGTTGCGCTTCGGCGGGTCGGTGTGGACTTGTTGGGCCGAAGGGCCTGTTTCCACACTGTAAGTCTAATCAGTTGGTACTGAACAAAACCAGGGATGATTCCTGAGCAAGTACTGAGATGTGAACATAAATTACCAGAAAATGTTCTTCAAACCACTCAGCACAGTAACTGTTCCCAGAACCACAGCTGCTGTCTTCTCAGTACAAAATTTAATTTGCAGATTTGGGCAGCAAATGGCCACATATCGATCAAAGGTAAAAGTGACGGTAAACCAGACAGAACAGTCGGTGGCTGCATAAAGGAAGACAGCGTGGATATTACAGATGGGGATGGACCGTAGGAAACGAAACTCTCTCTTGTAAACAATTGGAATGTGCCTTAATAGCGGATCGAGGCTAATAACCAGAATATCTGCTGTTGACATTGCCATCAGGTATCAAGTAATACATTTTGAAAGACAACACTTTCCTTGCGACAAAAGTATAATTGTGATGATGTTAACTGTGGGGAAGAAAAATAAATATGGAAGTTAATCAAATTGGTTGAAAAGTTGACAATTTCACAGAGTACTTTGTCAGATTTGCAAATGTTCCCTGCTTTCTGAAAATGCATTGAAGTATTCATACCTATGTTTGAGTAACCTGCTGGACCCAAAAATTACCATCCTACCAAATCAGTGAAAAATCATATGTTGTATGATCCAGAAAATGAGAAATAGCAGTTTATAAGACACTGTGTTGACAAACTATTTACATTGAAAGCAAGGGAATGCAGGGGAAATCACCAAGACCATGAGAGGTATGTTTCAGTTTTTGAAGCAGAACTGATATTAGTGACCCTGTAATAGAGTGGGGGAAATGATCAGGTTCCAGTTCTTCATCTTTACAGAGTCATTCAAACTTAGTGTGGAAGAAACTCATTCACTAATATCAAGTGACCATCGAGCATATCATCACACATATCCTGCTCCTGATTCTCATCCAATGCAGATGGATTTATATTATCATATATGTGTGCATATTGTTCACTCTCATATTTACTTCGGGATTTTGTGGAATGACAGAACAGTAGTCCTTGATTACCGTCTTTTACCATTCATAAAATATGGGCAATCCTCGTTAGGTCAACATTCGATGTCCATCTCTGATTGTCCCCACTCAGATGCTGCCAAGCTGCCTTCTTCAGGTCCATGTAATCTAGATATACCCACAGAGATGTTAGGGAGGGAGTTCCATCATGTTGACTCTGTGATAGTGAAGGAACTGCAATATGGTCCCAAGATAGTTTCCCTGTGCTTCTGATGGCCGAAGGCTTCGAGATGGTAGAGGTCACAGTTTTGGAAGATGTTGTGAAAGGGCCTTTAAAACATTGCTGCAGTTCATTTTCCACAAGCCTCAGATTTCAGCCACCGTGCATTGACGTTAAAGCAGAGAATGTTTGTGGATGTGATGCCAATCAAAGGGCTTGCTATACACTGGATGATCTTAAGTTTCTGGTGTATCTTGGAGCTAAACTATTTTGGAAAGTACAAAGTGTCTCATCACACTCCCGCCTTGCCCTTTGTAGATGGTGGACACACTTTGGGTCGTACAGACATGAGGTATGTATCACAAAAGTACCAACCTGTTATGTGTCTTCTAACACCGTCATTTCCAGAGCTGGTCCACTTCAGTCTGTGGACCCAGGAGATTGAGAGTGGGAGATTCAGTGATGGTAAAGCAATTAATGACAAGTGAAATGGTTATGTTCACTGGTTTTGGAGTTAAGTGGCACGAGTCAGCCCAGGACTGAATATTGGTCAGGCAGTGCTATGTGTGGATATTGAGATTTTCTGTGCCCGGCAAATCGGGAATGATACTGAATCTTGTACAACAACCAGCAAACATCCTGAATTCTAACCCCATGATGGAGGGATGATTGGAGATGAAGCAGCTGAAGATGGTTTGGACTGTCCCACTGCTGCATCATTGGATGGTCTCTGCATTCTCACTGATGTTAGTTTCCGCACAGAGGGCTTAGTAAGGCGGGAAACAGTTTAAACCAGTGCACTGTTGCCATGCGAGATGAAACTGATTGGGCCTGCATTGGGGTCTACACTGAGGGATGGTCTCTGGTCGATGTTTTCTCCTACCAGTCCTCCTGCCCTGCATCCTCAGCTCTGGGCCATAGAATTGGAGAATTACAGAGCACGGACAATTTTTGATCCAAATTGTCTATGCAAACCAGGTTTCCTCCTCTGAACTAGTCCCATGTTCATGTATCTGTCCCATATTCCTCTGACCTTTCCCATCCACGTATCTGTCCAAGTTTCTTTTGAATGCTGTCATTGTACCCGTCTCTACCACTTCATCTGGCAGCTCGTCTCATACACGCACAACCCTCTGTGTGGAACCTATGCCCTCTCGGTTTGGGTAAGTGTGAAAAACGCCTTCTTTACCATCCTATTTACCTGTGATGCCACTCTCATGGTACTATGTATCTGCACCCACTGGTGTCTCTTTTCAAGAATTCTACCCAGTGCCATACATTAACTGTGTTGACTCCTTGGTGTAGTTAACTACATGGGGGTGGTGTGGAGGAAAGTGCATCGCCAGTGGGGTTGAGCAGGTCATTGAATAAATTGTGTTGGAGTAGACATTCTTCAATTCAAATACAGGAACATTCTCTCATAGCCAACAGTCATGGCATTGAGACACTTGCCTAGTTTTAGATTTTGGAAGGCAAGGGTTTGGTCACATTTTGGCAGAAGAGTGATGAAGGGTCACTTGCAGAACAGGAATAGATTGACACACAAGCAGTGGAAAAAATATCACATCCAGCACCATTCATTGTCCGGGTAAGTTCGTTGCAATTCAGGGAAACTTTGAAGAAACAATGCATGGCGCATTCTAAAAGTCTTCAGCTTTCAGCTAGCTCCATTCCTGTGGCAGTCAGTTCTGAGAGAGTGTACTTGTTTCACCCTGATGTCGAGGGATGGAGGAGGATAGGAATCAGGAAATGTTGGTCAGGATGGGGAACTGGAAAAGTGAGTTGACTGAAAAGCTTCTTGTAATGAGATACATGTTGGGAACAATGGCCACCTGAGTCAGTGCCAGGAACGGACACGAGGGTGACCCAACTCGGGTCAAATGGGTCTGTAAGATCTCACTGATCCTCATGATTTGACCCAAGATAGGATTGGAATCAATGGATAGGCATTAAAGCTTATAGCAGGAACGAAAGATAATGGCTTTGATCTTTCCAAATTGAAATGATAAGAACATTACTACGCTGTAATATGATTTCCAGATCTCATGGGTAGACTTTGACACTTAGCAGGAACGACAGTATCAGCAGCAAGGAGGATAGAGGAACTGGCAGGAAAAGCGATGCAGTTAAAGATAGTTCTAAGAGTTAATTAAGAGCTAGAGACTTACCAAAAATACCAACAATAACAAGGGTGGGGTAGTAAATATGTTGAATAACCAGGAGTATACAACGGATCCGGGTTGTTAATGACATCAAGTGGTAATTTGCAGAAATATAATCAATTGTTGCTGAGAAACTCCTGTCCATTGTTGTAAAATTCCGATTTTCTGTATTCAGATTCCAATCCATGGTTGTAACATTCAAATCTATTGTTCTCAGATTTGAATGTCTCTTCTCCCGAGCTCCCAGTCGCTGGAGCTGCCGGTCCCTGTTAGTGCTGGGGGTGATGCTGGAGGTGATGCTGTCACTGATACGATATCCTTGTACATTGTAAGGAATTTGTTATTAATAGAAAAGGGAAACCCTCCTAGGACACTATTAATTTCCGTGGAGTACAGTCACTGAACAAACATGTTCAGTTAACGCTTTCAATCCAGTACACTATTTCCACAATGGAATAGGACTTGGAGCAAACTCGGACTGCATGGGCATGAGAGAAGGAGAGATTTAGGCATTGACCATAATCTTTCAATTATCCAAAGAAATGAATAGTTTTAAATAATACACTCCTGTTCGTAAAAGGCTGGAGAGATAATTGCTATTCCTGCAGCCAGTCAGTTGGGGTGCTCTGCCTCCCTTAGTTTAAGGTAGGGATAGCTTCAGTAACATGTTGTCCTAGGCACTGACAGCAGACAGACACGTTGAAACGCTGTGGTTCAGGCTGAAAAGAGACACATTAATTGTTTGATTGGTTGATTAGAAGAAGTGAAAAGCTTCATTTATGAGCAGAACAGATAGATTACAGTAGGCAGGGATAGACCGATCACAGGGTGAACAGAAATGTGGACAGAGACGTAGAGGTTACACCCCACAGCGTGTGCACTGGGCAAGATCAACATTTGCAAGGTCAGCATTATTTGAATTTCGAGGTTTCATATGTCAGTCCAATAATGGCTGGGAAGAAGCTGTTCCTGAAGCTGCTGGTGCATGTGGTCAAGCTTCTGTATCTTCTGCCTGACAGGCAAGGTTGTAGGAGATCACTACTCGGGTGGGAGGGGTCTTCGATTATGTTGGCATCCATTCCATGGCAAAGTGCAAATCAAGTCCATGGATGGAAGGTTGGCTTCCGTGATGGTCTGGGCTGTGCGCACAACCTCCTGTAGTTCCTTACTGTACTGGGCAGAGCAGTTGTTACATCAGAACAGAATGCTCTCTGTGTTGCATCTGGAGAGTTTGGTGAGGGACAATATGGACAGGCCAAATTCCCGAAGTTGCCTGAGGAACAAGATGCATTGTTGTGCATTGTGGATAATCACAGCTATGTGGGAAGTCCAGGACAGCTTGATAGTTACGGTCACTCCTCAGACCTTGACACTCTTTACCCTCTCAGCCTCAGCTCCATTGATGTAGAAGGAGGCATGTTCTCCTCCTTTCTTTCTGAAATCATTAATCAGTACTTCAGTTATGCCGATCCTGAGAGAGAGGGCGCACTCATAAAACATAAAACATAGAACAATACAGCACAGAACAGGTCCTTTGGCCCACGATGTTGTGCCGAACATTTGTCATAGCTTAAGCACGCATCCATGTACCTATCCAATTGCTGCTTAAAGGTCACCAATGATTCTGACTCTGCCACTCCCACAGGCAGCGCATTCCGAGACCCCACCACTCTCTGGGTAAAGAACCTACCCTTGACACCCCCCCATACCTTCCACCCTTCACCTTAAATTTATGTCCCTTTGTAACACTCTGTTGTAGCCGGGGAAAAAGTCTCTGACTGTCTACTCTATCTATTCCCCTGATCATCTTCCCAATCTCCATCAAATCACCGCTCATCCTTTGCCGTTCCAATGAGAAAAGGCCTAGCACTCTCAACCTATGACCTACTCTCCATTCCAGGCAACATCCTGGTAAATCTCCTCTGCATCCTCTCCAAAGCTTCCACATCTTTCCTAAAGTGAGGCGACCAGAACTGCGCAGAGTACTCCAAACATGGCCTTACCAAGGTCCTGCACAGGTGTAACATCACCTCACGACTCTTGAATTCAATCCCTCTACTCATGAATGCTAATATACCATAGGCCTTCTTACAAGCTCTATCCACCTGAGTGGCAACTTCGAAGAGCCATGAACATAGACCCTAAGATCCCTCTGCTTCTCCACCTAACAGAGAGCCCTCCCGTTAACCCTGTATTCTGCATTCTTATTTGTCCTTCCAACATGGGCAACCTCACACATGGCAGGGTTGAACTCCATCTGCCACTCCTCAGCCCAGCTCTACATCATATCTAAGTCCCTTTGCAGCCGACAACAGCCCTCCTCACTATCCACAACTCCACCAATCTTCGTATCGTCTGGAAATTTACTGACCCACCCTTCGACTCCCTCTTCTAAGTCATTACTAAAAAAAATACAAACAGCAGAGGACCCAGAACTGATCCCTGCGGAACTCCACTTGTAACTTGGGTCCAGGCTGAATATTTACTGTCTATCACCACTCTCTGACTTCGTTCTCTATCCAACTGGCCAAATTTCACACTATCCCATTCCTCTTGACTTTCCGCATAAGCCTACCATGGGGAACCTTATCAAATGCCTTACTAAAATCCATGTACACTACATCCACTGCTCTACCCTCATCCACATGCTTGGTCACCTCCTCAAAGAATTCAATAAGACTTGTAAGGCAAGACCTACCCCTCACAAATCCGTGCTGGCTGTCCCTAATCAAGCAGTGACTTTTCAGATACTCATAAATCCTATCCCTCAGTACCCTTTCCATTACTTTGCCTACATCCGAAGTAAGACTAACTGGCCTGTAATTTCTGGGGTTATCCCTATTCCCTTTTTTGAACAGGGACACAACATTCGCCACTCTCCAGTTCCCTGGTACCACCCCCGTTGACAGTGAAGACGAAAAGCTCATTGCAAACGGCTCTGCAATTTCCTCTCTTGCTTCTCACATAATCCTAGGATATATCCCATCAGGCCCTGGGGACTTGTCTATCCTCAAGTTTTTCAAAATGCCAAACACATCTTCCTTCCAAACAAATATCTCCTCTAGTTTACCGATCCGTTTCATACTCCCCTCTTCAACAATACGGTCCCTCTCATTTGTAAATACTGAGGAAAAGTACTCATTCAAGACCTCTCCTATCTTTTCCGACTCAATACACAGTCTCCCACTACTGTCCTTGATCGGACCTACCCTCGTTCTCATCATTCTCATGTTTCTCACATACGCATATCAGGCCTTGGGGTTTTTCTTGATCCTACCACCAAAGATTTTTCATGCTCTCTCTTAGCTCTCCTAATCCCTTTCTTCAGCTCCCTCCTGGCTATTCTGAAGCCCTCCAACGCTCTGTCTGAACTTTGTTTCCTCAACCTTATATAAGCTTCCTTCTTCCTCTTTACTAGACATTCGACCTCACTCGTCAACCAAGGTTCCCTCACACGACCATCTCTTTCCTGCCTGACAGGTACATACATATTAAGGACACATCGTATCTGTTCCTTGAAAAAGTTCCACATTTCTATGACATCCTTCCCTGACAGCCTATGCTCCCAACGTATGCTCCTCAGATCCTGTCTTGCAGCATCGTATTTACCCTTCCCCCAATTGTAAAACCTACCCTGTTGCACGCACCTATCTCTCTCCATTACCAAGGTGAAAGTCACAGAATTGTGATTACCATTACCAAAATGCTCACCCACTAACAAGCCCATCACTTGTCCCGTTTCGGTACCAAGTACCAAATCAAATATGGCCTCCCCTCTGTTCGGACAATCTACATACTGAGTTAGAAAAGCTTCCTGGACACACTGCACAAACACCGCCCCATCCAATCTACTTGATCTGAAGAGCTTCCAATCAATATTTGGGAAGTTGAAATCGCCCATGACTACTACCCTGTGGCTTCTGCACCTGTCTAAAATCTGATTCCCAATCTGTTTCTCTACATCTTTGCTGCTATTAGGGGGCCTATAGTAAACACCCAACAAGGTGACTGCTCCTTTCCTATTTCTGATTTCAGCCCATATTATCTCCAAAGGCAGATCCCCCTCGAACTGCCTTTCTGCAGCCATTATACCATTTCTATTTCGCAACGCCACAACCCCTCCTTTTATTACCACCCTCCCTGATCCTACTGAAAAATAGGAACCTCCAACAACCATTCCTGCCCGTCTTCTATCCACATTTCCGTGATGGCCACAACATCGTAGTCCCAAGTACAGAACCACGTCTTAAGTTCATCCACTTTATTTCTGATACGCCTTGCGTTGAAGTATGCACACTGGAGCCCATCTCTGTGTCTGCAAATATTCCCTGTCAGTGCAACCTTCTCCACAGCCTCCCTACATTCTTGGACATCCTGAAAAACAGCTAACCTACTTGCTGGACTACAAGTCCGGATCCCATCCCCCTGCCAAATTAGTTTAAACACCCCCCACCCCCTGGCAAGAGTGTTAGCAAACCTACCTCCTAGGATATTGGTGCCACTTTGGTTCAGGTGCAACACATCCTGCTTGTACAAGTCCCACCTTCCCCAGAATGCAGTCCAATTGTCCACTCATTGTTCCAGATCACCAATCCCTCTATCTCCTTCCTGGTGTTTGATATCCATCCTCCCACAGTGGGGTCTGCAGCAGACGCAGAGACGGTGTTTGTACAGAATTTAGCCACACTGCCGTGGGTGTACAGGGAGTACAGTAGGGGCTGAGAACACATACTTGGGGGACTCCAGAGTTGAGGGTTATCGTGAAGGAGGTGCTGCTGTCTATCTTCACTGATTGTGGTCTGTGGGTCAGGAAGCTGAGGATCCAGCTGCAGAGGGTGGAGCCAAGATTCAGAGTCTCAGAGATTTGTGATCAGTCTGGAGGGCATAATGGCGTTGAAGGTGGAGATGTAGTCGATGACCAGGAGTCTGATGTCGATGCCCTTTTTATACAGATGTTCCAGGGATGAGGGCAGGGTTGGGAAATGCTGTGGAACTGTTACATCAGAAGGCAAACTGCAGGGGATTGAGTCAGGCTGGGAGACCAGTGCTGATGTGGGCCATGACCAGCCTCTTAAAGCACTACAGTATTATGGAGGTCAGAGGCACTGTGCAGTAGTCATTCAGCCACATTGTGCATGCTTTCATAGGTACTGGGTTGGTGGTGGACTTCTTGAAGCAATTGGGGACTTCGACTTGTAGGTCAAGATGTCAGCTGGTCCACACAAGATCTGATTGAATAGCTAGGGGCTCCATCTGGGCCTGTCCCTTTCCTTGTGTTGACTCCGACGGAGGCTGATCGGGCCTCAGCAGTAGTGGCAGAGGGAACAGGTGCCCCTGGAGCTATCGGGATGTGTAACACTGCGCTGCTGGCTTTCTGCTTGAACAGGGCAAAGAAAGTGTTGAGCGCATCAAGGAGGGATGTATCTTTGTCCGCTGTCTTGCTCTGCCTCATTCTGTATCCCGTTATGTTGTTTTGGCCTTCCCACTAACAGTGGGTATCTGGATGGTTGGTTTGTAACTCCAACTTGGTCCAGTACTGCCTCTTGGCATCTCTGATGGCTTTGCGGTGGTCATATCTGGATCTTCTGTATTAGTCTGTGTAATCCAACTTGAATGCTGAGTGTCTGGTTTTCAGGAGGAAGTGGATTTCCCAGTTCCTCCATAGTTCCCATTTGGGGAACACCCGGAGTGACTTTGGCATGCAATCCTCGATGGATTTGCTCATGATGTCCTTGATGATGGTGATGCAATTGCCCAGGATTTCCACTGATTCCCCGAGATGCTCTTCCACTGCCTTGGACCAACAATGTATTTCTTTCTGTGAAGAATCCTCCTACATTAGCTTCTGCTTGTCAGCTGGGAGGCGGGACACAGCACTGTGATCTGATTTTCTGTTGTGTACTGCGGGGTATGAAACGATCGGTGTGTTTGATGGTTGTGTAACACTGGTCCAGGATGTTGGGTCCTCTAGTGGGGCAGGAGATGTGTTGGTAGGACGTTGGCAGCACCCTCTTGAGATTGGATCAGTTGGGATTACCGCCACGGTGAGTAAGGACTCGGTGAATTTTGTCTCATCATGTTTATAACGGTGGAGTATCCATCCAGGGCATTCTTCGCATCATCATGGTGTCGGATGTAGACTGCTGTCAGGATGGTGGAGATGAACTCTCACGGAAGGTAGCAAGGGTGCCATTTTATGGTAAGGTATTCTCGGTCAGGCAGAGCAATGGCTTGTCAGAGTTGCTACATCTAAGCACATATCCCACCGCCCTTCACGTTCCCCCAGGATGTGGTGAGGTCGATGTGGTGTATACAGAGCCCCTCCGCTTGTAGGGAGCAGTCAGGAATGGCAGGGGTGAGCCAAGTCTCCGTGAAACACAGCGCACAACAGCCTCTGAGTTCCCTCTGGTAGGTAAGTCTGGATCTGAGTTCATCCATTTTGATTTTGATAACCTGGACATTTGCGAGAAGTATGCTGGGAAAGGGGGTGGTGGTCTTGTAACTGTGCTGTCTCAGCGTCACCTTCAGGCCAGCAGATGTTTCCTGTTTCCTTGAAGTTTTCTGGACGTTTCTGGGTGTTGGTTGAGTGTGTCTACTTCTCCTGTATGTAAGTGAGTCGGTCCTGATCGGGCAGGGCCTCCTCGGGTTAGAGTAGTCACACGAGCTGGGACTGGACAAAGGCTAGTTAAACCTATTCTGAGTGGCATGGTAACTCAGTGGTTAGCACTGCTGCCTCCCAGCACCAGGGACTTGGGTTCGATTCCCACCACAGGCGATGTCTGTGTGGAGTTTGCACATTCTTCCCGTGTCTGTGCAGGTTTCCTCCTGGTGCACAGGTTTCCTCCCATAATGTAAAGATATGCAAATTCGGTGAATTGACCATGCTAATTTGCCCATCCCATTATTCAGGCATATGTAGGTCAGGTATGTTCGTCATAGGTAAATAGAGATAAGAGAATGTGTCTAGGTGGATTATGCTTCAGGGGTCGGTGTGCCCCTTTTGGGCCGATAGGCCTACTTCCACATGGTAAGGATTCTAATTCACAGACAGGGCCGACTTCATGCTGTGTTGAGGTCAGGGTGCTGCGGGGTCAAGCGTCAGATCATGGTTCTGGTGTCCATGTGAGTTCTACAGTAAATCCATAGATCTGCTCTGGATGCTACAGGATGATGAGCATCGAAAGTACTCAGGTCTGGGCAACCATGGAATCATCAATCCAGTAAGTAGATTAAAGAGAACATGGTTCGTAATTGTTTTTGAGTTGAATTTTCTGCTGCCTTGAGTAACACGAGCAAAGACAAGAAAGTTGGGGAAATATTGCAAGAATGAAAGCATTAGATTTTGTTGTGAAAAGTATTTCCTAATTCCCCCTTTATCGTTTAAACAGCGAATTCTGAATCTCACTAGTGAGGGGTGACCACTTCATTTTCATGCCGTTCTATCTCATTAGGATCTGGTCTTACCTCGTTTCAATGGAGATTCTAATCCTTCCTTCAGTTCCTATGGAAACCAGATGGTGTCAGTTCCCAACAGGAAAGTCTGGGCAGTTACCTGGAGGCAGGAGCTCACTGTTTGCTTCTCCAGGTCTTCATCCATCTCCACAATCAACACCATTTCACTGTATGCTCCATCAATAACGTTCTCTCCCATACTTTGTCCCTGTGTGTGGGCATCACCAAACCCCAGCCTCACCACATCATTCTGGCTGCTTTCAGATTAACTCACCCTTCACTGTGGAGCTCCGAGACACTGATGTCGTACCTGCTTCTGCCAGGTTGATTCACAGTCAGGGGCATGGGCACATTCCATGCGGCGACATAGGATGCATCATCTGGCTCTGAGCTAACTTTCTAAAGGCTTATTCACTTTGTGTTTACCTGTGGGCGGGGGTCAGTTTTATCTCAGTGTTTAGTGCAGATTGACAGGCATTCACCATGTCACTAGTCAGTTTATCACATGGTGCAGAGGATGAATCTGTGTCGAGGACAGCACGGAGGAAATTATTTATTCTTGGTGGAATCTGGGTGTCGCTGACTGGGCCAGTATTTATTGCCCGACCCCAGCTGCCCCTTGAGAAGATGTTGGTGAGTTACCATCTTGAACTGCAATGCCGTTAGGCTGGGAATTCCAGGAATTTGACCCAGTGATGGTGAAGGAATGATGATGTAGTTTCAAGTAAGGATGGTGAGGAGCTTGGTGGGGAACTTAACGGTGGTAGCATTCCTGTATAACTGCTCCTCTTGTCCTTCCAGGTGGATGTGTATGTGGGTTTGGAAGGTGCTGTCTGATGATCTTTGGTGATTTTCTACAGCACATACTACACGCTACTACTACTGAGCATCGGAGGTGGAGGGAATGGATGTTCGCAGATGTATTGCTAATCAAGTGTGCTGCTTTATCCAGAATGGTGTCATCTTCTTGTGTGTTGTTGGAGCTTCACTTATTCAGGCAAGTGGGGAGTACTCTATCACACTTCTGACTTGTGCCTTGTAGATGGTGGATAGGCTTTGGGAAGTGAAGAGGTGGTTTACTCACAGTGATACACCGAGTTCCTGACCGACACTTGTAATTATTGTGTTATTGTGGTAAGTTCAGTGGAGTAACTGATCCATGATAACCGCCAGGATGTTGACATTGGGGGAATTCAGTGATACTAACACTATTGAAATTCAAAGGTCAGTTGGTGGACTGTCTCTTATTGATAATGGTCTTAACCTGGCATTTCTGTGCCATGAATATTACTTATCACTTGTGACCCCAAGCCTGGACATTGTCCAGATCTTGTTGCATTTGAACACAGACTGCTTCAATATCTAAAGAGTCATGAATGATGCTGAACATTGTCAAATCATCGGTGTACATCCCCACTTCTGATCTTATGAGGAAGGGAAGTTGCTTATGTGTACAATAAGATGAAGCATATGGAGATGTTTGGGCCAAGGTCCTGACCCAGAGTAACTCCTGCTGAGATGTCCTGAAGCTGAGACGACAGACCTCTAACAACCACAGCAATCTCCCTCTGTGCCTGGTCTGACTTCAACCATGGGAGAGTTAGTCCCCCATAGATTCCAGATTTGCTCAGACTCCTCGATGCCATACTCGATCCAAATGGCCTTCATGTCATAGGCTGTCACTCTCACCTCCCCTCTGGAATTGTCCATATTTGAACCAAGGCTGTAATAAGGTCAGGAGCTGAGTGCTCCTGGTGGAACCCAAACTGAGCTTCACTGAGCAGGTTATAGCTGAGCAGGGGCTGCTCAATAGCACAGCTGATGTCACCTTCCATCACTTTACTGGTGATCGAGAATAGACTGATGGGGTGGTAATTGGCCAGGTTGGATTTGACCTGCTTTTTCTGTCCAGGACAAAACTGGGCAATTTTCCACATTGTCGGATAGATGCCAGTGTTGTAGGTGTGCTGGAACAGCTTGGTCAGGAAAGCGACAAGTTCTTGAGCATATATCTTCAGTATTATTGCTGGAATGTTGTCACGGCCTATAGCCATTGCAGTGTCCTGTATCTCCCACCATTTTGTGATATCACGTGGAGTGAATTGAATTGGGTGAAGACTGTTACCTGTAATGCTGGGGCCCATTGGAGGGGGTGAGATGAATCATTTACTCAGCACGTTTGGATGATGATTCCTGCAAACACTTCATCCTCACCTTTTGTACTGATGTGCTGAGGTCTTCCCTCATTGAGGATGGGAATATTTATGGAGCCTCCTTCTCCAGTGAGTTGTTTAATTGTTCACCACTATCATGACTGGATGTGTCAGGACTGCAGAGCTTAGAACTGATCTGTTGGTTGGGGAACACTCAGCTCTGTCTATCACTTGCTGTTTATGCTGAGTGACATGGAAGTAGTCCAGTTTGGTGGCTTCACCAGATTGAAACCTCATATTCAGCTATGCCGGTGTTGCTCCTGGCATGTTTCCCTGCACTCTCCATTGAACCAGGATTGATCCCCTGGCTTGATTGTCATGGCTGCGTGGAGGATGTGCTGGGCCATGAGGTCACAGATTGTGCTGCCTCCTTTGCTGGGTGTGTCAGGACATATCCAGGGATGGTGATGGTGCCGACTGGCACATAGAATAGCAGGTAGCATTATTTGAGTATGACTATGACAGGTTGTTGCTTGACTGGTATGTTGAACAATTCTCCCAATTTTGGCAGAAGCCCCCAGATGTTAGTAAGGAGGACGTTGCAGGATCAACAGGGCTGTTCCTGCATTTTCCAGTGGCGAGTTGGATGCTAGGTGATCCATCCCGTTTAATTTTTTTTAGACTTTGTAAAGACTTGTACAACTGAATGCCTTGCCAGGCCAGTTCAGGGGGCGATTGATGATCACTCACACTGCTGTGAGTCTGGAGACACATGTAGGACAGACTAGGCGAGGCCATGAGATTTCCTTCCCTGTCGGATATTAGTGAACCAGATGGATTTTCCCATGGTCATCAATACATTCTTATTTTCAGATGTTTTCTTTAATAGAGTTTAAATTCCACCATCTGTAAAGGCAGGAATCTAACCTTGGTCCCCAGAGTATTAACTGAGTTACTGGATCGATAGTCTCATAATAATACCAGGAGTTTTGTGATTTACATATGAAAGAACTGAAACCAACATAGTCATTGTAAAAGATGAGAGACTTAATCAATCCAGGTCTTTTTCAATTATGATTACAGTTACATAACACTGTAAACTTTTGCTATAAATTCTATGTGTGACAACCTTATTCTCCACAACCACCTGATGAAGTTGCAGTGCTCCAAAAGTTAGTGCTTCCAAATAACCTTGCTGGACTATATACTGGTTTTGTCTGATTTTAAACTTTGTACGCTGCAGTCAAAGAATGGCGTCTCCAATTCATGGGAGTTTGCATAAAGCAGTCTTGGGGACTGAATGGAGGTGTGTAGAGGACTGAATGAGGTATATGGAGGACTGTATGGAGGTGTGTAGAGGACTGAATGAGGTATATGGAGGACTGAATGGAGGTGTGTGGAAGAAAGCACGGAGCTGTCTCGAGGATTGAATAGAGATATAGAAAGGACATCATGGAGGTCACCACAATGAGTCTTCTTCCTCATGAAACTAAGGAAATTCAGCACATTCGTAAGGACTCTCACAGACCTTAATAACTGCACCATGAAAAGCATTCCATCTGTGTGCATCATGGCTTGGTACGGTAACAGCTTGGTCCAGGTCCAGAAGAAAACTATGACCACAGCCCAGATCATGACACGAGCCAACCTTCCATCTAGCTCCTTCATCTATAGTTCTCGATGTGGTGTAAAGACAGCAAATACCATCAAAGACCCCTCCCACCCGGTCAGACTCTCTTCCAACCTCTTCCATCAGGCAGGAGATGCCACAGCTTCTTCCCTGCTGTTCTTAGACTGCTGATTGGACCTCTCTAATTTCAAACCTAATGCTGATGTTGTGTTTGTGTATCTCCTGTGTAGCTGTAACCCAGTATGCCTTGCTCTGTCTAAATACCCAATGATCTGTCTGTTTGTTATGATGCACCTCTACCACAAGCGAACCAAAACATTTCACTGCACTTAGGTACATTTCACAACAATAAATCAAATCACATGTCGTACAAGGATCTGAAAAGATTAACATAAATTGAGTGTTATACGTACAATTCACAGTGTCCATGACATGGTGGGATGATCTGGAAGGAGCCGAACAAAAGATTAGATCCTTCGAACAGTCTCTGTTACAATGAACAATAAATCCTTCTAATGTGTAAATAATCACTGAGAGGCAATGAGCTCCACCCTGTCTATTAGAAGAGATTCTGGCTCCAGTTAGGTAACAGTTCTCAGGGCCCTCATGTATCAATAAGATTTTACATTATTGAAGTTATAGAATTTGGTCAGGAATCTATTTAATCTTGTGTTTTTATGGAAACATTACAAGTATACACATTTTGTTAGGAGAAAGTGAGGACTGCAGATGCTGGAGATCAGAGCTGAAAATGCATTGCTGGAAACGCGCAGCAGGTCAGGCACATTTCATAATCTTACACAATCATAGACATTTTGTTAATCTGACACAATGGAAAAATATTTCCTTTCAAAAACAATCTACATAAACTAAGCCATCTTGTACAGTCACACAGCCATACTTATCACCAGGACAGTACCACAACAGTCTATGGGTCGCGAAAAAGCAACTGCACTCGAAACACATACAATGATGTCAATAGCATTATGAATGTTAAAGCTCTTCCAAAATTGAAGAACACTATCCGCATGATCCCCCTCAGTAACTGCAGTCAGCTTCCTGAATGTACACACTAAATATCAAGCTTTAGAATCTGTTATTGCACCCAGGTCCATGTGTTGAATGAGAGAGGTTGTGTTCCGAGGTAGGAATAATACTTTGAAGTTTTCAGAAATCTCACCAATGTTGGGAGGATGGCTTGGAACATTGTCATGAATGAGGAAAATCTTGAATTTCAGATCCCTTCCCCTGCAATAATTTCTAAGCTACATGCTCAAAAGCATCAACAAAAAGGATAGAAAAATGTGCCCTGTCACTGAAATTCTTTTGCTTGACCTGAGGTAAACACCGAGAGTGGATTTAAGGGAACCGGGAATGGAATTGACTGATAGCCAATAGGTGTTCGCCTTTTTAAACAATTGTTCCCCAAATCACCAATCACATTGCAGCCAAATCTCGTTGACGAAACGCACCTTCCAGAGAAGGACTTTTTCCAAAGCGAGTGTACGCGGGATAACTGAGGAAGGAAAAGAAGCCCATGATACCGACAAGAATAATAATAGCAAGGGAAATCAGGAAGAACATCACGAAGGCAGGAGAGAGGCTCAGGCTGGAATAAGGAAGGCTTAGAGGAAGTGAGAGGAAAGGATGGCAGGCTGTGCTAAAACAAACAGGAAAATGTTCTTAAAACATATTAAAAGTGAAAGATTAGTTAAGGATAGAGTGGGGCCCATAGACGAACAGGCAAAATCATCTGCTCACTGAAGGAAATGATATGATAGAGGTACTAAATAAGTACTTCGGTTCTGTCTTTACCAAATTAAAAAATAGTGAGAATGGCCAAGTTAAAAATCTGGATGTTGAGCAACCGAACATTATAATGATAGATGAAGAAGAGGTGCTAAAAGATCTGGCACTTCAGGAAGAGAGGTCACTGCACCCAGACAGGTTGCATCTAGTTTGCTGACAGAATTGAGGGAGAAAATTGCAAAGCCATTAACAGGAACTTTCCAAACGTCTCTGTTCACAGGAATAGTCCTGGAGGATTGCAAAATGTGGCAGCATTCTTTCAGAAAGGAGCAAAGTATAATCCAGGGGACCAACAGACCAAGCAGCTTGACATCACCTAGTGGAGACCATAATGCAGGATATACTGAATAAGAACAGCAAAAAGTAACTTAATTGGAGATAGTTAACCTGGATTTGTCAAGGATAGGTCATATGAAACAAATTGAACAGTGTTCCTTGATGGGGTGACAATGACACTCCCTCAGGTGAGTTCCTTGCTTTTGCCAATTTATATAAAGAATTTGGACATGGATGTTGATGGAAAACTTTCTCAAATTGCAGGTTATACTAAGTGAGATAGAATGGCGTAATGTGCTGATGATGCTGAGTGACTTCAGAGAGGGATTAACAAATTGCCCAAATGGGCAGACCCCTGGCTGACTAATTGCAATGCAGAGAAACGAGAGCTAATGCATTTGAGTAGAAGAAACATGCAGACACAATCCAGGCTCAATTTGATGACTGTGAGGGGAATACAGTAGCAGAGGGAGCTAGGGTTCAAGTGTATGATTCTCGGAAAGGGGCAACCTTATTTTTAAACAGTGACCTCTCAGTTTTAGATTCTGCCGGAAGAGGAAACAACATTTTCACATTCAATTGGCCAAGTCCCCTCAGGATCTTATATGTTTCAATTCAGTCAACTTTGACTCTTCTACACACTACAGTATACAGGCATAGTCTCATCAGGTAATCAGCAAATTCCAGGGATCAGTCCAATAAACCTACTCTGAACAGCTTCCACCATGTTAACATCCTGTATGTAGGGTGTCCAGTATTGTACACTGTACTCAAGATGTGGTCTCATAAATGTACTGTATAACTGGGGCATAGCCTCCATTCTGCAGCATTCAATTCCCCTTATGATAAACCATAACATTCTATGCATTTTTTCAAAAATTATTGCTGCATCTGCATATTAACCTTCAGTGATTCATGTACCAGGACACCCAGATCCCTCTGCATCTCAGAGATGTGCAACCTCTGATAATTCAGATAAGTTGTTTGTTTTTTATTCTTTCTTCCAAAATGTACAGTTTCCCACATTCCCACATCTTCTTGCATTTATCAGATCTTTGCCCACTCAGTAAATCAATCCATATCCTTTATAGGCTCCTCATGTCCTATTCACAACTCACCTTCACAGCAATCATTGTGCCATTAGTAAATTTAGCTCCATACCTTCGATACCTCCATCCAAATCATTTCTGTAAATTGGAAAGAGTTGAGGGCCCAGCACTGACCCCAGAGACATACCATTATCACACTCTGTCAGGCAGAACAAGACCCACTTATTCCTACTCACTGTTCACCAGCCAATCTTCTATCCAGATCACTATGTTTCACCCAATACCATGAGCTTTTATTTTATGCATGAACTTTGATGTGACACCTTATCAAATACCCTCAGGATTCACTGCCCTGCTGTAGCCTTTGTGTAATGGGGCCCTTTGTGACCCATTTCCCTGTCTGCAGCTCCTCCCTGTACATTCAGATGTGGTTCCTGATTGCTGATACCAAGGGCTCCTCTCCTGCCTGAGCAGCTGCCTGGTTTCTGCCGGTCCCTCCGAGTGCCAGTGCCCTGGGGCATTTCTTCTTCAGCCAGCTGCAGAGCTGTGACAGCGAGGAGCTCACCAGCTTGTGCTCCCACACTCTCTAAGGCTAACCTTCCCACCGAGGTCTCAGGGTCTGAATTGATGAGGTACCTTTTATACCTCAGTACTCTCATCCACACAGGGAGAAGAGGTGGCTTGTGTGGGAAACCGCCACTCTTGGAGACGGTAAAGATGCTGGTAGCACCCACAAGGCACAGAGAGAGAGAGAGAGAGGAGAGACAGTGTCACGGCCACTGTTTGGAAGTGGTGTGGGATGACTGAGACTGATAGAGCAGTTAATGGGAGAGTGGGAACAAAGCACAGCACAAGCTTGAAGAACAACATCTCATTTTCCACAGAGGAACTTTCCAGCCTCCTTGACCCAACATCGATCTACCCAGCTTCAGATCTTGACTGTATGATGTATCTTCTTCACTTTTCTTTAATTCCTGCAATCTCAGACATTTTATTATATTCTCAGGTATTTTACACACACAGCTTTCTTGTCTGTGTCTTATTTACATTGCTCCCAGTAGAGAGGACGCGTGTACTCCTTTTCACAGTTTCATTTATCCCCATTTTCCATCTTTTCTTTCCTCTTCCAACCCCATTCACCACTCACTTGTCTTTTACACTGGGCCTCGATACTATTTCACTTTTCTTCTGCCTCTGTCAAAAGTATAAAATAATCTTCACCCCCACCCACCCCATTCGGTTCTGAGTCATACAGAATTGCACGGTGGTCTATCACTGCTGCCTGACCATGCCAAGTTCCTTGGTGGGCTTCCACCAGGTACTCCAGTTTCCCTGCACGGGACAAGGATGTTCAGTTTAGATAGGCTGGCGATGTCAAATTGCCCATAGTGCCCAGGGATGTGCAGATTAGGTGGATTAGCCATGGGATAACGAAGGGTTTCGGGGATAGAGGACAGCAATGTGTCGAGATGTGATAGCCTGCATCAGAGAGGTTGTGTGGCCCCTATGGGCCGAATGGCTTGCTTTCTATTCTGTTATGACTCCGAGCGTTAACTCTGTTTTTCTCTCCCCATGAATGCTGCCTGATTCCTGAGATTCTGCAGCATTCCTTTTTCTATTATTTGTGCAACATTTTGCTTGAATGATCTTCTGATGTTTGAATCTATTCTCCTCACTAATCACTATCTTTCTGTATCTCTTGTTTACTACAAAATTTGAAATCATGCCCTTTATATATAACATCTTTGACAATGTCATTAACATATGCATTACAAAGATCAGTTTCGCTAATATTAGCCATGAGGGAAGAACTGTTTATTTTACTGTAATCTATCGAACTTGCTTTGAAATTACACATCACTGGAGCAGGTGGAAAATGAACCTAAGATTTCTTGGCCTAGAGTTAGGGACATTATCATTGCTCCACAAGACCCTTCTCCCTGTAACCAAACTTTGCCTGTTCACATTTCTCTCTGAGTCATGTCCCTCAGTCAATATGATACTCAGAAAGCTTTTGATCCTTCAATCCAGATGTTTACCCTTTGTGAGTAAGTCAACAAACTGGCACCTCATCTTTTGAACATCTACGAATATAACATAAAAAATGCTATACTCAGCAAGTTCCGATTATTTTATTAAAGAACTCTATCAAGTGCATAATAGCTGTCATTTGCCAAACTCTTCTTTAAAGAGTTGAAAATGTGTTGCTGGAAAAGCGCAGCGGGTCAGGCAGCATCCAAGGAGCAGGTGAATCAATGTTTCGGGCATGAGCGCTCCTTCAGAAATGAGGAAAGTGTGCCAAGCAGGCTAAGATAAAAGGTAGGGTGGAGGGACTTGGGGGAGGGGCGTTGGAAATGTGATAGGTGGAAGGACGTTAAGGTGCTGGTGATAAGGTGAGGGTTTATAGGCCAGAGTTGGGGTGGGGGTGGAGAGGTCAGGAAGAAGATTGCAGGTTAAGAAGGTGATGCTGAGTTCCAGGGTTGGGACTGAGACAAGGTGGGGGTGGGGAAATGAGGAAACTGGAGAAACCTGAGTTCATCCTTTGTGGTTGGAGGATTTCTAGGCGGAAGATGAGGCGCTCTTCCTCCAGCCGTTGTGTTGCTATGGTCTGGTGATGGAGGAGTCCAAGGACCTGCATGTCCATGGTGGAGTGGGAGGGGGAGTTGAAGTGTTGAGCCACGGGGTGGTTGGGTTGGTTGGGCCGGGTCCCAGAGGTGTTCTCTCAAAAGTTCCGCAAGTAGGTGGCCTGTTTCCCCAATATAGAGGAGGCCACATCGGGTGCAGCAGATGCAGTAAATGATGTGTGTGGAGGTGCAGGTGAATTTGTGGCAAATATGGAAGGATCCCTTGGGGCTTTGGAGGGAAGTAAGGGGGGAGGTATGGGCGCATGTTTTGCATTTCTTGCGGTTGCAGGGGAAGGTGCCAGGAGTGGAGGTTGAGTTGGTGGGGGGTGTAGACCTGACGAGAGAGTCACGGAGGGAGTGGTCTTTTTGGAACACTGATAGGGGAGGGGAGGGAAATATATCCCTCGTGGTGGGGTCCGTTTGGAGGTTGCGGAAATGACGACGGATGATATGATGTATATGGAGATTAGTGAGATGGTAGGTGGGGTTCTGTCCTGGTGGCGATTGGAGGGGCGGGGCTCAAGGGCGGAGCAGTGGGAAGTGGAGGAGACGTGGTGGAGAGCTTCGTTGACCACATCTGGGGGAAATTGCAGTCTTTGAAGAAGGAGGCCATCTGGGTTGTTCGGTATTGGATCTGGTCCCCCTGGGAGCAGATGCGGCGGAGACGAAGGAATTGGGAATATGGGATGGCATTTTTACAGGGGGCAGGGTGGGAGGAGGTGTAGTTTAGGTAGCTGTGGGAGTCGGTCGGTTTATAGTAAATGTCCATGTTGATTCGGTCACTCGAGATAGAAATGGAGAGATCTAGGAAGGGAAGGGAGGAGTCTGAGACGGTCCAGGTAAATTTGAGGTCGGGTTTTTCCTGGGAGCAAATGCGGCGGAGACATCTTTTTTAAAGGGACCAAGCTCTATGTTTTCATGGATCAGCAGGGGGCACTTCTCGTAAACACTGTCGCTGTGGGCCCATTCTCGTATATTCATCGTGCCTTTAATCAGCATCCCTCATACATTCTCTTCAGAAGAGGGAGAAGTTTTACTTTACTCTGGTACAAATGCATTGAATTGAAAGGAGTTCAATGAACCTGTTTGTTCAGTGACTGCAATTAATGTCAATTTCTGTCGGCTTTAATTGAGTCTCTGGGTGGATTCCTCCTTCTATTAATAAATGAATATTATTATTCAGCTGCAACATTCCTCGAAACAGTGAGAGATGACAGATCAGAATTTGAGGAGAGCAGACTGCAATGTTCCCACAATGGGCGGGATAATTGACTATTTTTCTGCAAATTATCAACAGATGCATTTGGAACCTCGGATCCAATGTATACTTTGGATTATTCGGCAAATTTACTATCCAACTCTCGCTGCTGTTGGTATTCCTTGTAAGTGTCTCTGTCTGGCTAGTAATTCAATGAGGAGAAAGGTCCAGAGTCCGTGTGGGATTAGTCGGTTCCTGAAAACGGGCTCATGCCTGAAACGTCGAATCTCCTGTTCTTTGGATGCTGTCTGACCTGCTGCACTTTTCCAGCTACACATTTTCAGCTCTAGTAATTCAATGAATCATGATTTCACTTTTTTACTGTTCTGGTCATTTCCAATTCTCCTTCTTGCTGCTCCTGCTGTAATTAAGTCTCTGTCTCCCACCAGTCAAATTATAATTAAGTTGACTCCTGATATTCTCACTTTAATCTTGAGAAGACCAACGCCATTGTCTTTGGTTCCCATCACAAATTCAGTGTTCTATCATTCTACTTCATCCGTTCTCCCTGGTTTCAGCTGAACCAAAATGTTTGTAACCTCAAGATGCCCTTTAACCTTAACCTGAGGTTTGACCTCACATCCTCTCCATTGCAAAGTTTGTTTACCATCCCCTCTGTATTATCACCGTCTCCTGCCTGCTTCATCCGGGATGCTGCACACTACACCACCTGTGGGTTTGATTCATCCAGACTCAAGGATTCCACTGATATCATCTTCAGCGTCACAGTGTCAAACCTTAATACACCCGAACTCATCCAAGGTTCTGCTGCCTGTTATGAACTCTGAACTGAATGGTAAACTTTGGTTTATCATTTACCTTTGTGTTCTTTGACTAAAAATGTTCTTGATCCAACAACTTCTCATTTTAATATTCTCATTTTTGTGTTCAAACCCTTTTAAGTCTATCCTGTCTAATTATTCCCACCCCCAGTGCTCTCATTACTATCCAATAAACAGTGTTGTCCAATCATACAGTGGAGAAACAGTCCTTTAGTTCCAACAAGTCCATGCTGACCGTAATCCTAAACTAAACTAGTCCCACTTCCTTGTGCTTGGACAGTATCCCTCCAACCCTTTCCTATTCATTTACTTCTCCAAATGTCTTTTTAAACATTGTGACTGGACCCATATCTGCCACTTCCTCTGGAAGCTCATCTCCCACATGAACCACACTCTTTGTAAAAAAAAATGTCACGGATGTCGCTTTAAAATTTTTCTCTACTCACCTTTAAAATATTTCCCTTTTTAAAAGATTGCCCCACCTGAGGCCAAGGACACCTGCCATTCGCCTTACCTCTGCCCCTCATGATTTTCTAAACCTCGATAATGTCACCCCTTAACCTCCTGTACTTCAGTGAAAAAGTACCAGCCTGAACAGCCTTTGAATCTCCTTCTCGTTTGTTTTTATTCAATTCCATTCTAAAAGTTCATTTGTTTCACTTTGTGTCTCTCCCTCTTCCACGTCTTGCTTTTCCTGACTCTTTTCCTTTAGCTAAGTCCTCTTCCTCTTCGATCTCTCCCTGAACAGGTTGCAAATTCTCTGTGTCTAGTGTCTATCCAGTGGATGGTAGAAGAGGAATCTGCATATTAATGAGGTGAGGTTTGGTGTTAATGAGATAGATACCAAGCAATGTCAAAAAAATGCCTCTCATCATAGCCCACCTTGTTCTTGCCCCTGTATTGCTCGCTAGGTTTCTCTTGTACTCTAATTGTTCACTCCTGTTAATATTTTATCTATTCTGTGCAGACTATTATTTTTTGTTCAAACTTCTGACCGACCAGTCAATTTTCATAATTATTTGCTTTTTATTGAAGTTTGATGCCATTATTAACACAGGTGGTGCGTGCTCCATTTGGAAATTTTCCTTTCTCATTTTAAATGTAATTATTGTGTATAATCAGTGGCTCAGTGGTTAGCAGTTTCAATTGAGATCCAGTTGAGACCCAGTTTCAATTCCCGCCTCAGGCAACTGTCTCTGTGGAGTTTGCACATTCTCCCTGTCTCTGATAGGATTTCCTTCAGTGCTCCGGTATCCTCCCACAGTCCAAAAATGTGCAGGTTAGGTGAACTGGCCTTGTGAAATTGCCCGCAGTGCTAGGTGAAGGGGTTAATACTGGGGAATGGGTCTGGGTGGGTTGCTCTTCAGAGGACTAGTTTGAAATTGTTGGGCCGAAGGGCTTGTTTCCACACTGTAAGTAATCTAATCTTATGAAAAAAGTCTACCACTCTTGTGTTCTCCCTGAACCTCATTTCCCAGTTCTCGTTAGTTCGACCTAATTTCATGCTCTCAGATCTACCCTTACTTCAATTCACAACACTGATCTTGCACCCACTCTTCTCTCCCTCACACTCTGTTTGCCCATGTCCTTTAACTTTTCCTGCCTCACATATTTCTCCAGTTCCATATTTATAAACTACAATTGAATCTATCTGTGTCACTCTATTAGAATGTGAATTCCAAATCCAAATCACTTATTGTGTTTAGTCAATTATGTTCATGTCACTCTCTGCTTCTTGTGCCAATCATATTAAATCTGTGCGCTCGGATGACTGACTTTACAAGTTTTTCGGGGTGTAGGCAATGGAGGACACCATTCAGCCCATCGAGCCTACCCTGGCATTTAATTTAGTTGTGGCTTATTGGTCACCGATGTCCTCATCTGTAACCTACCAACAGAAAGCATGGAGAGAACCAGCCTGTGATTGGAGAAGCAGTTGTTCTCCATTCTCACTAGCTTCTGGGGAGTATTGGAAAATTAAAACCAGCGCATCTGCTAACGCATCCAGCATTCCTTTCAAAACCATTAGATGCAATTTCTCAGAACTTGGGATATATCAGTCTTTGGTTTGAAAAATTTTCTGAGCAACATTTCGCAATGATTGTAATTGTGTCTAATTTATCCCTTCCTTTCAACTTGTTATTCATACTTATTTCTGGCATGTTGCTTGCATTCTGGAGACAGACACGAAATATCCATTCAATAATTCCAGCTAATGCTTCATTATTATATCATTACTGGATGTAATAACAGTTTTGAATATTTCAACAAGTACTGTAACTTACTGACTGTAACTGTAATAAGGCATAACATTACTTTCAGCCCAACTTAACATGATCTTGTTTGTCTTCCTTTCTCATAGTTAATATCGTCACAATAGTGATTCTGTCGCAGAGAAACTGTGATCTTTCAAAATGTATAATTCGCTACCTGGTGGCCATGGCAGCAGTGGACTTACTGGTCAACATCATTCATCTGATATTGAGACACATTCGAATTATTTATAAAACTGAATTTACATTTCTGAAGACCGTCCCCATGTGTAATATCCACGCCATCCTGGTTTTTGCAGCTGTGGATTGTTCTGTCTGGTTCAATGTTGCTTTCACCTTTGATCAAATTGTAGCTATTTGTTGTAAAAAGATGAAAGGCAATTATTGCACTGAGAAAACAGCAGCCGTGGTTCTGGGAACAATAACTGTACTCAGCTGTTTAAAGAAAGTTTTCTGGTATTTTATGTTATTTCCTTGGTATAGTCTGAGGAATCATCCTTGGTTTTGTGTGGATAAAAAAAAAATGTCATGTTATTCCGATCTGGGGATCGATTGAGCTTATTCACTGTATTCTGACCCCAGCACTCCCATTGGTTCTGATTCTACTGCTCAATGCTTTCACTGGGAGGTACATTTTAGTGGCCAGCAGAGCCCGCAGGAGACTCCAGTCTGGCAGCAGGGGGCAGCATTCCAAGGACCGACACTTGGAGAGCCAAAGGAAATCAATCATTTTAATGTTTGTTATCTCAGGGAATTTCATCCTGTTATGGTCAATGTTTCTGGTGTATTCTATGTGGAATCGAATGTATTGGTTGTGTTATACGACTGTATATTTACATTTCATTTCACGATATGTAGGATTCATTCTCCAGCTTCTCAGTTGCTGTACAAACACGTGTATATATGAAGTGATCCAGACTAAGTTCAGAGAACATATGAAGAACATGGTAAAATACCCTTTTGCTCAATTAGTGAAACTTATGAAATGATGAGATGAATTCAGTCATTCTGGGATCACATTTGAACAATCCAGGTTCCTTGGGTCAGGGATAAAGACACACTGAGGCAGTCTTCTCTCCCTGACGTCTGTGAGACACACAGAGTAAGTTCAGTCAACACTCCCCATGTTCCTTTAAACGGACACAGTGCAATCAATCAGTCCTTCCTGGATCAGTGAGACAAACACAATGTTTCCCTTTGTTAAGATGCACAAATTAGCCCTTATTTACTCTGTGCATCACTCCTCATGTTGTGGAAATTTTCTGAAGAGCACTTTGAAAAAGTCTTCCACCAGATATCTATAAATAGTCACCACAGACTATTTCATGTAATTCAGTTTACATGTTTTAAACTTCAAGTACCACAAATAATACTTGATATAAATAAAGTCAGAAGTCACACGACACGCAGATACAGTCCAATAGGTTTATTTGAAATCACACAAGCTTTTGGAGTGCTGATCCTTCATTAGGTGCAGGGAGAGAGCAGGGCAAAAACACGGGGTTTATCGGCCGAGAGATCAATGGCAGAGAGAGCAAAAGATCATACACCTGGTGTCAGTGGAGTATCAGGTAATATGTCTCTTCAGGTGACTACGGGGGTTAGACAGTGTGTAAAGTGTTTATAAAGTCAATGTCAGTGCTGTGCTGTCATGGCAACCAGGCAGAGCGATAGGATTATAAAAAAAGGTGCTGCCTCAGGGCAGACACTGAATTGTAGGTGAGAGGCCATGTCCAGAATCTGTCCAGAGTTTTAATTTGGAATCAAGCTGATTTAATTCCAAAAGCTGGAACTTACAGGATTGCAATGGCTGACTGTTACTACAAATTGTGTGCTTTTTAAAAAGAAATGTATCTGCAAATACCCAAATGTCTTGAATGAAATGATTCACCCAATAGATTTGTGAGTTTGTTCGAGGTAGTTGTTCTATGTGACTCTTTGTGTGTTTGTTCATGCGAGAGAGTGTATGTGAGAGAGGGTAAATGTGATTGCGTGTATGTATGTGTGTGAGGGAGAGAGAATGTACGTATTTGTGTGATAGAGGGTCTGTGTGTGTGTTTGCATGAGACAGTGTGTTAGAGAGACAGGGTCTGCATGTGTGTTTGTGTGAGAAGGGTGAGTGTGAGTGTGCGTGTGAGAGATTGTCTCTGTGTGTTTGTGTGAGATAATGTGTGTGAGAGAGTGTGTGTATGTGTGAGAGGGTCTGTGTGTGTGTTTGTGTAAGATAGTGTGGGTATGTGAGCAAGGGTCTGTGTGATTCTGTGTGTGTGTGAGAGAGTAATTATCAATTCAAAACATAATAAGGTAAAGAGATCAGAGCAACTGATCAAGGTAACACTGTCACAACAGGAGAGTGAGGAAGATTTTATAGATACAGGACTGTGTGGTGGGGGTAAAAAGGAGAAAGTGAGGTCTCAAAATGGTGGACATCAGAGCTGAAAATGTGTTGCTAGAAAAGCACAGCAGGTCAGGCAGCATCCAAGGAACAGGAGATTCGACGTTTCGGGCATAAGCCCTTTTTCAGGAACGAGGAAAGTGTTTCCAGCAAGCTAAGATAAAAGGTAGGGAGGAGGGACTTGGGGGAGGGGCGATGGAGATGCGATAGGTGGAAGGAGGTCAAGGTGAGGGTGATAGGCCGGAGTGGGGTGGGGGCGGAGAGGTCATGAAGAAGATTGCAGTTTAGGAAAGCGGTGCTGAGTTCGAGGGATTTGACTGAGACAAGGTGGGGGGAGGGGAAGTGAGGAAACTGGAGAAATCTGAGTTCATCCATTGTGGTTGGAGGGTTCTTAGGTGGAAGATGAGGTGCTCTTCCTCCAACCGTCGTGTTGTTATGGTCTGGTGATGGATGAGTCCAAGGACCTGCATGTCCTTGGTGGAGTGGAAGGGGGTGTTGAAGTGTTGAGCCACGGGGTGGCTGGGTTGGTTGGGCCGGGTCCCAGAGGTGTTCTCTCAAAAGTTCCGCAAGTAGGTGGCCTGCACCCGATGTGGCCCCAATATAGAGGAGGCCACATCGGGTGCAGCGGATGCAATAGATGATGTGTGTGGAAGTGCAGGTGAACTTGTGGCTGATATGGAAGGATCCCTTGTGTGTGGTGGGGGTCACCTGTAGCAGGATATAAGGTTGAGCCCGGCTTCATGAGTCCGGAACGTGTTTATCAGTCTCTGCTCGGTGATTTTGCATTGCTATGTATCTCAAAATCTGCCTTGAAGATCAGAGGCTGAATATCCCTGAGCGCTGAAGTGTTCCTTGACTGGGAGGGAACATTCCTGTCTGTCAATTGTTGCATGGTGTCTATTCATCCATTGCTGTAGTGTCTGTGTAGTCTCACCAATATACCATGCCTTGGGGCATCCTTGCCTGCAGTGTATGAGGGAGACAGCATCGGCTGTGTCACATGGCTATCTGCCGGGTACATGGTGGTTGGTCTGCGCACGTGTGAGAGAAGTATCCATGTCGATGATCTGACATGTCCTGTGGAGGTTGCCATGGCAGGGTTGTGTGGTGTTGGTCAAAGGTTTCCTGAAGGCTGAGAGGTTTGCTGCAAACAATGGTCTGTTTAAGGTTTGTCAGTTTTTGAAGGCGAGAGGTAGAGGCGTAGGGGTGATGTTGCTGAGATGCTGATCATCATTGATGACATTTTGAGGGCTGTGAAGAACATGGCTTAGTTCCTCTGAACCATGGACATGCTGGACAATGAAGTGTACTCTATCTGTCTGACCCTGTGTCTGTTTTCTGAGGAGGTCACTGTGATTTCTCACTGTGTCATGTCGGAACTGGAGATTGATAAGTTGAGCATCATATCCTGTTCTTATGAGAGCATCCCTCCAAAGCTTCAGAGGTCCATCACATTTCTCCTCATCTGAACCAATCCGCTAAATGCACAGGAACTGAATGTTGAGGACGCCTTCTTTCGCATGTTTAGGATGGTAACTACAGAGGTGCAGCATTGTGAGGTTTTCTGTGGGGTTGCAGTAGAGTGAGGTACTGAGATATGTGTCTCCAAGAATGAGACTGATTCGGAACCGCAGTCCATGGTAAGTCTGAGAGCGGGATGAAACATGTTGATATCACTCAATAGTTGTTTCAATGATTCCTCACCATGAGTCCCTCCCAGTCGAGGAACGCTTCAATGGTCAGGGGCATGCAGCTTCCAATCTTCAGGTAAGCGTACTCCCGGATGGGGTTGGAGATACACAACAATGCAGATTTACCGAGCAGAGACTGATAGACAAGTTCTGTATCCATGAAGCTGGTCTCAGCCGTGATCTTGTGTTCGTGTCACACCACAGGTGATCCCAGCACATGGTTGTGTACCTGTAACATCGTCCTTACTTTCCTGTTTTAACAGCATTACATTGAGAAGTACTTTTGTTCATTCTACCTGAGTTAATTTGCACTGTTTTGAATTACTTATTACACACTCTCTCACTCTCATGCACACAAACACATTCACACTCACACACAGACTCACACAGATCCTCTCTCACAGACACAATCTGTGCATCACACAAACTCTGTCTCACACACACTCTCCCACACTCACACATACTCTCTCTGAAGCACACACAAACACCACAGTCCAACACTGGCACCAGGAAATCACGGATACAAATAAAAGACAGGACTTGTGAAAAGTCATATTTGACAGTCATTTGGCTTCACAGAACTTGAGCAGTGCTGGAAAAAAGATGCCTGATTTTAGATTTTGTCTTACATGCATTTGGATAATTTTTCAAGAGTACAGTTCAACAGCAACATTTATACTGGACAAGGGAAGAGTGGTGGGGAAGTAAATTCTAATTGGGACAGACATTGCCATTGGGAATGGGCCAATCACTGATGATTGGATGCTAATCCCCAGGCGTTGGTTGAATTTAGACCAAGTGTAACTCTGTGTGTGATTGTGTGTGTGTGTGTGTGTGTCTGTGTGTGTGCACACGTTTACTCTTATCTGCAAATACACAAGTATCTGGTGTTTCTTATGAGAACTGAAGGAACAGACAATCTTGGACATTCTACCAAAACTCTAACATTAGCATGGAAGTTATGCAGCTTTGAGGGATGGTGTTCAAAGAAACCAAAGAACTGTCAATGCTGGAAATCAGGATCAATAACTGAAATTTCTACGAAAAGCTCATTAGGTCTGGTTACATCAGTGGAGACAAAACAGAGTTAATGTTTTGGGTCGAGTGATCCTTCCTCAGATCTGCCTGCAGATGGGCAAGAGTTGGTATTTATACTGAAAATGGGGTGGAGAAGGGAGGAGGATGAATCGATAGTCAGAGGTAGAACACAGAGAGAGAGAGAAAAAAATCAATAGAACAACAAATGATAGGGTAAAGGTCAGCCTGGGAGAATGAATAAATTCTAATGGTGACCATTGCAGACCGATGATGGGTTGTGTGCAGTAGCAGCCTGTTGAAGAGAGATGTTGAAGACAAGTCTGGAGATTGGTATTCAGTGGCACAATCATTTTTTATTCAAGCTGTTCCACAACATGTGTGGGAGAGGCCAGAGACCACTCCAGGTATGGCTTTCACATGGGGCCCAGTCAGTCACTTATTCCCAGCTCAGATTGGAGGATATGTCAATGATACTCTAATTTCCCCAGTGGGATATGTGTTTTTGTTAACATTTTGCGTTAAAATAATTACATGCAATATTGTAATTGTTCCTTTCCTGTTATTCTTTACATCCAAAATTGTGAAACACCTGATCAATGATGGACACTTCTGGGGACAGGTGTCGATACCCATAATCTCATGATATGTACCTTCGCAAAACCACCTTAATGCTACCTTATGACCTCACCTTTCTGCTGGACCAGGCAAGCTATAAACCGACTGACTCCCACAGCTACCTAGACTACACCTCCTGCCACCCTGCCCCCTGCAAAAACTCCATCCCATATTCCCAATTCCTTCCTCTCCGCCGCATCTGCTCCCAGGAGGACCAGTTCCAACACCGCACAGCCCAGATGGCCTCCTTCTTCAAGGACCGCAGATTCCCCCCAGACGTGATCGACGATGCCCTCCACCGCATCTCCTCCACTTCCCGCTCCTCCGCCCTTGAGCCCCGCTCCTCCAACCGCCACCAAGACAGAACCCCACTGCTTCTCACCTACCACCCCACCAACATCCGCATACAACGTATCATCCGCCGCCATTTCCGCCACCTCCAAACGGACCCCACCACCAAGGATATATTTCCCTCCCCTCCCCTATCAGCGTTCCGCAAGGACCACTCCCTTCGTGACTCCCTCGTCAGATCCACACCCCCCACCAACCCAACCTCCACCCCCGGCACTTCCCCTGCGACCGCAGTAAATGTAAAACTTGCGCCCACACCTCCACACTCACTTCCCTCCAAGGCCCCAAGGGATCCTACCATATCCGCCATAAGTTCACCTGTACCTCCACACACATCATCTATTGCATCCGCTGCACCCGTTGTGGCCTCTTCTATATTTGGGTGACAGGCCGTTTACTTGCGGAACGCTTCAGAGAACACCTCTGGGCCGCCCTGACCAACCAACCCAACCACCCCGTGGCTCAACACTTTACCTCTCCCTCCCACTCCACCGAGGACATGCAGGTCCTTGGACTCCTCCACCGGCAGAACATAACAACATGACGGCTGGAGGAGGAGCGTCTCATCTTCCGCCTGGGAACCCTCCAACCACAAGGTATGAATTCAGCTTTCTCCAGTTTCCTCATTTCCCCTCCCCCACCTTGTCTCAGTCGGTTCCCTCAACTCAGCACCGCCCTCCTATCCTGCAATCGCCTTCCTGACCTCTCCGCCCCCTCCCCACTCCGGCCTATCACCCTCACCTTGACCTCCTTCCACCTATCCCACCTCCATCGCCCCTCCCCCAAGTCCCTCCTCCCTACCTTTTATCTTAGCCTGCTTGGCTACTCTCTCTCATTCCTGATGAAGGGCTTATGCTCGAAACATCGAATTCCATATTCCTGAGATGCAGCCTGGCCGGCTGTGCTTTGACCAGCAACACATTTTCAGCTGTGATCGCCAGCATCTGCAGACCTCATTTTTTACTCTATACTCTCCATCCATCCTATCAACATAATGGCTTCAGTAACCTCTCTGTGGTGAAAAGTAAATGCTTCTCCATCAGGAGAGTTTGTGTCACTCCTGCATAGTTTTGTATCGTTATGCTGGCTTTGAAGAAATTGGAGTTATTTTCTTAGAGAAAAAAGACATTCATTTCTCTTGTCTACTCTATGTAGACATTCACAGAAGTGTGTCCACCAGATTGTCCTTTGTCATTAGTGTTACAATCTGATCCATGGTATCTGTTTTATTCATTTCCTTTTCAGACTCATTCTTATGAATTCCAATGTGCCCCATTGATTTCCTTCTCAGTTTCCCACATTCTGAGTGATCGTGTCTCGTTTTGGAACAACGGGTACACCTTGGCTCTCAATTTTCACCTTGAACCTCAATAATTTGGCTTATGATCTGTGGAGGGGATCTTGGGGCAGTTCCAGCTCTCTGTTCATTACCTTGGCCATTGCCTTTATTTTCCTGTGCCATTTCCTAGCTGTTTTGAAGTTGTGAGCGTGACTGAAGAAAGGTTTAATTTTATGGACTGGCTCCGAATCATTGGCCCTTACTGCTGCCTGGTGATCAGTTACTAGCCTTTGATCCTCAACGTGGGATGGTCTTGAGTATTTAAATTCTTCTAATGCTCGGATGCACCTGTCAACATTGCTTTGCTGAACTCTTTTGCATTCAATACAGGTTTGTCCAGGCTGTGTCCATAAATCCTGACCCTATGCTGATAGATCTCCTGTTAAACTAGGACTGGCAGCTCAATATTCCGGGGTATAGATGTTACCAGAAGGATGGAAGGGGAGGCAAGAGTGGAGTGGGAGTTGTGTATTTGACTGGGGAGAATATCATGGCTGCACTCAGGAGGAGAACAGTCTTGGTAGGGCTTCAATAAGGATAAACATTTCTGCGCTAGCCTTCAAATTGTTCAAATTATTCAGATTCTCTGCCTGAAGTCTCTGGTTTAAGGTATCGTTTTAACCTGATAGACATATTCTCTCACATTGTCTCTCTCCCTGCAGGTCTAATTCACCTTTCCTCATTCCACACTTTCCAACACCATTTCCCTTTCTTTATCTTTCCCTGCTCTTTTCTTTATTCTTTTCTGTTGTTCTTCTCTGTATTTTTCTGCACTATCCTTTTCATGTTCTGCCATCTCTAGTTATCCCATTGTCTCCTCTCACTGAAGATGCTATGATGTTACTGAGCATCACCTGATTTGATATTTCACTCCCTGGAGGACCCAGCCTTTCTTGTATTTCCTCTCAACCCAAGTGCTGTGCCAGTACTTCAATTATCGCTTCCTTCCTCGCTCTGCCAGGCAATGCCACCTCGAGGTGACCAAAAAGTAAAGCAACATGGTCTTTGCAATTTCCCTGAAAACTGTGAGGGACAACTCTTCCACCTGCAGGAAATTCTTTGTTTTCACAAGTGCCATCGCTGTAAGGTAATACAGAACCTGATACTCTCTGTCACCGACACGTATACCATATCCAAACCCTTATTGATAATTTATCAAACTGATCTCACACGGGTGCCCAAACATTGTTGTAGCTCACGAAGATAATACACTGTTAATCAAGCCCCACTATTTCTGTACGTATTGTCCAAATTATGCATTTTAAAAGATCCCCAAAATCACATTCCTTTCAGACCCTGATTGTTAGAAACTTGTTTTCTGCACTGAACATGAATTACAGCTTGTTTCAAGTAATATTGGAGTTTCAGGTAAACAAATTGGAACAGTCAGCATATAACTCTACTACAGTGTAGTTCACACTCCAGTAAGACGACAAGATGGAGGTGGAGTGGGTCGCTCCAACAGGAGCTGCTCCAATCCATCAGTTTATTTCACTTTTTCTTGTCATTCTCTTTTCCCCTTTTTCCCATTTTCGTTGTTTTCGCCTGACGTGGAGCAGGCTGTAGGCACGAGGGGAGCTGGAACACCCGGTGAGTTGACAGTGATGTCCGAGGGGAGTGGGGACCGCCAGTGCGTGAGATGCCAGAGAGAAGCAGAATGGATGTTATACTGTGGAATGATGCGGGTGATCAGTAGTTTGTGAGTCTGGTCTGGCCACATGTGGAAGTCCCTGCAATGATCTGCTGGAGCCCTTTGTAGAAAGGCTATCATGATTGTCTTTTTAACTTTATTTCATTTTTTGCCAACTGATACTGTGAATAAGTGTAAGTAATGTAACATTTTTTCTTTTCATTCCCCTTTATTTCTCTATTTTGTATCTAAAAAACTGTCCTGCGGTTGTTTGTACCGAAGGTCGTGCCATTGCAATCTTTTCACTGTGCTCTTGTAGTTCAGAACTTGAGTACATGTGACAATAAACAATGTTCTAATTCTAAACTCTTAAAACCTGTCCCTTACACATAGACAGACAGGAAATAACAAGGGTGTTATGGATGGAGGGAAAACCGGGAAAGCAGTTGAGTGTTTTCGGTTTATGGGATGTGCTGTAATGATTCTTCTGCTGGTCAGAACGCTGCTTCTCAGTCTTCTTTCTCCAGATGCTTTCACTGGTTTTCAAAGAGCACAGTGTGGCTGGTTCACGTCGAGAAGATCTCAGGCATAGTTATTGAAAGTCACAACTTACAGCAACTGTTGGAGAGGAAATGAATTGGTTTTGTTCAGGCTGAAAGTGT